>NC_031770.1:54309798-54330687 GCF_001522545.3 Parus major | reverse complement strand
CCTCAAGCTGCACCAAGGGAAATACAGGTTGGATATTAGGAAACAGTATTTTATAGAAAGAGTGGTAAAGTACTGGGATTGTCTGCCTGGGGAGGTGGTGGAGTCACCATCCCTGGATGTGTTTAAAAAAAGACTTTATGTGGCATCTGGTCCCATGGTTTGGTTGAGGTGTTTAGGGCTGGGTTGGACTTGATGATCTTGAAGGTCTCTTCCAACTTAGTGATTCTGTGAAAACAGAGAAGAAACTGATTGGAGACTCTTGGGTTTTTGTCTCTTTTCTCCCTTTAACCCCATGGTGGTTAAGAACATTAGTGAAGAACATTAATACACCTACATTTTAGAAATTTATTGCTTTTCGTTGTGTGAGCAGCATGTAAATAATTCAGGATATTTTGCAACAGCAATTAGCATTAGTGACAAGTAGTAACAGTTGTATTAAAAGTGGATGTCTAGCTGTGAACTGGTTATAATTTCACAGTTAGAATGGAAATCCTTTCAAGCTGAGAAGGCAGACACTTATGCTTGGACAAACCAATTTTTTTTTCACTTTGTGTTTTGACTGCTATAGGAGCTTTTGGTTAAAACTGATTTTGACAGGAAAGGATAGAAAAAAAACAAAACCATCTCATGTTTGCGAGGAGAACAAATCCTTGTCTCTTGGAAACTCAAATATGATGAAAGAATATCTACTTGTTACCTTCAGTGATAAATTATTATAAGCAACTTGGGGAACATGACCTGTATGTAAGGTTGTCTGATCCTTTCCACTGTGTGATCCTGTTCACTCTTACAGTTTGCTTTATTAAATATAAACAATTCTGAACTATGTTTTCTGAGCTAGCAGTTTGCTACAAATTGAGCAAATATTGGGAAGTTAAAAATATTCTGAATATCTGTATGCGTTCATTATATTGCATTTCTCAGGCTGTATAAGAGAAGAGAGGGGTTTTGGCTTTTTTTCTGTTTCAATTACTGTTTTATGGAAGAACTTCGGTTCTTCCTGTCTCTAGGAAGGAAATAAAAATTTGGTTATGAATGATCATTCCTATTATCAGAACTCAATTTTTGAACTAACATGCTTCTAAACATGTGTTGTAAAGGAAAATAAAATGTAAGTCAAGAATGTCCTTAAATCTGGTTTGTCATTTTGTGTCTGGTCTTTTTATGTCTGCAAGTAGCAAGTATCAGCCAGTCCCTTCTCTTATAACTCTCAGAGCTGAAGGAGAAAAGAATGGCATTTTGTTCAAAATCACGTATTGTGGGTAATCAAAGATTTTCACAGCAAGTAAATAGCCTTGGAAGGAGCTGCTCCTAATTGCAACCCATCAGTCAGAGCTGTGAATTTACTTAGTGTAAAGTTTCACTGTGCAGCAAATTTCTGATGAATACCTGTCTTGCTGGATTGCTTCAGCTGGGAGATGTATGTACCAGGCAAATGAACAGAGTTAATACTGCGTCTAGGGAGAAGAACATTGTTGCAAAACCACACTACCTGTGAGCTGTGGTTGTTTTGCTGGTTAGCTATTAGTGAAGTTAAGATGCTCTGCTTGAAATTGAGAACACAGCTGGATTTTTGCTTAAACATTTGTAATACTTCCGATATATTACTTTTCCAAGTTAATGCAGTGAATGAAGTCTATACTTTTATAGTCTTTTTTAAGTGTCAAAATTGCTACCTTCTCATGCTCAGTGGGCTTGATTTTGTTGTTGTTTGCTTGTTAAATGGAAAATGAAAAAACCTTATTCAGCAGGCATATGATGGTGAATATACTAAGTTAAGGTTTTGTTACACTTCCATAAAGGCATTCAAGTATATCAATGGCTCTGCCCTGGAAAACATAATAAGAGCTACTGCATTTGCATGTTGCAAGTATTTATTTTGTAACTTCATCTGAAATGCCTCCAGTATTTAGTGCTGGTAAAGCTAGGTGTGTATATAGAGACCATTGCAAAGAAAAACCTCCTCTCCTGTAAGCATTTTGAGTCTTACATTATATGTTATTGAGCTTTTTAAATTTTTTTTCTTAAATGGGAATGTGTTTTCTTGATTAATACATAAAAGCCACTGAAAATTAAAAATAGTGTTTTCTTGTGGAAAAATAATGTATTCTGCTTACAACTGCAGATTATATTTCTGATATTTTTTTTTCTTTCAGTTGTACTCGCTAAATGATTATAAGCCACCCATTTCTAAAGCTAAAATGACACAGATCACCAAGGCAGCAATCAAGGCTATAAAGGTATGAAATCAGTTAACTTCTTTTGACCTCTTATACATTTCTCATATATGTCAAAATAATTTTGAAAAAGTCTAAAGAATTTGCTTCAGAACTTCCCACCTTCCTTGTGCATACAATTTCAAAGTTATAATCATATGTGATACCTGGGAATGCAGCAGAAGGCTAAAAGTGTTGTGTGAGTTTCATTTGCTGGTTGTCATATGTGAGAAAGAATTATATCAATTTCACTCTCTCTGAATTCTATCAGATCTGAAAGACAGGGTTTTTTCCTCAGTTTAAAAAGGAAACGCTGACATGCCTGTTAACAGATGAATAAATAGAACACTAAAATCCACACTTCCTTCTCCCCTCTCTCCCTTCCTCCCTCCCCGAAATGTATGCATGCCTTTGGATCAATACAGCTGTTCATTTTTCTAAATTCCTAGCATACCTTTTCATGGATATTTTTCATAGATTTCAGTTTTCTTGTTGCTTGGATACAAATTGTTTTTAAGTTCTAGTCTTAGTGTACTCATTAAAGATTATTCCTGCCACAAAGTTTTCTTTGACAGCAGAAAAGTCACTGAAAAATGGTGAAGGAAAGAAGTATGCCACTAAGTGTTAGACATTAAAACAAATGGAAACTCAGTGAAAGCTGAAGAGATAGAAAAGAGGAAGACCAAACTTAATGCTCTTCCTATCTACAATCCTTTGCTAACAGTGCTGATATATTTTCAGATAATAAAATGCTTATTGGTGTTTTGTGTAATTGGGAAAGACTAATTTAATGACTGAAGAGTGAAATTCAGTGGCTTTCTTAAGTACGTCTCTGTAATTTAAAGCCTTTGTGTTGCAGTATAATGGAAATGCTGAAAACTTGTATTGAACTTAAGTCATCAATCATAATAGATGATTCTATTAATTTAGCAATTAAATTTTACCAAAATGTTTTATCATGTGCTCAACTTGGAAATCCTACTTCCACTGTTATCATTTCAATGACAACATTTAATTGTGTAAAGTGGTTATCTCAATTATTGACATGATTTAGAGCCATTGCAATTATATGTGAGATTTAAAAAAACTCCTCCACGTAAGACAGGACGACTTTAAAGAAGAGGCATGCAGTAGATGCTATTGATTAATGGAATGAAGAGAAGTTGCATGTTTAGTAACATTAGGTGAACATCTTCAGTTGTGTACAGTGAAATAACCATGTGCTTTGGTGAAACAATTCTATTATTCTCCTAGTTCTCTATAAACAAGCATGTTATTCAATAATTCAGTGTAAAAAAACCTTCAAGAAAAAGTTGAAACACTGATATTAGCTTTTTTATATGCTATTAAGTGTTTTAAGGAAGATTGCATGTCCAGCTGTAGTATTGGATTCCTGTTTAATAATCCAAAGTTTCTTCTTCTGGTTTTGCTATCAATATATCAACTTACTCCTGCAAGTATATGCATCTTAAGATTTCTCTGTTGAAATACTATTTTATTTTTCAGTTCTACAAGCATGTTGTTCAGAGTGTTGAGAAATTCATTCAAAAGGTAAGTCAGTCATGTGGGGGTTTAGGTACACATATGGATTAATATTTTTAGCACATGATACTTTATTTCCATTTTTCAGTTTCTGCTAGTAATTGGCAGCAGATCATAACCCATGATGCAGAATGACAAACACTTTGTTCATTTTGTTCTTTGATATGAATCACTGTGGATACTGTTTTAAGACTACTTCTGTGTGTATTTATTTAATGTTAAAAGAGACTGTCGGTGAACAGCTAACAGCAAAACAGTTGTCAGTTGTTTGGCTACTGACAGTTGCTTTTGTTTTTCTGCCAGGTTTTCCCATTGATTTTAAAACTGCAGGGAAGATTCAGCCTCATCTTTTTTGTATCAGGAGATGTAGCATATCTGTTGGTGATTCTTGCAAGTAAATTGAAACAAAAGTATTTATATGGCTAGACTAGAATTACTTTTTGGGAAGACAGTAGTAGTAATTTAAAGATTGTTTCTAGCAAAAAAAATTACAGCACTTTCTTTTCTTGCAAAAGTTAATTATTCTTGGGTAAAACTGCATTTTGCTTCCAGTTGGAAATGCATGGATTCAATTTTGTGAGTCTTCTCTGCTTATCCATGTTGTAGCTGATTGTTCAGTTGGTCATTCTGGTACTGAATTTCTTCTCTCTTTATAAATAGCAAAAAATTATGACCAAATTGCAATTTAGATTTGACAAACAAGCTAAAGTTAGGCTGTTAATGTTGCAATGTTGGATGCAATTTTCCTTCTGTTACTTTTTTACAAATCAGTCTGGATTGCTCTGTATTAGTAACCTGTCTAGCTCATTAACTTTTATTCCTTGTTGCCCAATGTAGTCTGCAGTGCCTTTTGCCAGTGGCTGGACAGTGTAAACAGGTTTCACCTTCAGCCTGGTGTTTTCATCTGTCTCAGAACTATTTATGAATGAAATATTTAGGTACTAGTACATCAGTCTTATGTGAAAAACGTGTCATATATGTGTTTCAAAGCAGTAGTAAAGACTAGTAATACACTTTAACACAATACTGCTAGTTTTTTGTCAAGTAGTTGTCTTTTGGGTCCTTGACTCTGACTACTTCCATCTCTGAGAAAGGGATCACTATCCTCTGGTACCTGTTCAATGCTGCAGGTGAACACAGGAGTTGGAGAGCAGTTATACATCTTACCCATCTCTGACCAGTAGCATTTTGCAGTTTCACATCCTGAAATTAACTCAGAATTGTCTGAGTTCTAAACACTGCTTTTTATTTACAGTGGATGTGATTGGCAGTTCATTTCATAGGCACAAGAGAAGTTTCATCCTCTGCATGAATGAATGGAAATTTGTCAGGAATGAGACTGGTTGTTATGACTCTTCCACAAGCTAGTTTGAGTTATCTTTACACATTTGCCTTCAGTGTCCAGTACTACTCGATAAGGAAGTTCTGCACTGTTCATTGCTGATTAGAGAAGGCAGATGTATATTCTTATTTATAACCTTATTAATGATCACCCTGGATCAGATGATTCCCTTTGGAGGTCTTGCTGAGGGGTTTTTAATTATTTCATGAACAATTTAGTGACATGTGCAACTTATTAATAACTTGAAATAATAACTTTTTGCTTTAGTAGAATAAGAGATAAGCAGAGGAAAGCTAGGTATTTGCTATTAAAGAGCTTAAATTGTATGTTTGGAGAATAATTGGATGTTTTTCTTCAAGCAGTCACTTAAAGCTCAAGGTGACTGAATCTTCCATTAAAATCTGCTGTAGACCTGACCAAAGTGATGTCAATGCCATCTCAGTTAGTTTGTTCATCGTCCTTTACAGCTCCAGTATTTTCTTTTGTGGTTTCGTGAGGTTACTGAAACTTCAGATGAAGTAATTACCCATGACATTCTTCATTTTGTGACAATTAACTCACTGGTCTATTGTTACTTTGGTTGATTGTTTTATTCCTTGGAAAAACATCACTTCAAGAGTCAAATGATCACATTTCATATATGTGAAGTTATTCCATTGGAGAGCCAGACTTAATTTCTTTGAGTAATCAAATTACCTTATTGATTACTCACTCAGAAAATAAGTAAATATTTGTGTGTAAAGGCTGTCCCATCTGAGATTAGAGATAGGCAGGTTCACTGCCCCAGTTTTAATTTTTTTAAAAAAATTTTTACTTGTATTTTATTGCCCTTTCCATATAATCTATATTTTTAATTATTATCATATTTTGATTTCTTTATGTGCCATGCTTTAAAATACTTCACCTAATGTATGTCCTGAGTTTTCTCTTTAAATATTTGTGAGCTTTATTGATTTGAATATTGTGAAAAGTTGTATTCCTGTCTGTTCTGTATGCAAAGTACTCGTGTTTAATAATTTGAATAAAATTTCAGAAGATACAGTACATTGAAGTGATGTTCTGAAGACATTGTATTATAATAAATTTAAGTTTAATGATGCACATCCATTCCTAAAAGAATACCACGCATTCTAAAAATAGGGAATGCCTTGCTTAAATACATTGAAGCATGTTTAGAAGCTAAAGAAAGGTTGCAAGTGTTAGCAAATCAACTCTTTTCAAAACAGAACATTTGTGTTTAGGGCATAGTAAAATTAATATTCTGAAGTGTTTTTTTGGCACTTTATTAAAGATTATTAACTTAGTGTGTTGCATATGTCTACAGGACCACAGAGGAAAAGGGTGTTTTTTTTCATGTTTTCCATAACACTTTGTGTGATATATACCCAATATTTATTAAATGAATCCATAACATAATGTATTCTGATGATGAGTTCATTATATTTTTGGACCGTGTTTCATTCTGTCTTAAAACTGGTTGCAATAGTGTGTTGTAATTACTTTGTAATTAAAAGGCAAAAATTTTAGCATTAGTTGTTAAGAAAGTAAAATTACATAAGTAATTAGTATTTTGGTTAGCAGACATGCCTGATAAATATCATGTTGTTTGTAAATTATGCAAGTTTCCCAGAGTTGTAAAATAAATATCATTGTTATATACTCAATGAAACAGGTGTCCCCATAAATATGTTTTTCTTCTGCAGGGGAGGATATGTCACACTCTAATTACAACAGTGTCAAAGAAAGCAAACAAATTTTAACTTTAGTGTTTACTCTCATCATAAAGAAGGACAAAATTATCCTAAATTGCATTTACAGCTAGTCCAAATTTACTATTAAGGATTTGGTCATGTTTTATGCAGCACTTTTAAAATAGAGTGTACATTTTAAATGGATATGTGAATTGTATGTTAATTTTTTAATAGATTTTTAAAAGTTTATTCATTAGCAGTTAGAAATTGATTTTACACCATTTGCATACCTTCAGAGTGCATATAGATGTGATAATTTAAACATTACAGGTTAGATGTTTTTTGAGAAAGTTCATTTTCCAGGACAATTTATTAAATAGGGAACATTTCAGTATACTTGGAACCACTTAAAAATTAGAGAGGATGATTGTTTATATTTACTCTGCCATTAATGGTTTTGGTTATTTTTCTCATATGCTTCTTTTAAATTACCATTCTTTGTAGTGCAAACCAGAGTACAAGGTTCCTGGTCTGTATGTCATTGACTCCATTGTGAGACAGTCCCGGCATCAGTTTGGACAAGAAAAGGATGTATTTGCGCCAAGATTCAGCAATAACATCATCAGCACTTTCCAGAACTTGTACCGTTGTCCTGGTGATGACAAGGTAAACCACTTACAGAGCCTTTAGTTAAAACAGTCTTTAGCATATCATCTATAAAGATTTTAATCTTACTTTTTATTGATGGAGGGGATCTACTTATAAACTTGCCATGTATATGTATTTCTTAATGTTGCTTGTCTTAGTGTGGTGATTAGAAAGATACATCCAATGAGATGAATTAGAGTTTTGAAAAGGTCCTCTTTCCTTTGATTCTATGATCATCCAGCAGGTAAATAAGGTTTCATTTGAATAAACCTTTAATTTGACTCACCAGTTCAGCTGTACCCTTGGATCACAGTAGTTGAGATAGCCACCAAATTCTGTTTCTGAAAGACTGGCTGGAAATAGCAGACTGCACTTCTTTCATATTTGTCCCTAGTTGTAAAATAGGTGGAGTTTCTTCTTAAATGCTAAGGGCTTTGTCTTCACAGAAATTTGTGTAATAGAGTCATTAGTTAAAGTATTGAGGCTGAATGCTACAGGAAGAGTTCTATCTAGAATAGTTACATGCATTCCTACAGGTGTGTTTTTCAACCAGAAATAGGAAAACCCAAGACATCCGTGGAAGGTGATTAAGGCACGTTCAGCCATTGTGTTGTCTTGGGATTCCTGCCTTTTTAGAGTAGTTAGGACCTCTGCAGGAACATGTATCGGGAGCTGCAAATTTTACTTGGTTGGATAAACTTGGCTAAGGGTGTCTGTCTTCTCTTCTGCAACTGAGGTGTTGCTGAACAGGTTAAGTTAAATGACATTTTTCCAGCCTCGTTTTAGGTTATCTATGTGATTAACTTGTGCTGCTTCAATTCCACAGTGTTTTTCTGTAGTTTTTTTATAAATAAGCACAGTTTTTTAACTTAGATTTTTATTCATTTAGTTGTATTCCTTTAGCAGTATCAGTCTGTTTTGTGAATTCATTTAGCTTGCTACTTTGGGAAGTATAAAGAAATATCCTGATGTATTGAAGGAGGGTTTGGAACAAGGATGGATGCAAGTACTCAGTTTGTGTCTGATTTTTAAAAATATGTAGTAAATTTATTCTAGGCTAAGAAATAGCACTACTTGTCCTGTGATATTTCAATGCATGGCAATTAATGTATTGCATAAGAGGTGTTTGATGTGAAGATAGTAAAACCTATTCTATTTGGGGTCCACAAAAGTCCTGTCAGATTCATTTCTAGGATATTTTTCACCTCAGCATAAAACTGTACTTTGAAATCCTAAGTCTTGCTGCTGTGCTGCATATGGATTCATTATTATTGTAAGGTCTTTGTGCTGAGAAAGTGGTTGTCCTATACATTGCCTAGCAAAAAAATGAGCTGTCAGAGACCAAGATATGTACCTGGTTTATGTAACACTTTGATGTTTAATTTGGTTGAAAGACATAATGGTGAAACATAGCAGTTATCTTTATACGAACAAATGTAGAATTTGTTTGTAAATCAAACAGAAATGCAGTAATATTTCACTTAAAGTAACAAGAAAAATACCTCACTGATACCTTTGTCTGGCCCAGAGAAAGTACAAGGTGTGGGTAGATACTGAGCCACAGTTTTATATTCCTATTCTGGAGAGATGAGGGAAGTTAGAGCCTCTGGTGGACTTGACAAGGACTACTTAAAATACAGACCTCAAAGACGAAGTCTGAAGGCTGGGTTGAGTGGAAGCCTTCAGAGATTTCTTTAAGGGAACTCTAAATTGCATTTTCCATGCAGTGAAAATTCAGAACTTCTCTCTATTAAGTTAAATATTCTCTTGTAGTTCTGGGCAAATAGACATCTTTTTCTTCGTTTTGAACACTGTGGTTAAGTGCTCTATATTCTTGTTTTATAGAACTCAAGTAATTAAATCACCTTTGTGACAACAAACACCAGATCCTGTGAAGAATTTCCTGCTCTTTGTAATGCAACTGATTTTTTTCCCCAAAATAATGCAAAATCTTTCCTTTTGGTGGAAGTGAAGCTTATTAAAAAAAAGTCTGGAAGTAGATCAAAATTATGATCTGTTTGTGATGTAATAGAATGTTTCTATTGTAATAGAAAAATATGTAATAGAAATGTAAGCTGAACAATGAATTACAGCTAATGGAATTGTATCAAGTCTTAATTTGGGGTTTTTTTTCCTTCCCCATGATCCACCTTTTTTAATATTACTATGTATTTTCAATAGGCAGGTAATTGTGTTCCAGCTTAAACTTTTAAATTCCTCACTTCGTCAAGACAGCTTGCAAAATATGAAGCTGCTTTTCTAACAAAAATGTTTAGCAGTCTTAGTAGTATATGCCCAGTTTTCAGTGCACATAAATGATTTTGGTTCATAGGCAGAACTGAATTACATTTATATATGTTAAGTATAAAAAATTAGGAGAGTAATAATTTATTATTTCAATTATTAGTGATGCTTTAAAATATAATTTTCCTTCCATGACATCTTCTAAGACAAAAGGCACATTTTTGGTTGAGAGAACGTTTTCACCTGTGTGTAGTACCTCTTTGCTGTTGCCTAGGATCAGTCACAGGTTTACAGTTTGGACATATTTGGTGTCACGCAGTATAACTGTCCTTACTGTTTGTAAAAGTAAAGGTCCTTCAGTCTAGACAGATTAAGGTTGCTAGCTAAGAATTCCACAATCAGTAACAACAAGAAAAATAAGCATGACTTGGATCTTTTATTGTCTTTTCTTAATTTTAGAGCAAAATTGTTAGAGTGCTTAATTTGTGGCAGAAGAATAATGTTTTCAAGAGTGAAATTATTCAGCCTCTCTTGGATATGGCAGCAGGAATTCCTCCTCCCGTTGTGACCCCTGTCTTGCCCAGCACTACAGCTGCTATGAGCAACAATACACCAGGTAAACAAAACCAGATGGAAGTCATACTTTGAATCAAAACACTTCTGTCAGCTTTGGTATGTTGCCTGTTAACATGCTGAATTATCTCACTCGAATTCTAGCAAGAATATTACAGACACCATCAAGATCAGGGAAACAGGAAAACATTATTGTAAATGTAGGCTTGATCATTTTGTGCTCTGAGCATCTGCTTTGCTGATGTAGGTAGATGGCAGGAAAATGGATTTTTAACTTTCCACTTCATCAAAATTTTTTCTTTTAAGGTTGGGAGATTGGAATATTGGAAATTGGCCGGATAGAAATGGCTTTTGGTACCTGCTTTTGTAACCCACCTCTTGCTGATCTTCTGCTGAAAAGCAATGAGATGGACAAATTAACTTTAGTTTTCATTGGCAAAATAACTGTGAGATTTTCAGATCTTGGGGTGCTTTTTCTGCATCTTCCAGCTCAGTATTTTTTATTTTTATATAGTATGACTACATTAAATTGTTAGAATCATAAGTCTTAAATTCTGATGCAAATTGACTTTTAAAACAGTAATCTAGTTATACTTACCATTCATTGGTGGATCTCTACTTCTGAGCTATAAATGCAAAAATATTTGCAAGTGTGGAGGATTCTTCTGGATTATGCCATGAGAATAATTATCAGAACTGATTTAGACTCAGTGTTTCTCTTGAGAAAAAACAATAAAACAAGCAATCCTCATGAATCCAGCTGATGCAGGGTGAAATTTTTAGTAGCATCTTTCAGACTCCTCCTGGAGATAAAGTGCAAGTCCAGTGAGATTCAGACTAGCAGAGAGAGAGATCGCTAACAATTATCTTTTGGTATATGTAGTTTCCATGTAATATTTTGGAATACTGTGTGAAACGTATTTATTTTGCCTTCATCGGTGTTTTTGCTAATAATCCCAAGAGGTCAATAGTGAAAAGAACTGTGAACTACACTAACACAAAGTAATTCTGCTGCTTGAGGAATGCTGATGTGAGTCTGCGTTATTCCTGTGTGCTCTCCATGTATGTCAGAAAAATAGTTTCAATTTATGTGCTTTCTCAGTGTTTATCTTTTTTTATCTTCTCTAACACTATATTTGATTTCTGTGTTTAAATATTTTGGTATATCGATTTTTCTCTTTTTTAGGTACACCTGTGACTCCAGTTACCCCAGCCAATGTGGCACAGAGTTTACCTGATCCTTGGGTATCTCAGATTGCTAACACAGACACCCTTGCTGCTGTTGCACAGATTTTACAGAGTCCTCAAGGCCAACAGGTAACTATTTTGTAGACAGTTACACTGAAGACATTGTAGACTCTCTGATAGTTTGTGTCTTTAAGGTACAGGTGAGGAATGCTTTCATGAGAATCACTTGTATTTATGTCCAGTATCTATGTTAAGTTTCCCATGAGGTTGTTCATTACAAGTAAGTTCCAGGTCAATTTAAACTCCATGTTACCTTTTGTACCCAGCACCTTTAAAGCTTTAAAGGTGTCTCAGAAGGTTACTTCAGATAAGATGGTCTGTAATGCATACTTGTCTATATAGATGACAAGTACAGATCTATTGCAGATGACTAAATCAAGAGCAAGAATAAGATGTCATGGATATAGATATAATGTAGAATGCAAGTTAAAGCATATATCTCTGTTGGATGCCTGAAGAAGAGCTAAACATTGTACAAAATTATAGAATGGGAGAAAACTTGTTCAGGAAGGGTACTGTGTATTGATCCCATCTTTTATCTTTCCATCAGCTAAACATAGATCTTATTTTGCAGCATTCAAAAATAAGATTTCAGAAGTTACTATGTTCTTCAGTTTTTAAATGCTCAACTCCAAAAAGTGTCTTGATGTCTAGCATCACAAGAACTGCTTGTTCTCATAATCTGCAATTACATAAATTAAGCACACACTATTGGCTTTCTGTAAAAATGTAGATCATTTTTCAGTCTGTGCTAGAGCTGTGGCACCTGCATAACTTTGGCATTATGATTTTTATTTCATCTGAGGTTGTTCTACTTGCTGGCATACTAAACAAAAATCTCATGCATGAAAATGAGAAGCAGTGGCTAGTGAAAGCTCTGGTGCTGGCAATAATGATTTTACTTAGTGAGAGTGTTTTACAGTATTTAGGTAACTAGAATTGACTGTAATTGTTCATAAGTTAAGTGGAGGGAATATTTTTATCTGATTACACTGGAAGAAACAAAATCACTGAAAAATTAAGCAAAATGAGTTTGTGGTGGGATACTTTGTGAAATATGAAGGAAAAACTGTGGGCTAGCTCTTAAACAAGAAAAGGATATGAAATTAGAATGGTAAATACATGGAAAGTCAGTGAGGTAATTTTAAAGATTGTTGCTTAGCAAATACAAAAAGAAAATGAAAGAGAAAAAAATGAAGATGAGAAGATAATTAGGATTTTAAAGTCAGCAGATCACAAGGAAATAACATTTGGATATTTAGCTCAAAATGGTCTTAAGCACATGGGAAGAGACAGACTGGGTGCACAATAAACATGTACATGAGGATTGGTAGAGGAACTATATTTGCTTACATCCTGTCCATCTCTTTTCTTCTTGTTCTCCACACCATTCCATCTGCCACAACCTCTCCCTGGCTCCCTAACTCCAAGGACCTTGATTTAATCCTACAGTTGTGTTTTATGGGTGGGAATGCACGCAGGTAAATTGAGAGACTAGACATAAGAGAGGGCCAGCTAAGAAAGATGTGACCAACAAGAATGTGAAAACAGCAAGAATGATGCCCACACAGGATTTTTCCACTCTAGGGCCTCCATCTCTGCTTCTTCAGTTTGATTCCTTCCTACTGAGAGCAGTGCACAGGGCAGACCAGCTGTATCAGACAAAAGGGGGCGAGGAGGGAGCTCCTCAGTTTTGCCTATTGCAATAACCAGGGGAAGCTCTTGCTGAGGTAGATCAACAATTGAAGCCTTTTCAGAGGCACTGCTGTATAAGAAATCTGTATAACTTTTTTTAAAAGAACAAGAAAAAATGTTTCACATTATCAGAAAGTAACTCTTAAACAATCTTGAAAAAGGGTTATACATTTTTGATGCATTGTGGAAGAAATTGAACCTAACCAGTTTATGAAGTTTCTAGTGAGGCTAGCAAGAAGGGAGGGGATTGAACCTTCAAGAGTTTAGTGGGGAAACCTATAAGTGGTTGGAATATTGAAGGTAAGGGTAATAAGGGACTTACGTCAGCAAATTTGAACTACCTGAATTTGTTCAACCTTTTTTGCACAAATACCTAAAGATAAGGCTCTAGGGATTTATCTTGAGGATGTCAAACAACTGCTTCCTCTAATTCCACAGTGGTTTAGAACTTCTTTTCTTAGGGTTAATATTTTTCCTTAAAGCAAATTGCACAATTTTTTGGAAGCATCCTTATTCAACATATAAATTGATCTCCTCATGAAAAAGCCTTTTATTTCCTCATTAGGACAGCTTCTCTAGAAGATTATATACAGATAGGAATTTGAAGTAAGGAAATCATGATAGACCGAGTGATCGGTTTGGTTTGTACACTTGCTTTTTATGTTTCATTAGCATAACAAGAGAATTGCATTCTATCAACCCACATCTGAGTTTCACCATGAGATTTCACTTGTGACTTGTGCAGGTACACTAGTGCAAGCTCTCCCTACAAACAGGTTGCATTGGCATAAAGTGGAGCTTGCAAGAGTGCAGTTGTTTTCTCTGTACAAGTGTTGTTACAGGACACAGATTATGGTAGTATAGGTGGGTCCTCAGGAAGCTGGAGTAGACTAAGATTTTTTTCAGGTCAAAAGGAATCAAACTGGAGAAACCGAAGAGGGGGGACCCTAGAAAGCAGGAAATCCGAAGTGGTGATGATGCCTTGAGAAGGCTGACCTGGAAGAGAGGCTAGACAGAATTAAGAATAACATAGGTATTTATTGAAAGGCCTTAAAGGATACACCTTGGGCAGTACAAGAGCCTGGCCAGGGATTCACCCAAGATGGACCTAAAATGGTCACAAAGTGGACAACCGGTCATGAGGTCTCACATTTATAAGTTTTGGTCCATCTTCATATTTGGGTTAATTGTCCAATCACAACTTCTCATTATGAAGTCCCATCCTTCTTATTTTCTCTCTTCAGTCCACCATTTATCCTGATTGTCCTGTCCATTGTAGTGATTGTCCTTGGTATCAAGCTAGAAAAGGAATTGTTTTGTCTACCTACCGTGTGACGAGAGCTCACTAACACTTAATATGAAGCTCAAAACTACACACCTGGGCAGCACAGAATATGGAAAATAAGGAAGCTAAAACTTAAGGCATCGTTTCTCCCCTTTTGAGGCTTGACAAGGCCTTTACCTTGTCGAGTCTCTATTCTAAATATCTACTAATAATAAATGTTTAATAACTGATAGATATCTAACAATAGTAAACAGCTAACAATAATAAACATCTAACAACAGATAAGTATCTAATAGTAAATAAATATCTAACACTAGATAAGTATCTAATAACAGTAAATAACAGTAAATATCTGACACTAGATAAATAGCAATTATAAACAGTAATAAACATGTAACAGTAGTAATGATTTGCACAGTCAAATATTCTATCATGCAAAGAAGAATAATGATTATTGTGAACAGTTCTTTAGACACAGAAGAGGAATCATTTAAAGTAAGTTTTCGTCTGCATCAGTCTCTCTTTTTACAGTTGTTTCAGGAGCAGAAGCTTTCTTAACTCTGGAGTAGTGAATCCAGGGTCTTTTGCCAGCAACTTTGATTGTGGTAAGGGTGGCCAGCATAACTTGGAATGGTCCGCTCCACTTAGCTTGTAGAGGATCACTGTCCACCAATTAAGATAGACTCAGTCTCCAGGTTGGAAGGGATGTGCAGGTGTTTTCAGTCCTATAGGACTGGATAGCACAGTGTAATTCTGGAGCTTCTGCAAAGTGGAACCTAAAGCCATTAGGTATCTCTGCAAATCAAGTTTCCCCTTCATATGAACTTCACCTGGAATATATGGAATTTGATATGGTCTGCCATACAGTGTTTCATAGGGACTGATGTTATCCCTCCTCCTTGTTGTATGTGGATTCTCAGTAAAGCTATAGGCAAGGCCTGAACCCATGTCATGGATGTTTCCTGACAAATTTTGCTAATTTGTGTTTTGAGAGTCCCATTTGTATGTTCAGCTTTACCACTTGCTTGGGGTCTGTAAGGTGTATGCAGATTCCAAGTAATTCCCAAAATCTGGCTGACTTCTGTAACCACTGTTGCAACCAAGTATGGTCCCCTATCTGATGACATCCTCAAGGGAACCCCTAACCTCGGAATTATGTGATTGGTCAAAACTTTCACCACTTCCTTGGCTGTGTTCGTGTGACAGGGGTAAGCCTCTGGCTGCTCACTGAAGGTGTCATCTAATACCAGTATGCACCGCTATCCCTCTTTGCATGGTAACTCCGCAAAGTCTATTTTCCAGGAAGATCCCCTGCTTTTGTTACTCTTTTCCTCATGTCAGGGTTGTTCTTACAGCAGATTTTACATTTGCTCACTACTGATAGTACAATGTCATTCATTCCTTTTCTTATTACTATCCTTTTTAGATGTTTCAGAAGATTTTCAACCCCAAAATGTGTGTTTTCATGTTCTCTTTGAGCTAGCTCCTGAAGGATCAAGGGTGGGACTACAACCTGATTTGCTGGTGTAACAGCCCATCTACTTTCTGTGATCTCAGCTTTAAGAAATTTAATTAGTTTGTGGTCTGCTTGGTCATATTTTGGGGTGAACCCTGACAAATCAATCTCTTTTTGTGGAATTACTGTGAGAATACCTTTTTCTGCAATTCCTCTTGTTGCTTTATTAGCAGAGTGATTTCCCAACTCTGGAGTGGTTTTCCCTTTTTGGTGACCTCTGCAATGCGTGATAGCTACTTCTGTGGGTTTTTTAATGCTCTCTAAGAGGGCAAGTATTTGTTCAGCATGTTTGATTTGATTACCTTGAGTCCTCTCTCCTTCCAGATGGTTCCATGGGTGTGGACAACACTAAATCCATATTTAGAGTCTGTCCATATATTTACCTTCTTTTCTTCTCTCAGGTCTAGGGCTCTCATCAGTTCAATAAGTTCAGCTTTCTGTGATAACACATCTGCTGGCAGGGCCCTTACCTCGATCACCTTGTCCTGTGTGGTCACTGCATAGCCTGTCATCCTTTTGCCATTTTTCATGAAGCTGCTCCCATTTGTAAAAAGCTCCCAATCTGGATTTTCCAGGGGCATATCCTTCAGGTCTGGTCACCTAGAATAAACCTGTTCAATAGTCTGTAAACAGTCATGTTCAGGCTCATTGTCAGTTAAAGTGGAGTACAGAAATATGGCAGGGTTAACAACAGAGGTTGTTTTCAGGGTAACATTATCCTGCTTTAATAGCAGTACTTGATATTTAAGCATCCAGTTACCATATAACCAATGCTTCTCCTTTTGTTCCAGTACAGCTGCTACTGCGTGGGGTACGTACACTACAATGTGTCGCCCTAGGGTGGGTTCTTGGCCTTCCTGGATCAAGATGACAGTGGCTGCCACAGCCCTCTGACCAGCCTTGGGCAACATTGCCTAGATGTTTAGAAAAGTAGGCTACAGCCCTGCATTGGTTCCCAAGGTGCTGTGCTAGTTCCTTCAAAGCCACATTCAGTCTCTCCATATGTGAAAAGTTCAAAAGGTTTAGTTAAGTCTGGCAGTCCTAGTGGTGGAGCTGACATTAGAGTGTTACAGCTGTTTAAAAGCTTCTCTAGTGTTTTCAGTCCATATGATAATTCCTCTTGTGGTTGCTTTTAATGCTCCGTATAGGGGTTTTACCAGCAGTCCATAATTTGCTAACCACAAACGACACCAACCTACCATTCCCAGGAAAGCTTGCATCTCTCTTACAGTATGGGGCTCTGGGAGTCGACAGATGGATTCTTTCCATTCTTTGCTGAGCTGTCAGTGTCCACAAAGATCTCAAGCCCTGAGTAAACTACTGCTTCTTTAGCAACCTGTGCCTCTTTAGAAACTCTATACCCGCTCAGTCCAAAGAAGTTTAATAAACTTATAGTAAGTTGTATACAGTCATCTCTGGTTCCAGCCACAATCAGGATGTCATCCATATATCGAAAATAAGTCCTTTTGGCTCCTGTCTTTTCCAGTCCTCTAGTTCCTTTGCTAGCTGGTTTCCAAATACTATTGGGCTGTTCTTGAAACTTTGGGATAAAACTGTCCAAGTAAGCTGACTTTTTTCTCCCTGTCTTGGGATTTTCCCACTCAAAGGCAAAAAGCTCTGGTTTTGTGCTGTTTGTTGCTGTTTTTGTGCACAGGAATGCAGAAAAAGGCATCCTTCAGGTCTACAACAGTAAACCATCCTAATTTGTGTGTCAGTGTGGTCAAAAGGGTGTAAGGATTGGCTACCACTGAGTGGATGTCCTCTGTAATTTTGTTAATTGCTCTTAAATCTTGCACTAATCAATAACTCTTACCATCTGCTTTCTTAACAGCTAAAATTGGGGTGTTGAATTTGGACTCACATTGCACTAGTAAACCATGTTGCAGGAATTTTTCAATTACAGATACCAGTCCCTTATGGTTCTCTAATTTCAAAGGGTATTGTTTTTTCCTTACCAGTGTAGCTCCTGATTTGAGTGTAATACTTGCTGTTTCTGTCAGTTTGTATCTTCCTGGGATATCACTGGCCCACACTATTGCATTTACCACATTCTCAACTTCAGCAGGGATTTCACCACATTTTTCATGTATAAAAAGTGCTGGAACTTGGACAAATTTAGATTCAGGAATTACAACTCTTACACCTTTTCCCTTTTTAAATTTAATTTCTGATTCAAAATTTTCTAGCAAATCCCTCCCCAGCAATGGTTGAGGGAACTTAGGCATATAGAGAAATTGATGTGTTACCCAGTGCTTTCCAGTTTAAATTTTAGAGGTTGGAAGAAAGGCTGTGTTTCTCTTACCCTGGTTGCCCCAACATCATGTACGGTATCGTGACTCAGTTTCTCTTCTAAGGTGTTTAACACAGAATATGCTACTCCAGTATCTACCAGAAATTTGATGTCCTTTTTCCCCAGCTTAGCTATAACTGGAGGCTCTGCTGGGGGGGGTAGCCCTTCATTCAGAGCTTGACCTGCTTGAGGTTTGTACTACTGGGAGTTGGGGAACTGAGGATTTTTCTTTCAGCACAGGACAGTCATTCTTCCAATGCCCCCACTACTTACAACATGCACATTGGTCCTTCTCTGTAGGGCAAGTTTTCTTGGATGACTTTTCCTGAGTTGCCTTCTTACTAGGTTGGGTTTTAACTCTTTCAGTTGGGTCCCTATCTCGAAATACCTTCCAGGCAACATCTAGCAGTTTATCTATGTCTCAAACTCCCTCTATCTTTTGCAGCTTTCCTCTTATATCATTTGAAACCTGACCCAAGAACAAAAGTACTAGATGTGCTTTACCATCAGTTGATTCAGGATCTAAATCTGTATATTTGATGGCAGTTTCTCTTAACCTGTTTAAAAAATCAGTGGGTGATTCATCATAATTTTGCCTTCATAAAGCTTTGACCAATTTATAGCTTTAGGAACACCATGTTTTAACTCATACCACGAAGCTTTGATAACACTTTAACCTCGCCATATGTTCTGGTATATTTGGATCCCACCCTAGATTTTCCAGGGGGAATATCTGAGTGACAATGCCTTGAAGCAGTCCACTGGCTATGCTCCCTTCAACTGATGTTGTGATGGCTTTATTGACTATTTGTCTCTCAGTGGGATCAAGTAATGTGTGTAGCATAGAGTTCAAATCAGCCCAGTCAGAGTTTTGTGAGTTAGTTGCTATTTCTACTAATGTTGCCACTTTATCTTGGTTCTCTTCATATTTCCCCACAGTAGTTTTCCCTTGCTATAACTTGATAAGGGAGTATGGAACCTTCACATATATTGGCCCCTGATTGCCGACTGCCTGCCTTAATGGGGCTTGCAAAACTGGTTCTTTTGGTCCTTCTCCTTTATCCTTTTTTGACATAGTACATTTAGAACTTGGACTACGCTCTTGGGTGGCTTTTATCACTATCTTTCCCCTCCTTCGCCTCTTTAGGGCAACAATGATCTCATCAATCTCATCCTGCTCCAGTAGCTTGAGCAAGAGCTGTCTGACTCCCTTGTAGCAAATAATCTAGTTCGACAGTCCCAATCCTAGAAGGCACCATGCAGGATTTACTGCGACGTTGGTCCTGGGCTGTGTCTGCGATCTTTGGTGAAGTCATTCCCTGAGGCAGCTCTCTGGCGTTCAGGGTTGCTATGAAAACTCACAGGCCTGAGGAGCCGCCACGCTCCCTGGGAGTGTGGGGGGGTGGGTGGCTGTCCCCTCGTCGCCCTTTTTATAGAAGGCTCGGCCCCTCTCCTCCTCCAGGGGCGGTGCTGAGGGCTGCACATGCTGGCTGTCACCTCCCCCCGCCCCCTCCCCTTTGGGCGGTGACAGCGCGGGGGCTGCGTCCGTGGCTGCCAAGGCTCGCCTTTCTCCTCCATCGGTGGCTGGGACCCTGCCTGAGCTGCGCCTGCCCCCGCCCTCCCTTGTCGTGACAACGGCTCTGATGGTGGCCGGGGGGCGGGGGGGCACCCCCTGACCTGGGCCCGGGCCCGCCCTCATGGCGGGGGCAACTAGACTTTACTAACTTAGGGCAACTTAGACTAGACTAACTCTGCCTTTCTGTTTGCTGCTGGGCTTTGTTGACATGCTGAGATCATAAAAAGCCTAGCATATTCTGATTCATCGAGGTATCTATCTTTGCGTATATGGGAAATCAAACTTGATAGTAGTCTCCTATAAAAACTACCAAATGTAGGCCACACCTCATCATTATTAAGTTCCTAAGTCAGCCAGATATTTTCTGAGAGTCGCGTAAGTTTGAATTTAAAAAACACTGATTCCCCACCAGTCGGGTCTTGCCAGTTTTTCAATACTAACCCCAAAAGGCTGTCTCTCGGGATATTACTGTTACAACATTCACAGGAGAATATACACCCCATGTCTTAACAGTTATGAGTAAGAAAGTCCATGGAGATCAAAAGAACCGAGAGAAAGTGAAACAGCAAGCAAGAACAATTAAGGTACAGGATTTGGACTCCTGACCTTCGGAGCCATAGCACTCAAGCTAACTCACTGCACCACCACTGGCAGAAAAACTGCAAGAGATCTCTCAGCACCTCAAACAGAATACCCCTTTATTCAATTACGCACATTCCTCTGATACCAGGTTCTTGGGCTCTGATACCTTCTGGACTGCAGCTGAGGCCCTCTCCAGGACTGCCAGCAGGAATGGAGGGGCAGGAGCTGGGTGTTGCTCTGCTCCAGAGGGTTTTCCAGATACCTTCTGTCCCATCTGGGTCACCAAAACTGATGCCTTGAGAAGGCTGACCTAGAACAGAGGCTAGACAAAATTAAGAATGAAGTAGTATTTATTGAAAGGCCTTAAAGGATACACCTTGGGCAGTACAAGAGCCTGGCCAGGGATTCATCCAAGATGGACCTAAAATGGTCACAAAGTGG
>NC_031770.1:54275025-54309443 GCF_001522545.3 Parus major | reverse complement strand
ACAAACCAAGACAAAATAATAGTCACAGGTTAGATGATACTTCATTCCTGGGAGTTTTTTTACTAATTGGAAGAGGAAAGGTCTATGTTTTACTTTGGTTTTTTGCTTTAAAAAAATCTTGTTCAATATATTTATCTTCTCTCTTTTAGCTTCAGCAGTTGATACAGACACTGCAGATACAGCAGCAGAAACCTCAGCCTTCGCTACTTCAAGCCCTGGATGCCGGTCTTGTCGTTCAGTTACAGGCCCTCACAGCACAACTCACAGCTGCAGCAGCTGCTGCTAACACACTTAATCCACTGGAACAGAGTGTCTCTTTTAATAAGGTAAAAATCAAAAAATAGAAATTTGAAGAAGTATTTATTTTTAAAAGGTATGTGGGAAGTTCTTTTGGATTTTATTGTTTGACTTTAGACATGTAAAAAATACATTAATATACTATAAAGTGCTACAGCTTGAAAATACAAAAAAATTGTCTAGACAGTAGCGTAAGTCTAAATAGCACATTCTAGAATATCTAGAGATGGAAGGGACCCACAAAGGTAATTAAATATGGTAATAAATTTGATTTATGATTTAGCAAAATTAATCCATCATTACATATTTTTTCCCCACTTTCTGTAACACAGCAATGAGAATTGTTTCTTACAAGGTAATAAATAGAAAATATGCAGGAATTAATATACACTGTTTTCTCAGAGTAAGAAGTTGGATGTGTAATTTCCTTGCATTATAAAGTATGTGCCAAGAAAATTTTAATTTTAGCCACAAAGTGATGTAAGTGAATAAATAAGCCTGTAGGTAAAGAAAATGTCATTGCAAGAAAACCCAAAACCAACAAACCAGCCAAAAAACTGAACATCAACAACTAATTCCTCCCCCCCCCAAAAAAAAAAAAAAAAAAGGAAAGCCAAAACCCCGCAAACCAAACTACTAAGAAAAACAGAGTGCAGGAATTTAAGAATACTAATGCCAAGTAGCAACAACCATGCTGGCAATTGCAGTCATAGTAGTATAATATCTACAATAAAGAAAAGGAAGAAATCCTGCTCAAAGAATTATAGCTAACTAGAGAAATAAATAAATAAACATAGGAATTCTATTATCTGTGGAAGAAACAGGTTATGTGTACATGATCTCTGTAAGATTGTCCTGGAGTGAACAAATAGTAAGAATAAGGAGGTTGGAGAAGCAAAAAACCCTATTTTATTCTTCACTCAGATAATCTCTTTTTATTGAAAGTAATGCAGCTGTAAAAATAAGTCAGGAAAAGAATATCCTGTACCCCTATACCATAGCTGTAACCATCAACTTGAGAGGGGTGTAATCCCAGGGAATGAATGCATCAGTTAATAGGAACTGATACAATATTTACGTACTGAAAGTGTTTTATAGTTACAGCATTATTCTGCAGACTTTAATTCCAGCATATCCATGGATTGGTATATTCATAGGTGGCTGTCTTGAATTTTGGACAGCTGAAATGAAGCAAATTGAAGGAATTCACATTCTGATGAGATGTTTGTATACAGACATAAAAGAAAGGGCAGCTTTTATGATAAAAAACACTTATTAGTATTGTGATCCAAAGGAAACTGTGAAGCATAGTTTTCATTCCATGTCATAACGTTTGTGAATTGGATAACAAATATAAATAGTACAAGAAAATAATTTTAATAAACACATAAGTGAACATCTTTTTTTTAAAAAAAAACTATTTGGCAGTTCTTCCTGTCCTTTGTTTTCAGTCTCTTCAGTCTGTTGTATTTTGTGTTACTTAGTTGTGCAAATTGATCAGCATTATGTGAAAAATTCTTCTGGCAACATCAAATATGCATGTTTTCTGATCCTGCTACAGAACCAAATACTTGTGTTACAGTAAAAAAAAATTTGTTCAACATTTTCTATGCATAGTATGCATTTACCCTACACCCTTTCTTTTAATTTCCAAAGGGAATATCCTGATTCTTCTGAAAAAAAATTTGTTTCCTTTCTAATAAAAAGCTTTCTTCATGTCTTTAATCTCTTCTGTTGCTTTTTCTGAACCTATTTTCTTCTTAGATAATTAAAGTAACATTGTAGCATAAAGGGAAGAGTCTGTGCTTTTTATATGCCTATGTGTGTAACATTAAACCTGGTATCCTAGTATTTAATTTGGTATAATTTCTATTATTTCACTGTAGAGAGTATTCTTTTACAAACTATGTAAAATTCAAGATCTTTCAGTTCAGATTTTTCGTTTCAATATGTACAATGCTACTTAAACCAAATGTAAACAAAAATCATGCTGCATGTTCACCTGTCTTGGCTGGAAGTTCGCTTGTTTTCTCTGGCCTTGGTTAATTTAAATGTTTGCTTTGTTTGTCATGAGCTGGCAACTAGTTTCTATTTATTTCTTTTTTCAGCCATATAAATAATACATATTCTATTATTTTCCTTCCTACTTTGTCATGATGAAAGATACATGATGATTAATAGTATTTTGAGGTAATTTTTCTAAAATGCACAATTTTTTTTCAGAGCAGCAGCATTTTTTATGTACCTCATTGGAAAATATTCTAACAATACAAACAAAAAAAGGCATCACCTTGCTGTAAATGGATTAGATAGATGTGCTGGAAGTAATTCTGGATTTTATCATCCTATCTCACATAAGATTGATGCTCTGTGTTTCTACTGTATTTTCTCAGAGACATACTTAGTCCTGCTTTCATAAATATTATATAGGGGAAAGTGGTTCTAAAAATTCTTGATTGAACAGTGATTGATGCATCTTCTAGTAAGCTTATGTTTTGTTCTTCCTGGACTCCAATAACTGAGAACAAATAGAGCATCCTGAGAAAGAAAATGGGTTACTGAATCATCGTGGCTTGTTGCTGAAGATGTTTTTTGCCTTAGTATTTCAAAATGACTGCCATATGTTCTCATCCTCTTGTTTTTTTTCATCTGGAATTAAGGTTTGAGAAGAAGCTATGGTGATTGATAGTATAGCATTAGCTCTGCTTTACAGAAAACTTCCAAGGTGTGTAAAGATGCATGGACATGGCTTTAATAGCACAGCTCTATCATTAAATAATGAAGAAAAGGCAGTCTCACTGACAAATAACATCTGTTGTATTTCTGCATGCTTGTTCCTTAGTTTTTCTCTTAAGGAAAGTGAAGTGCTACTAAAAGGCTTCTGAACTTTTTAAAATTAACAGACAAACTCTTTTACTTAAGGAGAACTCCAATGTAGATATCTTCATGGATAACACAGGAAGTTTATCCAAATTTTTTTTCTTGTCAGCTACCTTTCTTTTTATCCATTAGAAAGGATTATTCCTCTTACATGATAACTGCTTGCTTTGATTTTTTTTTTGCAGACTATGTGAGAAGTTGTTTTCAAGGAGTAGTATATTTGAAGGAATTCAGGTTGTCTAAATGACACCTGTGTGTGAAAATAAAGTAACTCTTTGTGAAGTTATCAAGCTGTAGGTCTTCCCTTGATATGAGCAGAGCAGTTTGATGATTACAAAAGGATTGAATAGTTGGCCTCTTCGTAGTAATTTCTTCTAATTAAAGGTACCATTACATAAAATTCATCTTTATTTAAGCTTTACTCCAAAGTAATTCTTAGTTACTGTGGAAAGAACATGTGGTTGTACTTGTTGCAGCAGAGCTCAGGAAAGCTGGGCCAAAATTTGATGCACTCAAGAGTCTGGTAGCAATAGCAGTGACATTTAATAATAATAATATATGACATTTAATTTTCTATTCAGCTTATATGCCAAACTTTTTTTTTTTTTTTTTTTTTAAGGTATGAAGTAACAGCATCTTTCCTATGGAAAAGGAAATATACATAAAGGGACATATAAGGAGTGTTCAGTAATGCTTATTTTGTTTTCTCCTAGAAGCTGATGGACAGGTTTGACTTTGGGGAAGAATCTGAACAAAATGAAGAGCCTAAAAAGGAAACTCCCTCTTCTCAATTGTAAGACTAAGCTATGTTTCTTATGGAAAATGCTAAAATTTGCCTGATGCTAATTGAATATTAGGATTAAGTACGGAAAATACTTATTTCCAAGCATAAGTACACTAAAACAGTAGGAGGAGAAAAAACAGTTTTCTAAATTGCATACACATTTTACTATAAGTTTTTGTGCCAGAATATTTTTTGACTTTATCTTGAAGTTACCATGTTCTTTGCTTTTTATAGTTTTATTTATACAGTTGATGGGATAGTGTTGATATTAGAAGGTGGAACTAGCTCCATTGTCCTCATTATTTTACATTTTAGTTAAACTTGAAACCCAGTTAGAAGACGTATATACTAACTGTTTAAGAGAAAAACTGTAGGCTTTTTTTTTTTTTAATTTAAGTTATTTCATTTTAGGCCATTAGTACCAGAATCTGTGAACAACTCACTTTTTCACCAACTAGCTGAACAGCTGCAGCAACAAAATTTAGAACATCTCAGACAACAGCTTCTGGAGCAGCAGCAGCCTCAAAAGGTAAGATCTCCATCTTGTGGCTGTTGTAGTAATTTATGTTCTCCACTGATTAAAAAAGTATATTCCAGGACAAAAAAAAATTGTGTTGTTACTGACAGTTTTCGTATAATTAAAGTCTTTGTCACTAGCTGACCATGTAACAGAAGCTTGCAGAGTGAGTGGGATAGGTGAAAAAAAGTGCTTAAAGCAGAAACAAAACTGCACAACCAAACATATGGGAAGTACGTATTGCTTCTCTTAGGATAGAGTACTCATTAGGTAAGTTAGACTGTGCTTTGGCTATTCAGCTCTTTATATGGGGAAAAAAAACCTTTCCTATGTTTGCAGAAGGAATAAGGTGAGCAATGAGGTGATTAGGCTCCTGTCTCTGAAGGGAGGACAGAATCGAGACTGTGGGTAACTTTAATTTCCCCAGGTTTTATGTCTTGACTAATAATTGATGAAATAATTCTGTTGAAGAATCTGACCTAAAGAACAGAGTCACATATTTCCTGAGAAATTATTCATTAAGAGCTGGTGCTTGAGATAACCCTAGGATCCTTCTAACTATATGAATTGTGTCCTCTTAACACTGAAGTAACTTGGCTTGTTTCTACTGAGATTAGTCCTCAGTAATTAACTGTTCTTTTCTTTCCTGATCCCACTAAAAAATAAAACCAAAACCATAACAGACAAAAGTACTTTGTCTTGATCCTGGCCAGGTATAAAGTGGACTTCATGTGGAATATTTGGATCTGGTTTCACTGGAAAATATAAATCTCAGATTGAAAGAAAAGACAAGGCATCACAAACTCAACAAACATCTGTTGGAGATTTTAGTTTAAGCTGTGCAAAGGCAAAGTCATAAACCATTGAATAGTAAGGGCTGGAAGAGCCCTTAAGATCACCAAGTCCAGCTGTCTACCAGCACTGCCACTGTAACCCCTGAAATGATGTAAACCGCATCACCCAGCCCAGATCCAGATACCTCTTAAACTCCGCCAGGGTTGGTGACCCCACCACCTCCCCGATTAATCTGTTCCACTACCTGAGCCAAGTGCCTCAGCTTTCAATCAAGAATGCCATTTAAGCTTTGAATTTAATAATTTAATTTTTACTAGATATTGTTTCTTTACTGCTTTATTCTACTGTTTTATTTTAATTTCTCATTTAAGTGTAGTAAATGAGAAGGGATATACAACATAGCTACAGACTAAATAGTTTTAGGTCTTAAGTCCAATAAGATATCTAGCCATTTCTGTCTTTAAACACTAAGAATGTTGTAAAGGAATAAAGCATTGAAAAATGTTCCGTTTGAGAAGCTTTTGATGTGTCATATCAAAAAGTAACTGTCTAATTTGAAAATAAAAATATTGAATGCTTACCTTATTGTGAAATAAGCAAAACCAAAGTTTACAGTACGTTTATGGGTAGAACATTTATTTGACTCTCCCCTTACTATTTAATTTTCTATTACAAGACCTGATGAATTTTCCGTTCAGATCCAGTCTTCTTGTCTAGTCAGTATGGAGAGAAAGTTTTATTTTCACCTTGATAACAGGTAAAAGATACAAACTGCTGCTGGAACTACTTTGTAGTGACTGCAGTATGCTATGGGCAATATTTTCTTTAATTTCATGTGTAAGTTTCATTGAGAAAGATCAAAGGGAAAGAGAAGGAAAGATAAAACAAAATGATGAGGTGTCTGATGAGGAACAGAGGGAAAGGAGGAGAGGACAGAAGATAAAAACAGAAGGAGCAACAAGAATTGTAGGCATTGATATCAAGGAACAGATGGTTGAAAAATAATTAAATATAAGGAAAATGAGACAAAACATTCTGTCAGAGGATAAATAATTGAATTACAGTAGAATATTTTTTTACAAACTTGTTATGTTTAAAAAATATAAAGATGAAATGGTTACTACTAGTCATTCTGCTAACTTCCTGTCATTCTCTAGGGAGATAAAATACATAGGATTTGTTTAATTAGAAGTTAAAATATAGTGAGGATCACTAAAATGTTTACCTGCAGTAATGGATTGTAGATTTTAAATTATTTTTCAAAACTGTTCTCATATAATTTCTGACTATTTTAATTTCATTTATTCTGGTTCTTGAATTTTTTATCTTGTACCTTAGATATATTTTTTCCAAATCTGTACTTTCTGGCAAGGCACAGGATGTTACAGATTTTTCTCTAGCAAATCATCAACACCTTGAGTATTCCACATTCATTAATTTTGATGTGTTTTCAGAACTGCTTATCTTGTTAGATCTCTTGAAATTGGCATGCTGATATAAATGACATAGCTTCCTCACTTATCTTTCAGTAATTGCTTGTCTGAAATCATGCACTGTAAAAAAGTTCAGATTAGTCTAAATTTTTTAACTAGGTCAGTTGGTATTGCAAATATTTTTATTATGTTAGTATCAAAATAACATTTATTAATGCTTATGAATGGGGGACAAGTGGGTGTCTTTCATGGTCACTGTATATATGGCTACATTTGTCATGTGAATTTCTGTTTTGAGGCAGCTATATTAAGAAGTGAATTATGTACTTTGTGTGTACCGTAGTTTTTTGGCAAATAAATTTTCACAAATAAATACTAATCTTTTGTAATCAGGAATATTAATTATTTCAAACTTTTGTGTTTAAGGATGATACCACAAAAAAAAGAGTGGAGTGGATTGATATCCAATTCAGCTTTCATATTAATGAGAAATGGGAATATTGTTTTCTTATAGTATTACATTTGTAATTGCAAGGGGCTTTATGGTATATTATTAACTGTTATTTAGGCAAGCCCTGAGGAGAATCAAGAAGGAAATTTTGGTTCAGAGCACTCTGCATCACCATCACAAGGGAGTAGTCAACAGCAGTTTTTAGAAGTAGAAGCAAATGTAGATGATACAATGGATATTCAACAACAGGTAAAACTATTTAAAATTTTATTAGAGAAATTGAAAGGAAAACACATACTAACATGATTCCAAGTCATATATATTGTGAGTATATTTATAAAGTGTTATTGAACATCTTTTATGTCTGACCTCAGGACATGGATATAGATGAAGGTCAGGATGTTGCTGAAGAAGAGATTTTTGAACAAGAAGAAAAGAAATCAGCTGTTCGTTCAAGATCAAGAACTCGTTCAAGATCTCGTTCAAGGTTTTGTAATTACCTTGTATAAGTAAATGAACTTTTTCTGAACAAAAGTTACAATTTGTGATTGTCAGTCTTAATTCTATATTTTCCAGAATTGTCATAAACAGTTTTTGGCAATGAAAAGACATGTTCATTAAATATTTGTGTGTTAGATGCAGACTTTTGGTGTGACAGTTCATTTGCCATATCTGTGGTTTAACTGAAATTTTTAAAGACTTATTCAAGTTACAGAAATAACACTAGCCAGCTGGACAGGCTTTCTGAGCCAGAGAATTAGGTACTGTAGATACAGAACATTTTGAATGTGTTTTGGTTTAAGGTGTATATTCTGTTCCTCACCCAAATGGCATTAAGTTTATTTCCCCAAGCAGTCTTAGTGAATATAATGGAAATATCTGTGTAGTGCCTAAAGTTTGTTGTTAAAATTTTGACAACTAAGTCAGAATATTTTTTTTAACTCAGCATACTAAAATTAAGTATTTTGTAGGTCACCAAGAAAACGAAGGTCTAGATCTCGGTCTGGTTCTCGTAAGCGGAAGCACAGAAAGCGTTCACGCTCAAGATCAAGAGAAAGGAAGAGGAAGTCATCTCGGTCATACTCCAGTGAAAGAAGGGCTAGGGAAAGGGAAAAAGAACGTCAGAAAAAGGGATTGCCTCCTATACGGTCAAAAACGCTAAGCGGTAAGTGGCAACTGCTTAGTGTCTTTAGAATGTAGGATCAAATGGAAAAAAGGCTTTGTTTTCATTGACAGAACAAGATTTATCTTGACTACTTTTGTAAGTTTAATTTCTGATGTTCCTTGCAACTTAGCTACATCATGTTGTCTTATACAAGTGTTATACTGTTCTACTGATGTTTTTACTCACACTTGCACCACTGATTTTGCTTCTAAACAGACAGTAGCAAGAGCTGTCTCGAAGTTATAGTCTTCTTTCTCTTTAATGTTGTCTTTAACTTGGCATTTGAATGTGTCCAGCAGTTGGTCTGAAAATAGTTAAAATATTGAAGTCTGCGATGCACACTTTGAACACTTGGATGGCTATCTTAAAGGCTGGGTTTTAAAACGTTTACATTGTTTTTAAAATAGATTTTCAGAGGAATGTCACTGCCAAATCAGGTGGAATTTGCTACAGTAAAACAGATCATGATGGTGGTATCTTAAGAAAGTATTCAAAAATCAAGTGAATTTCAGTCTCTGCAGGGTGTTGCTGTGCACTGCTTTCATTTCTATGGAGAATTTACATACTAAACATGAGGAAGGTAGTAAGGAGAAAAATAACTTCCTCCACACAGTTGCTTAAATCAAAGGGATTGTATTTTGAGAATTAAATTTTGTTTAGATAGGTTATAAACGGTTTCTGATACAGTTTTTGCATTTATCTTGTGCATTAGAGCTATATTATTTATCTGACAAAATAAGCAGCTCACAACTCATTTTTGTAAAGGAAAAAGTGTTCTGTTCTCTTCACATTAATATTTTATATCATTCCAAGGTGACTTTAAATTGGGGACTGTACTATAGTTTAGATGCCGGTTTTTTTCCTTTCTTCTCTGTTTTTTCACATGAGAAGAGACAAATTGGTTTTATGGTGTAGATTTCTCCCAGCAGTCCGCAAGGCAGGGAGCTATAATCAGAATGGTTGGGAGCTGAGGGAAAGAGATGTTAAGTAACCTAATGAACAGCAGCAGCATGTGAGGTAATGTGAAGTTTAATGGAGATACTAAGTAGGCTAAGTGAAGCATGGAAACTTTGGGGGGAGGTAAGTGATGAAGTAAATAAATAATTCACCTGACAAGCATTCTACTTCATGAAATTTGTTCAGTGACAGCCATTATTACTACTTGCTCAGATTTGAAGAATTGTTTCATAGAGCTTAACACCATGAGATATGAAAGGGATATCTACAAGCACATAAGGAACAAGTTTTGTCCAAGAGAAATCTTACAGCTGGTCATTCTCAGCACTGCAGAGTACTGATGTCAATTGAATGTGTCATTGGACAGAATGCACAGCTCTGGTTTCCATTTTGGTGCACCAGGATTGGTACAGAAAGGGGGTGTGATGTATCAATATAATGATGAAGAAATAATGTTTCCTTGGTTAAGGATAGGCCAGACCAAGAAATCCAAGCTGCATATATAGATTGGGCAGTATTTGGGAGACAGAGATATCGCAACCATATAGATATGGGAGAAGGAAGTCTTAGCTCACGTTGGTGAGTGTTTATGTTTGGTGAAGAGGATGGGTGGACATTTGGAAGGCAGGGATCTGGGCTTGTGGTGGAATTGACAAGAATCAGAAGTACTGTGGATGTCTTCAGCCTGATTGGCCTCAGATAAGTTTGTCTTCCCAGGTTGTTGCTCATGGTAAATTAATAGTATTGTTGCTATTTTCAGGTGAAAATGCAGTGCATAATATTGCAGTAATAAGTTCCATCTGTAATACACTTTTAGCCAGCTAGAGCTTAGTCTTTTTTAAAATTTACTTGAATCCTAAAGGCATGGTTTTTTTTAATGGAAGGTAGAAGAGAAATGTTTGGGTTTTTTTTTCCAGAAGTGATTTCTAATTCAGTTTACCTTAGCTGAAAATCTACTGAATTTTACAGTTTCATTTCTATGGAAATAACTGGGTTTTTTTAAAGAAAATGGAACAAGAAGATATTGTGATGAATATGTTTTGTGTTGTTTAACCCTTTATCATTTTTGTTAATGTACTTAATCTCTGTGCAGTAAGTAATAGATTTATTATTCTTGGGTTTTTATCAGTGATTCCTGGGTAGTTGTAAAGCCTTTTACATTCATGCTATAGAGTATTTCATAAGCTAACATTCAGTATTTTGATTGATGTGAATGTGTCTCTTGACAGTTTGCAGTACTACTCTTTGGGTAGGTCAAGTAGACAAGAAGGCTACTCAGCAAGATTTAACAAACTTGTTTGAAGAATTTGGACAGATAGAGTCAATTAATGTAAGTAAGCGTGTTGCTATGCTTCTGTCAGAATTTTAGAATAGAAATTTAAGCATGCATAATTATGTCTCTGAATTCCTTATAGCTGATTAAACTTGTATTTAGAAGGCTTTTCTATCACAGTTAAAAATTGTGGCCATGGTATTTGCCACCTGGATTTGATCTACTCTGTTTTGAAGCACTAAAGACAGTACACTTCAAGGTAAAAAGGCTCTTCTTAAGCTCTAGCACTTTTGTGCAGTTTTTAAACAGGGTTTAATCAAAAAGTTAGGATTGTTCTGGTTTAGTAGTGTGTCATGGAGCAGGTGTTATTTTTCCTTGGCCTAAGGACACTTACAGATGTTCTTGGTTACTTTCCAAACAGAGGATTTCTTAAGTAGAATCCTGCTCGATAAAACATTTAGAAGAAAAGAAATTGTGCTGTAAACAAGCATTTGTTCTAAAATGTGACAGTTAAAAAGATGCATCTAATTGGGAGATGCAATTCTCATTATTTAGAGTAATTTAGAGTCAGGTATTTTGAGTAGTACCTCAGATGCCTATAATTTAACTTAAAAAGGAAGTATTTTTCTCCTAAAACAGCACATCTACATGAGACAAATCTGGGTTTTCCTCTTGCTTCAGCAGTTTTAAAATGCTTCTTGTGCAATTTCATTCATTTCAGATAATACTTCTGTTTTCCTGTCATGATAATATATTCAAATATGTAATTAATAAGTAATATTTTTGTGGCTTTACAGAATCTTTTTAAAAGTTTCACAAGTGAAGAAACCAGCCCCACAGTCAGACATTTAAAACCTCATTTGCAGGGATTATTAATTAAGGAAAGCAATGTAACAACAATGTCGCAGCGCGTGTTACATTTCAAAGGCAAACCATATTGTAGATAGTTCATCCTCCGCATTCCACAAAGCTGAATCTTAATGTATATCTTAACACAGTTCTTAATTATGTTCTTAAAATATGCAGTTCTTAAAATATGCTTACAATCTGTCATCTTACATGTTTTTTATGTTACTGTGTCCATTTAAACACTGTAAAAGCACACCAAGATTTTTGACTAAAACGGATGTAAGCAGTTGTTGTACATAATATGTAAGCCTGCAAAGATTACATGCTATGTCATACAGTAAATAAAACATGCCATACGTAGACATAAATGCAATAAAACATTAGAAAAAAATCACATTCAGGAATGAGGAGTCCACCCTTCAAAATGCAATAGACTTTTAATCATTTTTTTGCTCCTCTGTGAGAAGTTATTGCTCAGCTCACAGAGAATTTGGAGCTTAAGAGGTAGCAACCTCTGCTTTTCTGAAGTTGTCATAATGTAGCTCCCAGTTTTTGTCTGCTCCTTGTTCAAATCTTTCATATCATTTATAACATAGATTCTTCAGCTTGCTGTTGCTTATTGAAAATGTTGCAACTGAAGTAGCCTGCCTGTATCACTCTTAAATTTTCTCAATGCCCAAACTTGTTAATATGGCCAATTAAGGTAACAATTGTTTACATTGTAAGCCTTTACATAATCTGAAGTACTGATTTTCCTAATTTTTAAGACCACTGCTGTTTTTCCATAGATGATTCCCCCAAGAGGATGTGCTTATGTCTGTATGGTACATAGACAAGATGCATATCGTGCTCTTCAGAAACTTAGTTCTGGGTCATATAAAATAGGATCTAAAATTATTAAGGTAAGGTGATTTTAATCTTAAGGATGCTGTCTGTTTCAAACATAGTACAATTCTACTATGATGACTTTTCTTTTGGCAGCTGTTCATTCCAATGTACAATGTGGAGAAGAAGAATGAGGCAGTAAGGTGTAAACTGCTTTCTCTCTGTGTAACATGCAGCTTTTAACAGTCAATATGAAAGATAGACAAATGATATTATGACTTGATATTTAGGAAACACTTGGACAATAGTTTATGTAGGTACAGTCTAAGTCCTGTAACTGACCATTTGGGTCACTTTAATATTAATTTTTATAGTAGTCTTAGGGTTAAGTATTTTATTAAATGTTATGGGGGTTTCTTCTACCTGCTTGATGCTTTAGGGTAAATCCTTCAAATACTGTATTTTTAGTTTTCCCACTAGTGTTAATCTAGAACAAATTTAAGCTTTCTGATGTAATTAATCATACATGTACCTGTTGTAGAGGATAAGTAAACTTCTATCAGGTTCATTTAAAACTCAAACATTGTTAAAACTTTTAATTAATAGACACTGAGGATTGATGTGCAGTGACAGAAACTTGAGGGAAGTAATCTGAAATATTCTGTTCCCAGGTTATATGATTTAACCAGATTGTCTGATTGGGTTTTGTTTTCAGATTGCTTGGGCTTTGAATAAAGGTGTGAAAACAGAATACAAGCAATTCTGGGATGTGGATCTGGGGGTTTCCTATATTCCATGGGAGAAAGTGAAATTGGATGATTTGGAAGGCTTTGCTGAAGGTGGCATGATTGACCAGGAAACTGTAAATACAGGTACAGGCATTAACAATTCTGATAGTTAGACAGTGTGTTTATTTTGGTAATTGCAAATTCTCAGAAAAATTATTCTTTAGGAAATACATACTTTTTTTCATTTACATGGATTTTTCTAGCTCTTTGTTTACAATATAAATGGCACTGTAATAATGAAATCTAGATTATATTTTTACATTAGTAACCAGTTGATTGTCATGACAATGAGGAACTGGTGGCAGAGCGTAATTAGTTTAGGCCTTAATAAATGTTAGCTGCTTGTGATTAAGAAAGTATTATATTCAGGTATAAGACTTAAGTTGAAATTAGAACTTGTCCAGATAGGCACAGCTTATGGTATTTTACCTTATGGTATTGTTTCCATAAAGTCAGAGAGACAGGAAAACAAGTAGTGTTAGACCTTTTTCTAAAACCCAGTTGAACACTTTGTTAGGTTTATGAAAGATTTACTTGTACTGTATTTTCTTGAAACAGATCAGTACTGAAATAAACAGTAGATGGAGACTTTTACAGTAAGGACAGTGATTCTTCAATCAAAATACAATCTTGCTTTGAATGAAAATTGAGTATAAATGACAAAAATTAAAACGTAATACTACTGAAATACATTCCCTTAGGTTACACTTAAAGTGCAAAATTTTTTAAGAAATAGAGGTTGTGATGATGTTTGTTTAACATCAGGATTCTTTCTCGTTGTACAGTTGCCGAGTGATAACATACATATATTGGCTACAGGAGTTTTTAGAAAACAGGAGCATACACTATATTGCAAATTGTTAACAGAATGATTGGTGAATAAACTTGGCAAGTTTTGAAAAATCAGTTTTTATACAGGCAAAATTAAACAACATTGCAGGTAGATAAAATATTTTATGTTCTTTAATAAAATACACAATAATAAATAATTGCACTCGTTCTTTTCATAATAAGTTTGAGGACTGTTTGTAATGAATCCATGTAGATACTAGATTCAAATTTATTGTTTAAGAAGGAAGAATAAGATTTTAATATCTAAACAAAAATAACACATTATTGATCTTTTTATAATAAAATACATCATTTTCAAAGAGTGGGAAACAGCCAGAAGCTCAGAAGCTGCTAAAGAAAATACTCAAACGACGCAGAGTGCTACAGTTGATAAGAGTACCGTTATTACAACACAGACAGAAGCTTACACACAACCAGTCACTATGCTGCAGGTTGGTATTGTCTGAGTTTGCAAAAGCCCCACAGAACTGGTGGGCAGACTTTTTATTCAGTACAGGCGAACTTTAATGCTGAGTTTAAGTGATAAAATATTTTTGATTTAAGTCCTTCATCCATTAGTGTTCATCTCTGAAATATTTTAGAATAGTTGCCATGATTAAGCATAATCTTTAATTTCATGCAGTTGCTTAGTACAGAGTTTTTGTACTTACATTTTTAAGTGTTTTATATTTTCAAATGTGTATAGACATTTCCAGTTGTTGAACTGACACAAAATAATATGAATGTTAATATATTAGCATTTACTTGAATTGAATTTTGAGCTTTTTCCTCTTTGCAAAAACTATCTTCAGTTTTCTTATCTCAGCTGTCTCCTACACTGTAATCAGTACACTGTAATCAGTATATATTTAAATATTCAGGTATATATTGCATTTATACTGCTTCTAATTACATCATTCTAAATATGATGCACTGTAACAAAATGCATAGCTCAAACAGAAATTTGAGAACTATTCAATAATTGTCAGGATTTTATCGGGATTATTTGCATCATAATTACACACACTAAACTTAATTTTCTAGTACTGTTCACATGCAGAAGTTTTTCTAGACACTAGAATCACTGTTTTCCAAGTTCCCCCAAATTACTATATTATCTACATTTTTCTTGCTTTTCTCTCTGCATTTCTGCATTCACCCCTCTGCAATACATACATTTTTCTTCTTGAATAGACATAGTGTTAAACTGTATTTTTGGCTGTCTGAGAATAAAGATAAGAGGATTCTTTCAGTGTCCTTGTTTGCCCATAGTGTACCATTTCAAAATGCAATCTAATTCTTCAGTGTTTGAAATATATACAAAGCCTTTAGTACATTTTGTGCTTGATGTGGAATTGCAGTTAAATCAGTTTATCCCTTTTAATGTCCTTGAATAATATTTAGTATTGAAGGTGCTTGTTTTTCTTTCCATGAAAAAAGATTCCAGTAGCTCCAGCTGTGCCTGCTGTTAGCTTGGTTCCACCTGCGTTTCCTGTCACAATGTCTGTCCCTCCTCCTGGTTATAGCCCAATTCCTCCACCACCCTTCTTGAGAGCAAGTTTCAACCCTTCACAGCCACCTCCAGGTAAGACAGTAAAAATAAAATGCAATGAGCATAGGCAGTTCTTGTGCCTCTTTGTCCATCAGAGTTTTCTGTCAGCTACTGGCTACAACTGAGGTTGTAGGTTTTGACTCCTAAATTTCGTACTAGATTAAAATTACTTACATATAACTTGGTATTATTTTTTACCAGTTTATTCTGTTGAGAATAGGAATCATAGCTTTTTACATTTCCGAAAAATTAAAATTTGAAAGTACTTCAAATCAGTCTCCTTACTTTTCAAAAGTTTGAAGCTCTTGATTTTCTTCTTTGGATACTACTGGCAGATATCACTTAAAGATGTGCCTGCAGATCATCTGTAGCGAAGATGGGGTTGTTTTTGTAAACAATAACCACTGTTGCTTCTTCCTGTTAATGTAGTGTACAGTGGTGCAACTTTTTGGGATAAATAATGCGGGCAATCTTTTACTGCCAAAGTTTTGCTTTTCATGTAATCATTTGTCATCTTTTTTCCATATAGGTTATATGCCTCCTCCAGTTCCACCTGTTGTCCCGCCACCTGTTGTCCCACCACCTGTTGTCCCACCAGTTGTTCCAACACGTAAGTTTGATTGCTCTAACAATTGTTTGTGTGTGATGAAAAATTTCCTTTGTTTATATACTCCTTGTTATTTAATCAAAAGCAAGTTAATCCCATGTAATGGGAAATAGCAACACAGAAGTTGCTGTTGAGGTGGTTTAAGCAGGCATTGAGAAAAACAGTTACAGCGTTTATAATGTAGACTGAAAAATTATACCTAACATGGAGTTACTGAAAAAAGTTACAGAAAATTGTTAATTATTCTTAAGCATAGTTCAATACTTGAACCTTTCTAACACATGTAGCTGTTACTGGAATTATTTGGTCTTAGTCACTGAATAATATATAATAAAATATTTTAGTTTAGCATTCTAACTGCATTCATTTAACATTTAAACTTATGTTCTACTACTGATTGCTTAGGTTTGTCTGCAGCTCATGATCTCTAGAAAAATACCCTAAATATTACATTGCTGATTGAGGATTAGAAATTTACTATCAAATATATTTATTATCAAAAAATATTACCAGTGAGGGTAATTAATTTCACTTCTTTTGATTTATCATCCTGAGTTCTATGAAACTAAATTTGAAGGTTTCACTATATGATTACTGTTATTACACTTCTGTTATTTCTCTACAGCTTTAGTACAGCCTCCATTACCAATTGCACAAGAGACAATGAAGGATGTCCCTTTTACTGGCCTTGTTCTACCAGTTGGCACAGTTACTAGCAATCTAGCTACTCCAACATTATCTGCTGGAAGTGTTTTTAATCCCCTGCCAATCAACAAACCTGAATCAGATGACAAAGTATCACATCTTACAGACCTTCAGATTTCTTCCAGTGAAAACAGTAGATCTGGTAAGAAATGTTTTCATTATATGATATGATCGTGTACAGGAAACATCACACTCTGAGAGATTTTTGCAAATCATGGTCCATTGAGCTGGTAACTACAGAATAGGAATTTTTGGGTTGTGTAGGGTATCATTCTGAATTTAATTTGGGGAAGTGGTGAGAGCCATTTTTGTCATCAATTGATCATTGACTTCTAGAAGCTTATGCTCAAATATGTTTTTTTCATAGTCTCAAGAAATAAAGCTGAGTCTGGAAACCATTAGATAACTTCTTAAAAATGCAGTTTGATGATTAAACAGAAGTAGCAATGAAAAGGAGCAGGAGAGGGTAGGATAGTATAACATCTGTAGAATTTCATCAAAGATTTTAGTAGTTTCATTGCATAAATTGGGTGATGGCTTTGGGGTTTGTCAGTTTTAAGCTGCTGTACAGTCTTTACTATGTAAAGACATTAATTTCTGTGGCATAATGTCTGTGTATCATCAGTGTGATTGATATAATGTATATTAGTTATAGAAACTAGGACAGGCCTTGTCAGCAGTATCATCACCACATGCATTAGCTGAACATGGATTAAACTGCATTTGTTTTGAATGCTGCATGTTACACTGGTATTTTTTGTTAACTGTTCTTCTTGTTGCTGCATTTCAGTGCAAAGTGATGTCTCGAGTAGCTCTGGACTTGTTGGAGGAGTGCAGCCACCCAGTGTCTCAAGCAATTCTGGGCATCCTGGAGAAGGGCCACCACCCACTGTCTCAAGTAGCTCTGGACTTGCAGGGGGAGTACAGCCACCCAGCGTTTCAAGCAGCTCTGGACATGTAGGAGGAGTGCAACCACCAACTGTTTCCAGCAATTCTGGTCTTGCAGGAGGAATGCAGCTACCTGCTGTCTCCAGTAGCTCTTCTCTTGCTGGCGGGATTCAGCCAACTAATGCCTCAAGTAGCTCTGGACTTATGGCTGGAGTGCCACCACCAAATGTCTCAAGTAGCTCAGGGCTTCTAGCTGGAGTCCATCCACCCAGTGTCTCAAGCAGCCCTGGCCTTCTGACAGGAATGCAGCCACCCAATGTGTCCAGCAGCTCAGGAGTTCTGGCAGGAGTACAGCCACCCAGTGTTTCAAGCAACTCTGGGCTTCTCATAATGCCACCACCCAATGTCTCAACTAGTTCTGGACTTATGGGAGTGCCACCACCAAACATTTCAAGTAATTCTGGACTTCTGGCAATGCAGCATCCAGCTGCAGTTCCAAACATGCCTCATTTAAATATCAGTAATCAAAGAATGCCAGGAATGCCTGTTATAGATATCCGTCCAGGCCTAATGCCCCATTCCCCTGGACCAAGGTTTCCATTAATGCAGCCAGGAATGCCACCACAGCGTACTCTTCCTCCTCCTGCAATCCTTGATCCATCTCTTCACCCACCACCACCTCGTGGTCCTTTTCCTCCAGGAGATATTTTTAATCAAACAGAAAGACCTTTTGGAACACCAGGAAGACAAAATATTGATAACATTTCTAATCCAGAGAAAAGGCTGCCACTTGGAGGTGATAACATTCAACAGGAGGGAGACAGAGATTATCGCTTTCCTCCAGTGGAAAACCGAGATAATCTTAACAGACCATCTCCAGTGGATGTCAGAGATTCTGTTGGACGACCACCGGTTGATCCAAGAGAGGGTATAGGAAGGCCTCCAGTAGATGGAAGAGAACACTTTGCAAGACCACATATAGACATGAGAGAAAATTTTGGAAGACCAGGTATAGATAACCTTGGCCGAAGAGAGCATTTTGGTTTCAATTCAGACAAGCACTGGGGACAGAGAGGAGATTATGATGAAAGAGAGCACCATGCCTTCCCTATTTATGGTGGCCCTAAAGGTTTCCATGAAGACAGAGAGAGGTTTCGACATGTAAACTATAGGTTTGATAGTAGGAGTGGTGGTCCCAGTTGGAATAGAGGATTTGAACAAGATGCTCACAGAGATTTTGATGACCGCAGAAGACCCTGGGAAAGACAGAGGGATAGGGATGACAGAGATTTTAATTTTTGCAGAGAAATTAATGGAAACAGGTTTGGAAGAGACAGAATGTCAAACAACTGGATCCCGCCTCCACATCCACGGGTTTTTGAATATTTTGATGGGGCCACTTCTCAACGCAAAGTTGATAATATGCCCCAGGTAAATGGTGAAAATACAGAGACAGAAAGTCAGCCTCCAACTGCACAGGTGCAGGATGATCCAGAACTTTATGAAAAACTGACATCTTCCGTCGAGATAAACAAAGAGAAGAGTGACACAGAAGCTGATATAGAGAGTGAACCAGTGGTAGAAAGCACAGAAACTGAGGGGACATAATCATCACTCAGTAGGTAAAAGATACCTTTTGTAAAGTTGTCATCTCTCTGTAATAGATAAATGGCTGACTGGACCGTAGCAGTTCACTTTTGTCTGCCAGAATTAAGTTAATCTGATGTTCATGTTCATCTTTCACTTAAATAACTGTACAACTGACTTGTATAGAACACTGTTCTTAATTTGAACATGGTAGGTAAACGTTTTTTTGCTTTTGGTTTGTTTATTTTTTTTTTTAAATTTTATTTTATTTCTTTGGTAAAGCATAAACTTGCCCCCAGTTGCTTTTAATTTCACAATGATAAATTAACAGCTTGTCAAACAAAGACTTCCTATGGAAGAAAATGGAATTTTTAGATACTACCCTTAGTTTGGCTATCGAAATTGTTATACTTGAAAACAGGTGCTGGTGTATCTTGTCCGTGTTTTTAGGCTGCTGCAGAATTTTAAAGTATAGATAAAGCTGTGATATTTTATGTTCCTACAATTCGGCAGAAAAAAAAAAATGGCCCATGTTACTTAAGGAGCATAACACAGAGATTAAAAGTGATTTTGTAAAATCTACACTATAGTCTCTGTTTTCTCTAAAGTAAGTGTTTGTGATTTGTTCCTCGTACTGCAGTGGGTTTAAAAAATGAAAAAGTACATTTTAATGTTGGGTGCATTTTGTTTTTAGATGCCAATAAAGCATATTTGTTTGATAACAGTGTTTTAGGTATTGTATTTTTTTTAAAAACCTGCAAGCTCTAAAAACTTGGAATCAGCTTTGATATGTGCTTAGCCAGTTGTTGCAAAAGGTTTATATTACTTTTGTAAAACCAATGCAACAGTTATATGTGCAAGAAGCATATGGTTTTTACATCAAAGATCATGCAGTCATATTAGTTTATGTAAATAACATGTATGTAAATATCTGTGTAAACTGTTTGTAGATACCACTTGTTCTGTGTGTGCCTGTGTATGTGCAAGCACTCACAGAATGCTGTAGGCACTTCAATAAAATTTAAATGAAACTAGGTTGTGAAAATTTGCCTTTCACCTTCTTTAGGTAGTAAGATAAAACTTACTTCACTGCAGTACTGTTAGGCTTGTATTTATCTGCTCATGCTCATTACAACATTCTTACTACTTCTAGAAGGTGGAACATATATACTGTAAGAATATGCAGGAGGATTCTAGCTTACTTTTTAAAATGCAGATATGCATGAAGCCAAAACTTAAGCAAATATTTGCATTTTCTTATTTTGTAATATATTTGGTGTTCTGGATAGATAGATTTAGTGTTTGAGTACTTTGTGGTTAATTGATTTTAATGACTCAAAGTTCAGAAATGTTGCATGAAAAGTAAAAAGCTGATGTTGGTCTAAAAACCCTACATGTTTTTAACAGAAATTGAGAGTTGGGGGGTTGTGTTTTGATGGATCTTTTTAAATTGTTGAGATGAATTGGCTGCTTAGGTAAATTAGTAGTGCTGTTCTCTCCTGTTTCACCTACTTTGCTGTTTGTGTATCCTTTCAATTGGTGGTGAAAGATCAAGCTGTAGGATGATGTCAGATTTTCAGTTTGTTCCATTCAAGTGCATTTCACCAACTTCTTTCAAAATAAGTTTTGTTAAAATTCTGTGTCTGAAAGCATCCTTTCACTCAGTTTTAAGAAAGTTGTTTTCCTCTTGCATAATAAGATAATAAGGGTAGATTCTGTTACATGAATGCCCCTTTGGTAAAAGAAACCTTTTTAGCTCAGATTAGACTTTTGATCTTTGACATTAAATCATTAACATGCAAGTTTTATTTCTTCTTCTGCTTCCCTCAAAAGGGTGAAAGTATGAAAGCATCACATGAGTGTAGAGCATTAGCATGCCTTTGAACCTAGAAACAAGTTACTCAGGTGTGCGTAGTCATCTTCCTCTAGAAGGTGGAATATTTTTTTCATGCTGTGTCATAGTTGAATTTTCCAGTTCCAGGGACTTTTATTCTGGATAGTAAACACCTTAATGAAGGTAGCCCTTGGAAAGAGTGGACTTGAATCAATTATTATCTATTGTGCAAGTAGTAGTCATTAGGTATGCATTAAATAATCACTGCTTTGTAATGGACCTTGCTGATGTGTTTATTACCAGAATGTGTCTTGGGAGTTGAGATGAACAATATTTAAAGGTCCATGTATTGTCACGGACAGTCTGTCTCCAAGAGCTCGACCAATGCTGCTGCACCATCTACTCATAGTGTTCTGGTCAGGCAGACTTGATTGTGTGAAAGCCCAAAAGCACAAAATAGCTGTAAGGATGTTTTATGAGTTTAAGATTAAGGGGTTTTATTTCATTTTAATACGTTCAGTTTGAAAAGGCTTCAGTCACAGACAACAGAAATAAATACTCAAAATCAAACACATATTGGCAGTAGCTTTACTTTTTAAACATTTTGTTAAGAACCTCCTGAAAACTAGAAGTTAGTCTGTTCTTCTTCTAAACTGGGACTGGCAGTGTGCCAAGTTGTTCATAGTATGAAGTTTTACTTAAATTGCCAGGTGAGAGTTGTTAAACAATTTGGTTGGTAGAGGTATAGAACAATGCATTTAATGAATCTATTACCTTTGTTAATATCTTTCAAACATTAATAAATTGGCTACTGTACATATATGTTACACCATCAATTTCTAAACACTGTTTTTTTGTAGAATAAAAGTTTGTTGTACAGTCTTCAGTTGCATCATGTTTGCAGCTAGAACTGTTCTATTTCTTTATTTAAATAATGTAGCATGCAGATGTGTATTACCAAAAAATAGCCATATTTAGAAACTTGAAGGGACTTTATATCAGTGAAACAGTCTGGTTTCTTTATCAGTTTCTTTATTCTTCATCTGTAGGAAGTTATAAATGTTTCAGAGCTGTAGTGAAGACTTTCCTTTTTTATTGTAGATTAAGCCATCATAAGCCAATGTGTGCACTGAAAAGAACTGTCCTGACACCTGGACCGATTCTTTGATGTGATTCGTGGGAGTGACTTTTAATTTTGGCTTTTGCAAAGGAGAGAGTGAGATTGGGACAGAAAGAAGATGGGGCCCAGGCATTGGGGGTAGCAGTTCTGGCTTATGCCTGTTTAAAGCTTGCTGTAGTGATGAAAGGTTGTGGATTCTAGGAACTGAAGAAGCTGATGTATGATTCACATAACTAACAGATATATTGAAAAATATTTTGGGTAGCTTTGCAGGCAAGATGTATTTAGGTACACACATTTACTTGAAAACGGTATGCATCAGTAAGTTGTTTGACATAATTTACCTTTTTAGACAGACTGTGGTTCTTTCACTGTAGTGCATTTGAGTAGAACACTATATCCATTAAGATGAAATGTAGCCTTCATTTGCTATAGGGACATGATTTCCTTTCTGAAGCCTTTTTCTGTGAAGTACTGGTACGCTTTCTTTTTATGTGTGGTACTTCCTTTTGTTACAGACTCAGGGGAATATATTCTGTTAGATTCCGTTGCTTCAGTAAAGTTCTATAACATACTTAGAGCCACTTCAGTGTCTATACTGACTTCATGAAGTTAAGGAACTTTCAGCCTGAGTAAGTCAAGATGGGAGTACTGTAATCAAGCCAGTAGCGAGGCATGCACAGGCATTACTTAAGCACAGCTGGAAAATTATAAAATAAACTTATGTATAGAAGATATTTAGAAGATAAGCCAATTTATTACAGAAGTTTCTGAATATACAATTTGAGCAGTTTTGACCACGTGCAAGAATATTTTCTGCTGGTGAAACCAAAAGTACTCTTGACTTTTTCCCCTAAGTCACATCTTCAGGTAATTTGATTTGAAACTGATAGAAATGGATCCTAAATTTCATTCTCTGTCTTTTCAGTAATGGTGACTGTTACTTGATAATGGGAGAGCTGAACAGACAGAATGATCAAATGATTTGGGTTGAAAGGGACCATAAACATCATGTAGTTCCAATTCCCATGCCATGGGCAGGGGCATTTTCCACTAGACCAGGTTGTTCAAAACTGCTCCAACCTGGCCTTGAACACTTCCAGGGATGGGGCATCCATTATTTCTCTGGGCAACCTTTTCCGGTGCCTCACCACTCTCATATTAAAGAATTTCTATCTAATCTAAGTCTGCTGTACATCAGTTTAAAGCCATTGCCCTGTGTTCTATTACTACATGCTCTTGTAAAAAGTCATACTCCAGCTTTATAATTTTAAAACCTATTCAAAATATCAGGTATCATCAAGAGTAACTGGACAAACTTTTGTTATTAATTCACGTTATTAAAGAATCTTTCTTTCCCTTTTTTGTTCCTGTTGATTCAGGTAATTAAAGGATCTTTCTTTCCCTGTTGTGACATCTACTGCTGATTTTTTTGAATTTTGCAGTAATCAAATTTTTCTTTCAACTTCCTTTCCACAAGTAAGCATGCACTGTGAAGCCATTTACTTGTGTAGATGAGAGATTGTTTTAAAAGGCATAAAGGCAGGATGTTATTTTTTAATTTGAAGCTGCTTGTTTGAAGAAGAATGGCAAACACATCTTTCCTTAATTGTAACTAGTCTTAAGTTTTTCCTTGAAGGGCTGTCACGGTGATATTGTTCACTCCACTTATTTGGTTCAAGTTTTTTGGGTGCACAATAAACATAATTTAATTAGTGTATGTACATGACATTTCATAGTCAAGAAAAGTAGAACTACTAAAAAGAAAATTGATGACATCTCTTTGAGTAATAACTTACATATAGGATCTGAAAAGTGATTCTTGTCAGTGATGAAAGTCTGTTAATAGGGTTTTTATTGAAGTTGGTAAACTGTAAAATTGTATTTGCCATTAGTCTTTTATTCCTATCTTGCACGAACTTGATGAAAAAGGGTTGTCTCAGTGAATATCCTACTCTTAATATCTTTTAGATGCTCTGCTACCAAAGATTAGAAGAGGCAGTTCTAGCAGTCTAAGCATGCTTACAAATGAAAAGGGTTTTAAGATGTACAGTTGCAGATGAATATGTTTTCTCACTCAAAGAGTTTAAAGTGCACATTTCAGCACTTGCATAGTAACAGTGATAGTAGTTATATCACTGGTTTACTAATGTTACTCTGTACTCTGTCATTTTTCTTTTAAAGTCACTAATGCTAATTTTAAATTTCCTTATTTAATGAAATTATACTAAAGCCCTCAGTCAAGAGAGTATTTTGTGCTTTGCAAAAAAGCAGTACAGTCAGAGAGCATTGTAACTTGTAAATAGGCCAGTTGAAGTTTTTTTTCCTCCCTGATTTAGTGTTTCAATGCTTCAAAATTCCTCTTGAATGATTTTCTGTATGCATATCTGTGTCATAATGGATATGCATTCACATTAGTGTGTGTTAAGGTTTCTGTTGAAATGCAGAAAAACAGATTCTTTAAAGCAGATGACTTGATGTGTTTCTAAAACATTTCACAGGTAACTTCAGAGCCATATTGATTTGTCCTAGAACATTACAATTGTGTGCAAGCTAGTGCAGGAAATGCTTACTAGGTGAATAGGTGAAGAGTGTTAAATGGATATAGAGTTGTTAACTCAGATGTAGGTTGGTCGGATTCATCTAAGCCATAGTTGCAGGGGCTTTGGATCTGAATGTCACTTCCACGCCAAATAGAGATTGTATAGTAAGTAATGAAGCTTTTTCTTGATAACAGCAGGAATTAAGTAGAAATAAAGTGTATCTCAGTGTATAAAGTCCTTTCTAAAAATGCATTCACCTTCATCCAGTCAAAGGAAGCTGTCACTACAACCTCACTTCAACAAGGGGGAAAAAATATTTTGGATTTGTGCTGTTTCTGGGGTAATCACATCTCATTCAGCAATGCAGTGAAATGCAGTTTTAAGTGTGCCTTCAGTTCTTCCTTTTGAAAAGGACCATTTATTTCAAACTTCAGACAAAAATGTAGAGGAAATCAATAAATTTTTGTCTGTAGAATTTGAAATGTGATTTTGAGTTCAGTGATTTTCTTCCAGAAAATCTTTGTAATTTCAGTTGTGTAAATACATAAATATTAAGTGTACACTCAACTTTAAAAATGTTTTATGAAGGTTGTCCTAGTTTGTCCACTTCATTTTCATTTTTTTTTCACATGCTTGCATTACATTATTTTATCAAGTGATTCTATCACAGAATTCCTCTTACAGTAAGTTAGAAATACCTTTGAATTATGTCATTCAGTTGCATAACTGAGATGTTTAAATCTAGGACAACCATAAGTCTGTATCTTGAATCTCATGGATTTTTTTTGTGCAGTATGACTACCAGTATAGGTAATTCACTATTGAGGACCCTAATGGTAAAGCTCTGTGATTAAAAGTAAAATACTGACAGCAAATTAAAATTCTTGCTGACTGTTTTGGAATTTTGCTATTTATTAAAAGCAAATTAATGGCATCTCTCCAATTCCATGATGATAAAGAAACTATATTAAAACTATGAACTTGGAGGGCTGAAGTCCTATGAATTGATCAAATGAGTGAGGTGCCCATTACTTTTTTTAGAATGTAAAACTTTGAAGTGACTAGAATAAAATGTTATTTTTACAAAATATTTAAATGTAATTTTAAAACTTTGTGTACATACTGCCTGTAGTTTCTGTGTGTACACTTCATACATGCTTTGTTCCTCCAATCCTCATTTCATGATCAGAAGCACTGTGGAAAACAAGAAAGTGGCATGAAATAGCATATTCTAGCAGACACTGAAAATACTGTACAGAGTGGATGTATATGTAAACCAGCGGACAGATAAGGTTATTTTCAGCAGCAATAGCTTGTTAGCCTAATTTGAAATGAGAAAAATATGCAGTTAGAAAGCATGAATAAACCTTTTTTTTTTCAGATTCAGCAGAAGTTAGTGTGCATTCTGATTAAATATTTACTAATTAACAAGCAAGCAAGCATCCAAAGATTTTAAATACTCCTGATCTTTTTTCTTAGTATTGCTCATACCTCATTTAAAAATGAACACCCCCTCACCCTGTCCCAACAGCAAAAAAAATCCCACAAAACTCAGGTAGGTGTAAATATTTGTAAGCTTACAAGGTTCTTGGAGGTACAACTTGATACAGATGTTAATATACCTGTTTGGGTATCTAAATACTTTAAAACCCAGCCAAAAGCATGATGAATTATCTCACTTGCAGGGAATGTGCTAAGTTTAAGTGTTGGTGTAAAATCCAAGATTATTTTGTTCCTTGTTTATCTCCTAGTCCAAATACTGCCCTTGTTCAGGGTTCCACTCTGAATGCTGATTGGAGAATGTTCTGATTAATGCCTGTATTACCTGTTCAATAAGTAATACATTCTATGTATTGCATCACTGGAATACAGACACCAGTGAGGAGTTGGGAGTGATGTTGTTTAAGGCAAAACTATCACAGAAATCAAAGGGGGAGATTACCAAATTGTGTGAATCTCAATCCCAATCTCAGTCATCACTATTGAGGAATGACTGCTAGTACAGAGATAATTACTGATTACTTTTAATTATCTCGGTAGCTAAAGGGTGCATTTCACAATAGTATCCCAGTTTGACAAATGCTGTCTGCAGCATCTCTTGCTTTCTGCTATCTGCAGAAAAAACCTATTTTCTTGATTAAAATTGTTACATTCTTTCATGTTATTGCTAGAGAATTTAAAATACTGCTGCTTTAGTGTAAACCAGTATGCGCCTCACTTGTTTACCAGTGAGACATGACATTTCAAACTCTGTCTTGGGTGTCTCAGTTTCTTTTTCAGGGCCCTTTAGAAGAGCAGGTTATAGAAGATTATATGGTTCTAGTTTCCTTGATTTTTCTACTGCTTTTAACACAAAGCCTTCTAGGTGATAACTTTTTCCTTTCAAATTCTCTTTCCTGTGCAAGTATTTATGAGCAGGCAGTCCTTATAAAGATTTTATTGGGATTCTAAGAGTATGATGAAATAGATAGTATAAAATGTCTGAAAAAAATTGCAAACACTAGACTTGTCTAGTCCTGGGCTAGGAAGTTCATAGAGTTCATAGGGAAAGAAAGAAAGCAAATTAAAGCTACTTAAATGCATTGGTCTTATCTTCTAGCTCTCCTAAAACAATTGTACTTTCTAAGTAGATTTTTTCACTGTAGTCTGTAGAACGGCCCTTTAATACGTGGTCACTGTTCTTTGTTCAAAATCCGTGATGTCCTCTAGCTTTCTTTTCTTCATCTGCATACTGGTTTTTTTTGAAAGCTTATGTTTTATTTAAATAGCATTTTTTTTCTTCAAAGGATTTACAAAAATGAATGCACTAGGTTAATAAAGTTTTCTTATTTCATTTTACAATGTGCTGCTTAACTCTCCTCAATGAATTTCCTTCTCCATGGAAAGTTCTTATATTTCTGTATTAACCAGAATAGAAGTAATGAATGACATGTAAAAAAAAAAAAGAGAGAAATAAAAATTTTATTCAAAATTATATATAGTTGTCATGATAGTCTGGTTCTAGCATGTTCAAGAATGTAACTAAAATGGCATTTTTCACACATCCTGGCATATTATCCTGTCTAATATGCAACTTGAAAAATTGTGCACAAGCTAGAGCGGCCTCAGGAGCTGTCCCATGCAACTTGTACATAGTAGTGAATACCAAAGTCTTGAATTTTCCTTTTCCACTCCTCTCCTTGTCACCAGATGTTCTAATTATTCTTAGTCAGAGTGAAGAAATTTAACCAACAAAAGATTGGTTGAATGCTATGAAGAATTTCACTTTTCCCAGCTTGGAAAGTGAATTTGTTCTAAATGTCTCTCATCTTGATACATTAAAGTAGACAAACATAAAACCAAAAGGAACAAATCTGTGAAAGCAATTCTGTAAATATTTCTAGCATTTTTTAGCATAAAAAGTCTGCTAAAGAACTGGAAAGGTTTTAATTCATGGGCTGTTTTACCATCTGATTGGCTTTTTCTAAAACCAGTTACTTAAAAGTAACTTTAAGTTACTTAAAAATTACATTTTCTTAGTGGCCCTTCTCAAAAAATTTCATCATTGCTCTTTTGTCTCACTTTTTTTTTTTTATTTTCAAAACTGGGTCTTAGTAAGTGTCTTAGAATGCAGCTTTGAAATTGCACATCTTGTCTTACAGTAACACTCCAGCATTGACTTGAGCTACATACCCCAAAACACACAATACATTAAATTTATTACTGTGGAACTATCAGTGTATGTTTCTATATCCATTTTACAGAAGCTTATGGAAAGCTTAGCTGGAGAATTTACTGACTACAGTAGGAAAGGAAACACAGACTTCAGCCTTCACTTTGCCTTTTGCTGTGTTTGCTGCACTTACAGTCTTCCTGCAGCTGACACGTACTTGTTTTGTCTTCCATCTTTGTTGTGTCAAGGGAGTCAGACATGGGAGTGTTCCCATACAGATTTAAGTGCACATCATCTCTGAAAAACAGTTGAACATTTAAAAATCTAAATATTTAGTTGGGGTTCTAAATCTAGCTTGCTATGAAACATTTGGTTGGTTACACCAGATATTTTACACTATTTGGTGTCTTATTTTTTTAAAGTAAAGAAAAACAGAATACTTTTTTATATGTAAGAAAGGTTCGGTCTCGTTGGTGGTTGATTTCGTTATGAGAGAATACAATCCCAGTCTTATACCATAGAAAATGATGTGCTGGTGAACTGTGATAGGCAAAACCTTAAGTACCCTGACCTTTGGCTAGAAAAAACACCAACCACAGCCAGAAAAAACACCAACCACAGCCTTTCCTCTCAGGCTGTGAGGTAGCACAGGGAGTGCAAATACATCCAAGCAAACTGCTGTGTCTTGCCAGATGCACAGGCTTGAGAGTGGAATAATATTGAGCCGTATAGACACAAGGCCCCTGCTCATCCAGGGATCAGGATTGTCTTTTCCTTCTACCCCAGCCACAACAGTGGTATTACTACAGCAGTCAGCAAAGTAGTCTTTTTGTATTGAACTTTATCACATGTTTAATTTTTACAAATAGGAGAAGTATTTAAAGTTAGTATGTTTTTCAATATTATAATTACTGCCAAATCAGATTTTTGAACCAGGTGCTCTACTTGAAGGGAACCCAGTTACAAGCAAGAAAAATGAAAGGTGATAAAACCACTGTAGGTGCTTGTTTGGATTGTTCTGGAACAGAATTGTATGTGAAGATACTCTGTTGGCAGGTGGTTCTTTCTTCAAGGTGTCACTTGATGGGAAAAGGCCAAAAGTTAATTCTGAAACTTTTTGTGATTCTGATCTTCCAAAATACTCTCAGTAGGTTGATACCTCAAATACACCTTACATCTGCGTTTGCTTTCCCATTCTTCATGTAATCTTGACCATGCTAGGTGGCAGCCAGCACAAATGTGCTGCATCTCATTGTCATCACTGTTCCTAACGAGGATGTTCTTGGATCTCCTCCAGTGCCTTTTTGAATCCTTCAGATGCCATTATTATCTATTTCTAAAGACACTGAATTAGGAAATTTAGTGTTTTTCATTAGGCACAAAACCTCTACTGGAGTCATTAAATATTGCCCCAATTTTTATTTTCACCCTGAATTCTTTTCTTTGGCAAAAGCACTTTGAAATGAGCATTTCAAAGCTGTTTATTATATTGTGGTTTCCAGTGTCTTCAGTCTGAAAGTAAAGTTTTGATGGGTTTTGCAGGAACACTTTCTATGTGCTCTTACAGTTCTTCTATACTTTTCCTGCCTACATAGAACAGTGGTGTCTAGCCAGCCACTGCAGCCTATTTCCTCATACTCTTAAGGGAGAAAGTCCAACGTGTCCCCAAAACATGACACTTTCTGCAAAGAGCACCTTCTCAGGCTGTGTGTAGTGAGAGGAGCATGCAAGAAAAAAATAAGCCTGCCTTTCCAGGACACCTTATCCATTTTTTGAACCCTTCTTTGCAGCAAGTCTCTGGATTTTTAGGAAGATGAGAATAGCAGCTGGATGAGTTGCTCCCTTTGTTAATTATCATCTGTACTGGTGCTCTGGGACCTTACACGAATTGCAAGGTTTGTGCCTTTTATGAAGGGTGGCCAATACTTTGCAAAGGGTGGAACAAATATTCCATGTTTGTTCTGAACTCTTGAAATACCAAGTGAAGCCCTAAACTCCACTGGCACCTGTGCAGTACAGGAATTGCTAGGTCTTGTCTGTGACATGTGGCAAACGCTCCCTTACACCTGTGCCTTTTTCTGTTGCTTCTTTGAGAACACCACCATTGCTTTTCCACTATTTCATTCTCTCCTGCATAAAATAGAGCTTGATAAATGCAAAAGTGGTGAGAGGAGTCCGTACCACCTGTTCATGTATATGGTGAGGATCCTATACTGTACATCACAGTGCTATTAAATTTGTTGTTTTCTAGTGGTGAAATATTTAACAAATTTAACAAATATTTCTTGGATCATTGTATTTCTATAAAAGAGCATATATTTTCTGGCTGTATAGACTGCAGAAAAGGAAATTTGAATTAGTTTCTTTTTATTCTTTTACCTTTTATCTTTATATTTTGTATCCTGTGTTCCTGTACATTGATTCTGTGTACAGTGTCCTCCTTGACAAAATGCATTAGTACTTTATTAACTTTCTTCTTTCAAAAATTATGTTTTCTGCATTTATTTCAATCTGAATGTATCACAACCTAATGGACTTAGAGGAGGATGCAAAAATGAGCAGCCAAACAGCACAGGAACTGCAAAATTTCTTCTAGTGGGACTGAAGAGTGGATTGTGGGCAAGAAAAAAAATCTTTGAAGTTCAGTCAACTTACCTGTGGTTATTCATATAATATTTTATTCTGCATTCTAAAATTACAATCACTTTTGTAACCAAATCCATAGGAAGTAGCAAGTTGTCAATTGTCAGAGTATCGTAGGATTTTTGAGAGAACCTCTTTTTGTGAGAATTAAACTGTATGGCAGCTCCTCTTACAAAGGTGCAAATGTCGCATTTGAAAAATTTTCTAAGCACTTGCTGATTTTGTTACTGATGCAACAAACCTGAGATTTCATATTCTTTTCTTTAATGCTTAGGTACTGATTGAAAATGTTTTTAGAAGTGTCGGCAGTGACCAAAGGGAGTGGTTTTGACAAACTGTGAAACTGAAGGATTTGTGAGGGATGTTAAGAGAATTTACTGGGATTTATGTATGTTTTCACTTGCTTATAATGTAGAATTGGGGCCTAACTATCTGATTGCTGCTGAAGGTTAACACTGTTATACTTTGGTATTTTGTTTTGCTTTTGGTAATTTCAAACGTGCAAGACCTTTGTTTATGTCAGCTTTGCAGGCTATGAATGTTCACATGTAACCCTGTCAGCACTCAGGGGGAGTCTTGTAAGGAGAAATTATTGCTAGCCATAATGCTGATAAAAGTTATGTTAAAGGGGATAAAAGTGATTTTCAATGCAAGAAATGCTGAATGCTTTGTATATGAGAATAGAGTGTCTTTCTTAGTTTGATAGAGACTATAAGGAGAAACAGCTGAGGTAGCTGGGTAAAAATCTAAGAAGTTTTTCAGGTATTTATGTATTTTAATTTTTGAAAGACATTTTGATCCCTCTTTTTTTACTCTTTCTTGTAGCTAAGATGTTTTTTCTTCCCCAGATTTTGCTTGCACTTCATTATATTTATTTCCCAAGCCTGGTGACTTGCTGCTGTGAAACCAGCAGAGGGTGCCCAGCACATGTGTAGTCATGGTTGTTTCTTCCCAACCCACTGTGCTGCAGCTCTAGGGAAACCTCAAGCCCTGTACAGGTGGGGTGCTGTATATCTTCTATACAGTTCTCACAGTTATTCATTCACTGTTGTGCCTCAGTGCACTGCTTTCTGTACAATTCCTGTGTGTCCACGCTCATTAGGGTAGTTTTCACCCTCTCTTGTACCCTCTGCTGTACACTAGTTGGATTTTGTATTCCAGTTTTTTCATGCTGATTTGTACTCAGTGCATTAAGAGGAAGGCAGTCTTACAATGTTGAAATGTGAAAGAAAATGTGAAAGAAAAGCTAGAGATTTTCATGTGATAGCCTTCTTTGTGAGAGACTAATTTCTTATTCATCTCTTTATTAAGATCTTTCCTAGTTCTTCTCTGAAGTTTTCAGTTCTTTTTTTTTTCTCCCCATACTACATTGAATATCTTTTCCCTCTCTTCAAGAACAATGCGATTGTAGTATTCTCTGCAGGTACAGAGGATAGATTAAATTATGTTCTTTACTGTGATTTAAAGGAAGGAAGTAAAGGTTAATCTGGTATTATTTGGGAGCTTTTAGAATATAAATACCCTTTCAGTTTTTACGTGGACATGAGGTTTTTTTAACACAGACTTAATAAGCTGTTTTTAAAAAATGCTGCTTAGAAAGAAAACAAGCTAATAGATTTTTTTTTTCATTACATCTGATAACAGAAATCCTAATTTGTCCCAAACAGTAGGAAAGAGGCCTTTTTTCCAGTTTTATTTATATTGGCAAAGAAAGAAACTTCTGTAAGTCCTTTTTTTCTTGTTAGAATCAGTTGTGTGAAGAAGGGTCAAAGAGTAGTTTTCACATAGCAATACCCAGATTTGATCCTGTAGAAGCTAAGCTGTTTGATTGCTGCTTGAATTATCTTTATTGGGGTAGCACAGTAGGTCCAGCATGAACCTCTGGACATGTCTCCCTATGTGTGGAGGCAAGGGCAGCATGTGTCATTCATAACTTCATGTTGTCACTCGTCTGTCTTGCATTCTGTCACTCCTTTATCAACATCAATCTTACAGAGGTAAATTTTATCAGTAAATCACATGTGGTCCCTTCACATGTAAAGAGCTCTACTTCTTCATTTTTCTCACAGCAGAGAGAAGGAAAAGTCTCCCACCTTCCAGATTTCTAGCTCAGGCTATCCAGCTCCTCATGAGATGAAAGGGAAACTTCATTTGAATGTTCCGTGAATAGTAACTGGAGAGGAGGCAAGAGGGGTGGCTTGGGTGGAGAAACACAGCGGGCAGGTTTGTAATGGGAGCATAAAGGCTGCTCTCCACAGCACAGCAGGGCAGTAAGGAGATGGATGGGCTTTTGTGGAGCCACAGTTCACATGGCAGAGGAAGGAATACCTGTGGGTATACCAAATAAAACCATGTTGCACATATAAAGCAAAATACAAACTTCATTGCATAAGTCAGTGCAAAATACAAGGAAATTTGATTAGGTCTTCCACTATCATTTGCAAATTATGAATATGTATAGACTCAAAAGGGTGAGAAATGAAGATAACTAAAAATTGTCACTTTGAAAATGAGGCACATAATATCTACAATTCTCTTTATAAGAAATGAAGATCTGAATATATATTAAACTGTATCCTTGCTAAATAAATTTATGTTGATATATTCTTTCATCAAAAAATATAATGATTCTACTGAATTCTAGATCAATGGTCATTTTAGTGAGAGTAAACCTAGCTACAGGGACAAAAAAACCAGCAAAAATTACAAATGGAAAACTAGATTAAATAAATTATCATAATCCTATTTTTTTTCTGATTTAAACAACTTGAAAATAAAAATTAAAATAATTTCAACTTAAACAGACCTTTTAAAGGTAGTTGTAAATTTCCATATTCTATGCTGCCACTGTAAATGCTGGACAGGTTCCCTGCCAGGTGTCCAGGCCCCTATGTCAGGCACAGCATCAGGAGGAGCACGTGTGCTCCATGTGGCCATGCTGTGGATGTCACTGCTCAGCAGCTGTCACCCTTGTCTGGTACAGGGACAGCACCGTCCTGGGAGAGGGCGGTTGGAGCACGGTGCTGGTAACACCAAGGTTACAGATTCAGTCCCTCTATACTGGCCATTTACTTTAGAGTTGGACTCAATGATCCTTGGGGGTCCTTTCCAACTCTGAATATTCGGTGAATCTGTGTGAAAGTTGCTGTAGCAATGAGTGGGAAGGAACGAGGAAGGCTTCTGTCCATCTCTTTGCTGGCCAAGTAAATGCAGACACAGAAAGCTCTCATTCCTGTCAGAACAAAGTACAGGCTCTCCTTGGGATGTTCTAGGGGAGCATACATTGCTGGGTGAATAGTATCTGTTTCCAAAGGTCACCTTTATTAAAGATACTTCAAGAAAATAAGTTTTTTCACATGCTTATGTCATTAGGTTTGGACCACCCACCTTATTGTTGCTAATCCCCAGGTGGGCACACCTGTAACAAGGCAAGGTGATGTCT
>NC_031770.1:54192531-54274795 GCF_001522545.3 Parus major | reverse complement strand
TTTTATTTCTCCCCAAGCTTTCTTTTAAGACACTCATAAAAGTCTGAGAGACCCTGGAGAAATCATAGTATTATTTGGAAGTAGTCCACAAAATTACTCATTGTATCCAATTCTCAACCTCCATGGCAAACCTTTCACTTCCTAGAAATAGGATGAGATTTTGAGAGCAGGAGCTGTGTATGTCTTCTATAAAATGTTCCTAATTTTCACTGTTATTCTGAAAATTTGTGCTTGCGTGTGAAAGTATGAAAGGAATCATCACAGAAAAGGGTCTGCATTGCTCATGTTTTCAGTTAACAGGGCATTGCCATTCCCCATTGTTGCTCCAGACATGTTCTATATCCTTAAGAAAGTTTTCTTATTGTAAAACATATCTTAAATATTCAATGCTGACACAGCTAGAGACACTAGCTTACATATACTCAGAGACCACTGTGGAGTCATGATAGAATTTGTTCCTAGTCTGGCAAAGTGGTGTCTACCTCACCAGTTTCCCAAATTCCTGCTGGACATCAAATGAAGCAGTAGGTGATTTCCCATGGCATGGGACCATCAACTGTGGTGTCAGGAGCAGATGCTCATCCTGCTCAGCAGCTCCCTGAGAGGGTGAGGAAGCCACCCTTCAAACTGATCAGGGAGCCAAGTCCACGCAGTCACCTCTGACTCACAATCAGTACCCATCCATACCCATTTCAAAAGAGTATAAAGTTCGTTTTAGTAATAAGAAAAAAGTATGCTGCCCAAGCATATAAAGAGGTAGATAGGAAAATAACCTTGTGGTAGAATTTAGTCAAAATGAAGTTAGAATTTAGAGTTAAATTAAAAAAAAAAATTAAATTTAAATTAGTTAAAATTTAGAGTTAGATTAGATTCTCCTCTAGTAGAGATAAATTCAAAAGTGTTATAACATTCCTTATCAGGAGGCAGGTCGATTTAAGAATACTTATGACCAGTTCCTGACAGTTCAAATTATGCTATTATAACAGAGCAGATAGCATTTATTTTACTTTTATCTCCTGTGTAAGTGGATGAGATGGATGCTGCTTTGGTAGCTGTTGATTGCACATTTTCTTTGTGCATCTAAGGTCTCAATAGTACCATCTGAAAGCAATAATTAAACATACTTGAATGTAGTGTATATGTGGTATGTAATTTAAAGCTGTACTGTCTTCTTTTCTACCCTTTTATTTCATCCTTGTCAGTCTTCAGCACCAAAACACATTTGAAGAGGTTGGAGGGCAGCACTGCCAAAAAGAGAAAGTATAAAAATAATCCCCTGGAATATATCTGTTGGAAACACAATCAGATCCTGAGATGAGCACAGTTGGTCAGAGTATGATGCTAATTACACCATCATGATCAAATGGGTTTGATCTTATTCAGGCTATTCATTTAACAGCTGGACTTACTGATCCTTGTGGGTCCCTTCATAACTCCATAATAATCTCTGTGAAGCTGTGAGAGTGCTCATTTACACACTCAGCAGTGCTTGAACTGTGATAATAATAAATGCTTTTGATTTCTCATCAGTACTTTGAAAAGTGGATTGAATTGCTTCCCCCATTGATTTACCACTCTTTTTTATGATTATTATGAAATTTAAAAATCTAGATACTAATCCAGCAAAGCACATAAAATATGATTAGTCAGTTTAGAATAACCAGATGTGCTTACGTTTAAAGCTCATGTGGGAGCATCATTGCATTAGTGCCTAAAGGAAAAGGAAGAAATAAGGCAAAAATGGAGAAACAGAAAAGAATATAACAACACTTATGTAAACCTGACCATTTGCTTACTTGATTGTAAGCACAACTGATAAGCCAGTGACAAGTTTTAAAGTCTAATATGTTAAAACACACCTTTAGTTTGTCCTTTTCTTCAGTTCATGTTTCTATTTCCTAGTTTTTTAATTTCTTGACATTGTGGTTCAAGGTAGAGGAGCTTGTGAGACTATTCTGTTTTTTCTAATGAAGCCATTATTTTTTTTATCCTAGAATGTGAAATGTTATTAAGATATTTTTAAAAACCTGACATTTCTTGAAACTGGGCTGATTTCCCAAAGTTTCTTACTAAAAGTTAGGGAAATATTACACAGAAACTGCCCTTCCACCAACAAGCTCTTACTTGATGGCATTAATTACTTTTCATGAATTTCAAAATAATTCACATAAAGGAGTTTAATTCTCTGAAATGTTCCATGTGAAATCCTTCACAAATAATTTATTTTCTCCTTCCTCCCATCTACTTTCAGTGGCACTTCACATTTTTGATAGAAGCAGACGACAGATTTTTCATTACCACTGTGAGATGTGATACCTTCTTTGGCTTTTAATTAACTTTCCAAGAAGCAAATATATTTCCCAGGCTGCAAGATTTTAACTGAGATGCATTTTAGTGAAGTTTTACTGATTATTAAATATTTTAATAACTACAAATGAGTGTCCATAAGCCCAGACATAAATAAATATCTTGTCACCAAGATCCTTGAAGTTTCAATTACAGTCTTCCAGGAATCTGGCTGCTTCTAGTCCAGTAGGATATTTAGCTTGACTCTTTAAAACAGACAAAAATTTACAGCACTGTTAAGTCCCTGTTGGACAGTCAGAATATAGCTATGTAAATAGCTATGCATCCTTGATTTGTCTCCTTATCTGCTTTTATTTTATATGAACATTGAAACTGTATTATTAAATTACTTGCACTGTTTCAACATAAGGCTCAAACAAAAGTATGTTTTGTGTGGAAGTTGCCATACAAAATAAAGCTGTTTTGTAGTTGCATCCAAAAATTGATGCTTCATCACATTAAAATGATCTTCTCTCCCATAATAGATTATTTTTGTTTTGAAGGAAGTGAGAGTGACAGTTTGTTTGTGAAAAATCTTTTTTTTTCATCACAGGAAACAAATGCTTTTAACTTTATTGGGTCTCTTTAGCTTATCATTGTATAACTGGAAAGTAATCAATTACAAGACACAGCAATCTGGCCCTCAGTACTAAAAGTAAAATATTAATTTTAGTCTCAGAGGTTACCCAAGTCCATCATTCCCTTTTTTTGAGGCATCTGTTCATCTTGAGTGTGATAAAGTGCACTGCATAAATACACAAGTTCTCAAAGACACAAATATTGTTCCCCAGCAGGTGGATGTAAATCCTAATGGAATTGCACCTGGAAAGTAAAGTACAAAATGTTTGATGGTTCTTGGTAATTGTGCTGAAATCAACCTACCTAGGATTAGATTAACACATAATAAGCATTCTGTGGGTGCTTATAAATATGCATATTTATATTCCATAGTCTTTCACGTTGGATTATCCTGTCTCTTCTCACTCAGTGTAATATCTCTTATATTCAAGCTTCCCTTTTTTCTAGAACTGCCCAGCTCTTGCCCACACCATCACCTTATTCCTCAAGGTACTTAAGCCAGAACTTTGTGTCCAAAGATTTTGACTTTGCATAGTTAAGTACAATACTGAAAAAAGGCTGTTTTCTTTTTGAATCATGGTCAGTTGTAAAAACATGCTACTTTATCCTTCAAGCTCTCATGCTAGGATATTTGTAAAGTGAATGTGACCTATTAGCTGAGGAACATTCTTGCCTGTGTGTTAGGTTTCATAAGAGAAGTGCTAGGAACAGATTTAGGACCTGCTGCTATTCATGGGAAGTTTTGTGATGCCTTTCCCTTTAACAACCTGTATGCTTTCAGGGAGATTTTGACTGAACTGTTTAACAATGACAAAGATGCTTTCATGTAATTAGGAAGTTACAGACAACTCTACTGTCCTTGGAGGCTCATGATTATTTTCTGTATCCTCAGTCCTACTTGGCATAGTTTCTTCAGAGTTTATGCTGCCATAAATGTCTGTAATAATGGTTCAACATGCAGCAACCTAAAGAGGGCACGATGCATAGCAGAAAGAATATCTACTATATTCATAGCACTTAGCTGGTGCTGCCATTCCATGGCGAGACTGAAGTAGATGCCCAAAACGGCAATCTTGCAAAATGAAGGAAAGGAAGTATTTTCTGGAAATTGATGATATCCCACTTAGTTACATCACTTGATAGAGAAGTCACCTTCAGATTTATTTTACTTCATCAGCCATGCTTACCCGTGCAAATACAGTCTGCAGAGGCTCTGGAGTGACTGTGGAATCTACAGAGGAAATAAGTATTTTGAGAGTTGCTTTCTTGGTCATATCTATAACTAAGGGTGCTCCTTCCCACCCCACTCTCCCCCTCTCAAAGCAGTTAGAGGTGCTTTAAAACAAACAGCTGTTAAATTTAAATGATTTTCAAAAGGCATTAGACAATTAAATGTTAATGCTACCTCAGTACATTTGGAAAATAAAAAGGGAGTAATCAGGATGTTGCATTGCAAACATTTCTGTGTCAGTATTGCACTATTTCTTTTACTTTTTTTTTCCCTACAGGGACCATTAAAAAAATTCAAATCTGGATGTCTATAAGTTGTACAGTCTCGTTAGTTGTCTACATTTATAATTAAAAGCTAGTGTAATATGCAGCAATTTTGACATCATATCAGGAAAATAATGGAAATCCTGATGGTTGAAGCATGACCTTTATTTTACTCTAAACTGAGGAAGTTTTTCAGAAAGCTTTAAGACTTAACAGGAAAGTAGAAAGAACAACTGAGTAATTGACAGGGTCTGTTTAATTCCATTTATCAATTATTTTGATTTTGCCAGGACAATAGTTATGATCTGTATTGTCATGTAAGAAGGTATTTCCAACATACACAATATATTATCCAGTCTTTACATCTGATTGAGCATAAGAACAGACCTTTGGCTATGTTTGCCTTGCTCTCCGTTTAATTATTTTAATGGAGAGTAGTTTGTTTTTATAGAGAATTTTGTTAAGGGTTAAGAGAAGTGGAAATGTTTCACTCTTCACTCTGTACCCACTGTAGTTTGGAAAATGGATTTGCTCCATTAGAAAGAGCGCCTTGAAGTAGGGACAGGGCACCTTATGCCAGTGTTGCTGTATTGTCAGGCACAGGGTGTTTGACTGTACTACAGGGGAAGACCCATTGAGGTGCCTGGCAGCGGTGTGCAAGACCCAGGACAGCCAAACTGCTCCTGCAGGCCATGCAGCTTCTCCCTCTGTGAATCAATGAGCCCCACTTGCCAGTTTACATGAGGATTTTGGTTTTGAAAATTCCAGTTAATGTCAATTAAATTTGATGCTTCTTAACAAAGAAAAAAAAAAATTAAAAAAAAAAAATAGGAAGAGACCTGTTGTGAAAATATCAGTGTACAGGTGAAGCCACTTGAGGGTCTGCATGTTCAGGCTTGCCCTTCTATGAGGGATAGGACCTTTCACAATATTTCTCCCTAATCTCTACTCCTCAATTCTTCTAAAAGCAGCAAAACTTGCGGGCCTCACTCCGGATGTTCCCATAGTTAAGCCTGTCTTTGCCTCTCACTGTCATACTGGGGTTTCTGATCCTATTTTCTCAACCAGCTGGGAACAGCAGCTCCCTTGGTGCCTGGGATGCAATGGCCTTGCACAGCTTGTTCTCCCTGGCAGAGATTTGGCACTGGTGGCTGCTAGCTGTGTCCCCACGGAGGGAATCTCTGTGGTGCAAGCTCTTGGTGTGTCACCCCTTTTCCTCTGTGTGCCATTTGCCTTGTCTAGGTACAGCCTTGGTGCTCAGCCTGGTCCCTGCCAGGCATCCCTGCAGCCTCAGCCCTGCCTACTCCTTTTAAAGCCTGTTCAGCTTATTCCAATGCACTCACTAACTCATTCCTCCAGTGGCCCCACAGCAGTGTATACCTGAATCCTCTGGATAAATCACCACTGTGATAGTACTCCTATAAACCACTGGAAAGGGCTATCCACAGCAAAGGTGGAGTAAAGGTATGACTGAGCATGTTAAACAAGAAGAGCATCCAGCAGTGACTGAGTGGGTACTCTCTGCTTCTTCCAGCCAATTGAATTAGCCAGCTAAATGGATTTGAGAGATTCATCCCTTGTCCTGCAGGCTCCATCCTTCCTGGCAAGCATCTTGAGACAAATGACAGTGGTTTGCATCATAGTATTCAGTATCTTCGATGGAAAGCTCTGATCTGTGTCTGGTTTCTGTGGCTGAACATGAGGCTGGACAGGTTCTAACACGGGATCACCTGGGCTGTCCACCTGCTTCCAGGGAGAGCCAAGCATGCTTCTCATCTCCACATGTGTTTGTCTCAGCCACTGCTATCACTTCTTGAGATACCCTTACATGCAATACCTGTGGATAACCTGCTGCCTGGCTGGCCTCATGTTAGAAAGCTGTTCTACACAACTTCGTACTAAGTCTTGTCTTCTGCATGGTGAACATGTACAACAATTAGTTATCATCCTCTTCTAACAAACTTTTACATATTTTAAATATGTTATCATGTCTTCCCGTAGTCTTCAGTCTTTCTAGACTAAACAATCCATGTCTTTCAACCTTCAGTTCTTCAACATCTGTTATCAATTTTTGTGGCTTTTACCTGGACTCCCTCCAGCTGTCTCCTTCAACAGCCCAGTAGGCAGAGCTGGATATAGTAATGCAATCAGGGCTTTGCCACTGCTGATAAGGGAAAAATAATTACTTGATTTGCTTACAGTATTACTCTGACTGTATATCTGGCTCCCTTTTTCTGCAAGTGGATAGAATCCTGACTTAGGGTTTGCTTATAGACCATTATAACCCCCTTCAAATCTTTCTGTGGTAATTTGCCCTTCTCATTGTGGATCTAATGCATTAATTTCAGAATATTTGTCCAAATTGCTGCAATTATGGTGAGTTCTGATCCAACCTGGTAAACTGCTTGCAGCCTCACCCAATTTAATATATCATATCAGATGTTACAAATTTCCTTTATCACCAAATTGTCAAATATTCAAGGAATTAGATTAACAACTAGCTTGTTTTGAGAAACCTCATGGAAGACCTTTCTGTGATTGAAAGCAGAAATTATGTAGTAGGATGAAGTCAGACTTTTCTCTGCCTGTCATTTGCACAGCATATGATGACCCAAGGTCACTGACATTTCAGCCACCAAAGGCAGTGCTCAGGTGCTAAATTGATCTCTGCTGAGCTGTAGGTGATGGCAGCAATATTCTCACTGGAAAAGTTTATTTTGAGCTATCAAGGTTGTTCAATGATGCATTTCTTTTTCTAACATGTTTGCAGGACTTTTCTTATGTTTCTTTATCTTTCTTTTCCCTGCATGTTTTCATGGTGAATTCTTTGCAGTTCTCGCAGCATGTGTACTTACTGATACCTCTGAAATTACTCATTTGGGGCTCTAAGGTAATTAATATCTCCTTGTATAGCATACTGTGCACTTACTGTGCACTGGGTTAATTTGCTGCTGGGCTTTAGTGCTGCCCTTCTGTAAACTAGTCCTCTCTTTTGAACTCTTTGCCCCTCTGGATTGCCTTTGCCTGGGGGTGTTCTGAATTAGCCTCTGAAGCTGGCTGTGACTGCATTCCCTCTGCTCCTCTAGCATTGGTCTGTTCTTTCCTTCCTAGGAATGATGAAATCTCTCAATTTGTAATCACTTTGGTTTGCTTTTCTTTTCATCACTAAATTCTAAAAAGTTTTACAAAACTAAAGTTAAAACTAGAACACCTTCCTATGTCTTTTATGGCTTGCCAAATTACTTCTTCAGCAAATACTTGAGTATCTTTTTCTCCAGGAGAAATAAAAGAGGTGTTTAATACCATACTTTGTTCATATGCTAATTTTGAAAGTCTTCTGAGTTTTTGTATGCTTCCATGGAGAAGTTCTTTCATCCAGGAAGCCAGCAGAAGACTGTTTCAAAGGTTGTCTTCACTTCTCAAAGTAACCAGGGGAATGTTTTTATGACCTACAATCTAATTCTTTCTACAAAGCAATTGCATCCTGAACTCAGAAGCGGAACATTGTTTTAAAACATATTCTGCAGCTTTTAAAAATCATCTGGAATATATTTCCTGAAGAAACTACAAGGGATTCTGTGCCTCATCAGTATAATGGCAACCACAAAGTGATGAGATATAACCAGCTGTTATAGCATAGATATATGTATATATATGTCTGTATGTATATCTCACACTACCCTTGGGACAGGTTGTCAACATGCAGCATAATATATATAATCTCTCCTGAGCAGTGAAAAAAGCAGAAGTAAGACTGGCAGGAACTTCTGCAACCTACATAAATATTAAATAGAGGTGAACAAGATAAATCTTATATTGGTACAACACCCAATGAGAGCATTGGTCTCAGAGTGAAGACTTTATGATTATTCTGTCTCTGATGGGGCAGATTGAAATCCTACATCTGCAGCCCTTTTTTCCTTTAGGGAAGGATCTCTGTGGTTCAGCTATTTGAGCATGTTTCTTATTTTCTTTGTTTAAAAAATATTCTGTAATAGTTATTTCAGACCTCTGTAAATGGATGACAAATAGCCACATTTTAGTTAAACCAGAATGTTCTTTAAAACAATTTCTTATCCTGCTTTTTGTGCTATTTTAGTAGCTCTGTGGGTAACAACAACATATTTCATTCTTTGGAGGCTCCAAATACTAGAAATACTTTAGGGGAGTGATTTTGGGTTCGGTTTGTATCCATATAGATAGGTTATATATCATGGGTGTTATATAATGCTTATAATTTAAGAGTCCACAATGAAAACAAAACATTTATTATATCATAGTTATATAATGCTTATAATTTAAGAGTCCACAATGAAAACAAAACATTTATTATATCCTGAGGCATTTCCAGGGAGTGAATAACTATGATTAACTGAATAGGCCATTAGCTACCACTATTACTGCTCAAATGCAGCTGAAATAGCATTTATTTAGTGGTAAAAAATATTTGGCAGCACTGCATTTGCAAAAAAATCCCCAAAACTTAACAATTGGAAAGTCTTCTACATTCCTAGGAATCTCCAAAGAAATGGTATTTAAAGGCACTAGGCTAAATTTTCCTAGGCTGTAACTGTACAAGAAATATATTAAGTATATAATTTAGGTGAATATTGCATTTTAACAATCTTATACCAACATATGTAAGAGTTCAATAATCAAGGTAGCTACGGGCATGAAAATTTCTATGGATTGATTAAAGCTTCTCTCTGAATTATCTCCATTTTGTTGTACATATTTACTTCTGGTCAGATGTGTTTGCTCTCTGCAGTACCTATCATTTCCCAGGTATTTGGATCACTGAAAGAAATATGTTCTGCAGTTAGAGAAAAAAAATACATACCTGTTCATTTTAGCAGAATTGCTGGTAAAATAATGATAGCAAGGTTTTTCTGTTAGTGATATGAGCCAGAGGCCAACCTAATAGATACAATGTCTTACTTAGGGGTTTTTTAATGGTATTGAAATAGATTGTTCTTTTTTGTATATCTTAAAAACCTTCTACTGCAGTACCTTCTATTGCAATGCCTACTGAAAACTCTGCTTGCAGTAAAAGAATTTTCCTTTGTGATGAATTTTTGTTCAAAAGAAGAAACAGAATATTTCTTCAAGGTAGCATTAAGAATCTTCAGATTACTTTATAATTTAATATTCTCGGCAATTGAATCTGATTGGAAACCAACTATCCTCTGAAATTTCTCTATCTTCTCTGTCTCAAACCACTTGCTAATTTATTTCATGATTTCTATAACGTCAGATCTCTTCAGAAATGCTGGTGGTAGTTACAGGAAGAAGATATTGTAGTAATTTGCCAGAATATTTCTGGTTTAAATCCTTTGGTGAACAGGAATTATATGAATTTGGCTGTGTTGCTCTCTGGAGATCCTTGGCATCCAGAGCAGACTGCATTCCCCAGCTGACTGATTCTGATGAATAACTTTCTGTGGATTAGGTGGTCTGTGGTGGAGCTGAGGAGCAGACTATAGCTCTAGTGACTGTCTTTTTTTAGAAAGAAATACGGTCTCTTTATAACTGAAGTTGATTTTTTTCCCCCCATATCTTGGAAAAAACAGTGTTTGTTGACAATCGTACACTTGAAAAACTAAACATTTTGAAGGGCCTAATATTGAATGCCTGATAACTCTGGAACTTCACAAGATTTTAGAAGTGGACGTGTGCAAAAGAGATAATTTTAAAAGCAGAGGTATCAAGAGGCTGCAACTACCTCTGTTTAAAAACAGATCACTCTTTATGAGAGCTAACAGAGAATAATGGTGATGGAGATGTTTCTTGATATGGAGAGTTTGGAAACAAAAGATGGGATGAGGAGCTGGTAAAATAATAAATTTTTGCTGATTGTGATATTTATACAGAGCTATTCCCATTATTTTTTGATAAGAGGCACATTACAGTTTTGCATTTTTTTAAGAGAGATTTAAGCACACCAAAAAGTTGGAAATGTAATGTGAAAGACAGTTAAAAAAAAAATAAATCTGTTTAACAGTTCATCCAGTTAACCTGCCAGAATGGATTTAATAGTAAGTCACTGGGAGACCATAGCAGCCTGTAGTCTTCAACAGGTGAAGAGCTTTGGCAGTGCTCTGGAGCTCTGTCCCATAAGGATTATCTGAGGTATTTTTTATGTGTTGTGGCATTTGACTGGAATAACTTAAATGAATGAGCAGTAACACCAACATAGATCGAGTCAATGCTTTTAGAATTTGCAGAGAGGCAGCTGACTAGAAAATGGAGTTAATGATCTGAAACAAAATGACCTGCAGGAAGATTAACTTCTGCTTATTTAGTGCTGGACTGATCTGCCATCAATACAGAGACATTTATAGAATAATAAGAATATGGAAGTAAGACACACTTTGTTTACATAATCTATAAATTTTAATTACGTTGCCAAAATATTTTTGGTTCCAGTCCCAGACAGGCATAATCAGACTGGAATTACTGACTTTCTGATCAATAGCAGCTGAGGTCACAGAGAAACCATAAGTAATGACAAGTCCTAACTTAGATGTAAAATAAGATTATTTAAGTCATTAATTAAAGTTAAAGATAAATAATTGCATATAAATGTAGACTGATATTTTCAAGCAATTTTTAGGATCTTTAAGAGAAACTTCATGTTGTAAGATTCACCTTGCCTGGCTATTCATGCATTTCTAATTCACCAGGGACATAATTCCTGCACTGCAGCAATTGGAAACAGTATTTCCACTGCAAAGTGAGAACTGTGAAGGGCATGTGGGTCTCCAATACATGACTAAGACCAGGCAGAAGATACAATTGCTAGACAGCAGAGTGCACAGAGGAAATACATTGATTCTGCAGATTGACAAAACCCTGGCAGGCAGCTGTGGATGGGTGGGTACCTTTCATCCAAAGGAGATGCTGCAAGATCGGGATAAAATTTAGGAGTACAGATATGAAGTTGGGCATTCAATGAAATTAATAAACTTTCTACTATTACTTTTTGGAGACAACAAAACAAGGGAGAATAAAAAAGTAAGTTTATTAGTTGTGAGATATTTCTGAGCCATTGGTGCAGTTGTGTTAAAAGAAATAGAAAGGGTGAAATGCTATCTTAGGACATATCAAGGTAACTCCAGCAGAGAAAGTGAAGTTATCAGTATCTTAATCTTGGAATCACTTAGGTTGGAAAAAGGCGTTTAAGTTCATCAAGTCTGACCATTAACCCAGCACAGCCAAGTCCACCACTAAACCACGTCCCTAAGGACCACTTCTACATCCCTCCAGGAATGAGGACTCAACCACTTCACTGGGAAGCTTGTTCCAGTGCTTGACAACTCTTTTCATAAAGAAAATTTTCCTGACCTAATCTAAAACTGCCCTGGTACAACTTGAGGCCATTTCCTTTTGTCCTGTCGCTTGTTACTTGGGAGCAGAAACTCATCCCACCTGACTACAACCACCTTTCAAGGAGTTGAAGAGAGTGATGATGTCCCCTCTGGGCCTCCTTTTCTCCAGGCTAAAGAACCCCTGCTCCCTCAGCCACTCCTCACAGGATTTGTGCTTCAAACCCTTCACCAGCTCTCTTGCCCTTCTCTGTGCATTCTCCAGCACCTCAGTGTATTTCTTATAGTGAGGGACACAAAACTGAACACAGGAATTGAGGTGTGCCCTCACCAGGGCCGAGTACAGGGGGACGATCCCTGCCCTGCTCCTGCTGGCCACACTATTGCTGATCCAGGCCAGGATGCCATTGGCCTTCTTGGCCACCTGGGCACAGCTGGCTCATGTTCAGCTGCTGTTGACCAGCACCCCCAGGTCCTTTTCTGCCAGGCCACTTCCCAGCTGCTCTTCTCCAAGCCTGTAGCGCTGCCTGGGGTTGTTGTGACCCAAGTGCAAGACCTAGCACTTGGCTTTGTGGAACCTCATACCACTGGTCTCAGCTCACTGGTCCAGCCTATCCAGATCCCTTTGCAGAGCCTTCCTGCCCTCCAGCAGATCAGCATTCCCACCAAGCCTGGTGTCATGTACAAACTAACTGAGATGTGCTTGATGCTCTCCTCCAGAACATCAATAAAGATATTTAACAGGACTGGCTCCAACACTGAGTCTTGAGAAATCCCACTTGTGACTAGCCACCAGCTGGATGAATTCCATTCACCACCACTCTGGGCCCAGCCATCCAACCAGTTTTTAACCCAGTGAATGATGCAGGAACTCTTGTCCAAGCCAGGAGCAGCCAGTTTCTTCAGGACAATGCTGTGGGAAATGGTGTCAAAGTCCAGGTAGACAACAAGGACAGACTTTTCCTCACCTACTAAGGAGGCCATCTTGCCATGGAAGGAGACCAAGCAAGACCTGCCTTTTACAAAGCCACAGTATCTGGGTCTAATCCCCTGATTGTCCTATACATGCCATATGGCATGTGCAGGCACTCAAGATGACCTGGTTTGTTGGGGTCAGAAGCACAGAAAATAGGCCCTTATCTCTGGTGCCTGGCTCTGACACCCAAGAGAGCACTGAGTTTAGCACAACACCATGGAGGTAACTTTTAAAGTTAAATAGAGGAGCTGGGAATGTAAGTGTGTAGGTTAGATAGAGTTTTCTTAAGTCACTGGGAAAGAAAATTAGACTTTAGGGTTTAAGCTATATTAGAAAATAAGAGACAAGATGGAGGACTTATGGCATTGTCCCTTTCTCCTTCTTCATCTTCTTCTTCTAAAGGTTTTTGGGTAATAATGAGTGAATGGACAAAGAAATCCACAGTGCAGCACACAGGTGTTGGGTCATTGGGTCACTAAGAAAAATAACTTACTTGGCATTTGGTTATTGGACAAATAGACACATAAAAGACTATGAAGAGATTCTTCGTTAGCCATTTTGTACCTCTCTCTCTTAGTGTATGTAGCTCCTTGTATTCTGTGTAAATGTAATATAGGTAAGGAAAGAATAAACAACCAAGTCCGAACGCAAGAAAACAGTCTCTCTTCTCTCTCTCTCTCTCATCAATCTTAGTCCTGGGGAAAAGAACCCAGCCACCAGTGTCACCATGACACTGGTCCATGACCTGCCCTGGGACCAAGGGTAGGCTGACAAACTTCTAGGTCCTTGGATTCTCCTTTTGATCTTTCTTGTATGTGGGCATCACTTTTGCCAACTTCCAGCCATCTGGGACCTCACTGGTAAACCAAGACTGGTGATAAATGATGGAAAGTGGCTTGATGAGTACTTCTGCCAGCACTTTCAGTATCCTTGATTGGATCCCATCCAGTCCATTGATTTGGATCTGTCTAAGGGATGTAGCAAGTCACCAACAATTTTCCCTTAGATTATCGAGGCTTCATTCTGCTCCCTATCCTTTGTCTGGTAGCTCAGGACTCTGGGTACCCTGAGAACTACTGGTTTTTCTATTAAAGACTGAAGCAAAGACATTATGTACCTCAGCCTGTTCCTCATACTCTGTGGCTATATTTCACCCCATATCCAGTAAAAGATGGAGTTTCTCCTTAAGAAGAATTTTTATTGTCTTTTAAGCTATAGACAGATTAAGTTCTAGTTGGGTTTGGGCCCTTCTAATTTTCTGTCTGCATAACCTCAAAAGATCCCTGTAGTGATCTGGAGTTCTCTGCCCCTTCTAAGGATTATAAAATTTCCATTTTCTCCTGAATGCCAGCAAAAGCTCTCTGTTCAGCCAAGCCAGTCTTCTTTCCTGAGAGCTTACCTTCTGGCATGTGGGGGTTGCCTGCTCCTGCACCTTTAAGATTTTTTTTCTTAAGGAATGTCCAGCCTTCCTGGATTCCTTTGCCCTTCATGACTGCCTTCCAAGAGACTCTGTCAACCAGCCTCCTAAACAGAACTTTGTAGCATAAAGTCTCATCATTCATGATTAAATAAAAAAAAATGGAAGACATTGAGTGGCAAGATAGGGAAACAGGACAGCCAAGAGGCAAGAAGATGCTAACAGATGTTGACTTAACCTAATAAAAGGAAATTTGAGAAAGAGATTGTGAACACAGTCTCTCAAATCACTTCCAAAAAGTGCACACCCAAAAAGAGAAAATATCCTTATTGTAAACACAAACCTTGAGGTTATAAATTGATCATGAAAATGCAGGTTTCAAATTAGGAAAAAAAATATTCTGGTCATCAGAGCAATGAACTTCTGGAACAGTAAATAAAAAGATGTTAAAAAAAAAATTAAGAGCTTGGCCAGTTAATGCAGTTTAATGGAAAGGAAAGGGAAAGGCCTGCATGCTGAGACCTTTCTGTCTCCTGTTCCCCTACTTTGTACCCATTCTGTTCCAAATAGTAAAGGGCTATGGACTGTTTTGCATGCTCCAGAATTTGCTGTCAGGAAATGCTCATAGATATTCAGTAGAAAATTAAGAGACTTCAGTTGTGAGAGAGAAGAAAAATCCAGGGGTTTGGGTTGTCTCAGGATTGCCACAAGCCATCAGTGTCTTACAACCCTGAGAAACACCCAGAGAGGTGTAAGAGCTTCCAGTCTATTTCAGGGTAGGGTTACTGGTTTGGTCTTCAGCTTGTTTCCCCCATGCTGCTGGAAGCCCAGCCAGGAGTTACTGCTTTGAGACAGTACAGGGCACTGCTATGTCCTGCTGGCATACAATTTATTAGCCAATTCCAGCTGATATTCAGTGATTGTGCAATGGCTTTTTATTTGCTTTGTCCCAGTGTGCCCGTTTATAGGAACACACCAGCCCCACAAGCGGTAGGCAGCAAAATCCAACCTGTCTCTTGGGTGAGAGAGGCACTGGTGCCAAGTGCTCCCCTCCCAGTGGCTAACGCCAGGGCAAAACAGCACCTTGGGACAAATTTGGTTCTCTGGGACCCTGGCAGCTCCCTGAATCAGCCACAGGCACCTGTGGGCTGACCCAGCTCTTACAAGCTGAAGAGGTCCAGGTTATTTAAAGGCTTCTCCTGCAGGACTGATGAGGCACGGCAGCAGTCACACTGTCGGCTCCCAGCTCTCCCACGGAACGTGCGGCTGTTGTGGGGATGCTCTCGCCATGTCTGCCAGCTCTCGGCACCACCCCACCCCGAGCTTGTCCTCACAGCTTCACAGCTTCAGCGCATACCAAAAGGGTTTGCTTGAACTGCCCCTGCTGGGTTTATGGATGTGTCTTTGCCTTGAAGTAAACCAGAAGCATTCCCACAGTCGAGCTCAGCTGCGGAGAGATTAAGGCTGTTCTTCATTAACACCTTGAGGTGTTGTTTGCAGTTTCCAGCTCACACCGTCTGCCGTTCCGTAGCCACACCAATGAGCTCTGTTTGGCTTGAATGTAGATGAAGTGTTCTAGCAAGTATGTCAAGAGTTGGCTCATGATCAAGTTTCAGTCATGTAAGTGCGTAGGCATACCCTCAAACAAACTTAAATCTTTCTCTCCATCATGGCAAGGCAGAGCAGGATAACTGTGTCAGTCAGCAAAGCTGGAAGACAGTATATTTGGATGTTCCTAGTCATGCAGATGCCAAATATTCAAAAATTGGGCCTTCCAAGATTATGAGACTGTCTTTAAAATAATCTTAAAATAAAAACTCTAGAAATCCCTTTTATCTTCTGCTTTTCTCAGATTCTTCTGAGCCTATGACCACCTAAAAATCACATTTTCCACCTTTTCATCTATGAGCATAAAGAAATGAACTAAAATATGAAAACTCCTATTCATGCACGAACGACTCTCTTCAGAAGGAGAAGCCTTACAGAAAAACATCACATTGTGGAGCTCACAAGACACTCTCTGGAGCTGATAACACTGGATTCGATGAAGCCAGGGATTGAATTGGCCAAAGTTTGCACAGCTGTAAGAATTATGTAGTTCAGATTACAGAATTCTTGCTGACAGAAGATACATATGGAGGGAAAAACACCAGGTATAGATTACTTGAAAGGAAGGGAAGAAAGTAAAAGGGGCTACAGTTGTTTTGTGCAGTGCAGTAAAAGCATTTTCAGTCACACACCAGGGAAACTGCTTCAAGGCTGTGAAATTCTTCCTTCAGCCCAGAACTCACCCACTCCCAGAAAGTTATTTGATGCCAGCGTGTATTTTGGAGGACTGACAACTGGATTATCACTTGGTATCCTAATAAGGTTTTACCTACAGAATGCAGTTTGCCACTGGACTGTTCATTTCTAACTGATACCACGTACACCACCATATTCAGTGCAGAAAAGCTTTGAAAGTTCTTCAGATTTTTAAATCATGTTGCATAGGATTTTTTTTCTAATGGTTTTAAATTGTTTTAAATTATACACTGCTTGTGTTTAAAGTATACACTACTTTTTTAAACAGTTTCATGTGGTTGTTAAACTAGCAGATTCTTGTTTATTTTAAAATACACTTCTAAATAAATTCTCTAAAGGTTTAGAGACTTTTTTATCCATTTTCATTAAGTATAGTTTAAATTTAGTGCGTTGTAACTTCCATTTAGTCTTACATACCAAATAACTTTATTATATCAAGACTCTTAGATATATTCTAAGACTTAATATTTGCCTCTTCATTTGCTTAAAAATGAAATATAACAATATTTTTGTATACAGATACAGAAATAATATAGCAGTTCAAATATTGAACATTACTGCAGCTTTTTTCCCCAAGACCCCTTAGGCTGAGTCATAGAAAACACCCTCATAATTTTCAAATTTTTTACTGCCTTTTTATATATGACAGCACAATATATATAAAACATCCTATGAGGTCCCAAATGTTATTTTTATCTTAATAGAGGCTTCTCTGACATCAGGGACAAGGGCTTCATAGTTTAATTCAGGTATTGCAATGATCAACATTCCCATAGTGTAAAGCTTAAGACATCTGACCTCAGGGAACAAACAGATTGAGGTATGTCATTATCAGTGATCTAGTATTTGCCCACAAACTTCCACTGAAATTTAAAGTCAGTTAAATTATGTAGGTTTTACACTGCTTGCTAAAATGAGGAAGTTTTGCACTTTCTATTAATCTCAATTTGATAACTGCAGTCTTAATTACACTGAGTGTTACTAATTTTCCCCTTGTCAGCCAACACACAGACTCCTGTTTCTCCTTTTGAAAAGAAGGCGTGGGACTCATCTCACTTTACTCTTGCAGTACATTTACACTGCAAAGCTGACTGCTCTGTCTGTGTAGCATAGAGTGAGTGCTGTGCAGTGCGAGGCAGACACCCACACACCTCCTCATGGCTGCTCCTGCCACTTGTGTTAAGCACTTAGGCAAGCAGGGCTCAAATTCTCCTGCCATCACTGACTGGCTCCAGATAACTCTGGTTGGATACTGACATTTATCACAGGTTTGCTTGCCGTGGATTGCAAAGAGAACAAGGATGATCTTTGAAGACAGGAGTCACCATGACACATCTTTCCATGTCAGCAAGGTGTCAGCTCTTCTGGTCCTGAGCAGGCTGCTGCCTGGACTTTCAGTTGTATTACTGAATGAACAGTTTGTCTCTCTTTCCCTGTCAACTGTTAGCAAAATCTTGACTCTCAGAAATCCTAGCCCATTTGACAAAAAGACAAAAGCAATTTTGGTATCTGTATGTCTAAAATTCTTGATAAAAACTCCTAAATCTCTATAATTTATAATCCCTAGAGCTGTTCTCAGTAAGGGGCAGACATCTGCTTTGTCTCAGCTTCAGGACTTTTGACTTCCTGTAAAAAGCAGGTTTGCTGTGGGATTTCCTCTCTGCCTTGGCAGTCAGACAGCAGTCTACATCATGAGCAGTCAGGCTGGCTCACCTGTCCTTTATCCTATTTCCTTCTTTTCCACTGGAGAAAGATAGGAGTATTTGTGTGTACTCTTTATGCTAATGTTTCTCTGTCACCACGTATTTTTCAGAGGAAGTCAGTCTCACTTTTCTTTCACTGGAAATGCACTGGGATATGTCCCTAAATATCAAATGAAATTTTGTGTTAATTGAAGGTGGGCTTTGTGTTGTATTTCAGTTTCTGCTGACCTCCAGTTCCTCCAGTCCAGAAGGAACTGGGGACTCTGTTTCCACCTTGGGGAGCAAGTTATTTCATTTTTCTGAGTAGAGCAGATGGCACAAACAAAATATATTATAGAGTGAAAAGTAGAATATGTCTGTTAATAATCCAAATTAGGTTAAGAAGAGTGATCTGTGCCTCCTGTATTTGTAGAACTGGCTTGTATCTCCATAAAGATTAATATAAATGGTAACCTTTTCTTTGTAAAGCTCAATATGACTGGCCCTTTGGTCTTAGCAGTCTTATACATTATGTTTCTGATCAAGGTATCTTTTGCAAGATAAACAGTAAATGATAATTTTGTGGTCTAGATTTTTTTTGTGAAGTTGTGCAACTGATTTGTTTCTAAACTGTAGTGGTATGTGTTTGTTGTTTTCTCAGTGGAACATTTCATTGAACAAAACTTAATTTTAAAAGGCTGTGAAACAATTCCAGTCTAAATTGATCAATATTTCAATAAAGCACATCACAAATTGATGTGAAATCAATTGTTAGCAAGACTGTGTTATCACTTGAAATCTTCTGTCCATAACAATTTTATTTCCAAAGTCTATATAATTCTTCTTAAAATATACTTGCTAGTAATAGCAGCTTTATTTGAACAAGACTGTATAGCAAAATTTATTAGTTGTTACTATTCCCGTGTGCTAGGATAACTGGGCTAGAATAAATTATTGTTACGTGAATGTATAAATTTGGGATCCATATACAAAGAGTAGTTCTCAATGATGCACCATTTAGTAGAGTTCTTCAAGTGTTTTTTCCTTGTTCCAGTAATATTCAGTATTCTCAATGACGGCTTGGATGAAAGGTTAGAACATACACTTAATAAATTCATAGAGCAAAACAAGCATTTTGGAAGCAAGGCAGTGGAAAATGACAAAGTAAAGATAAAGTATTCTGATGTTTAAAAATAGGTTAGACAAACATCAGCAGATATTGCATTGGTCAGGGATGAGCAAAGAGATCTGTCACATCACCTGCTACCTCTACTCCTTCAGTATTTCTATATATGTGATAATTATAAGAATAATAATTATATATAAAAAGTATTTTGTGTAGTTCCAGCAAATTGCAGGGTATGTAACCAAAATCTTAGCATTGGTTCTGGAATTTATTGCATGGCTTTTGTATTTACCTTAGATTGAAGCAATTATACTTCTTACCATTTTGCCCATGTCAGTACTGATTGAAAATTGCTAGGGTCTGGTGGCTTTGTGAGTGGTCTTTGTGAAATAGATACGTGAACATGGTCAAATGTCTGTGGTACGATATAACACATTCATACTCATAAGAAATTTTGCTCTTCAACCTACTCACAGTCCATGGAAAAAGAGGGACACCTTGTTGAGGTTACCTAGAGAGTGGGGCAATCACCCTCCAGAGGTACCTCTGCCTTCTACATATTCTGCAGCAAATATATACTGGAAGTGTATTCTTAGTCTTTCCTGTCTTGGTCTGTGATAATAAAAGTTTGATTTCCTTTGGACTTCACTGAGGACTATCTGGAAAAATTATAATTGACAGAAAATCAGAATAGATAATGTAGAGGTCTGTTTTGACCTTGTGTTCTGTGAAGCCCCTTCAATGAGTCACTTAGGAAGGTTTTATAGTTGTTATAAATACATAATGGACATGACCAATATGTGTTAGAGATAGTTCTACAATGAACTCATATAAGCCACTTATTAACCTGTTGGATTCTTGCTCATTGTTTGTTAATCCACTAGATTGTTTACTCTGTATCTTGTGTACAGTGTGTGAGAGAGACAATACAGGATTTTAATCCAGAAAATCTGCTTTACAAAATTAATTTTTCCAGGGATAATATTATATTGACATTTTTAAAGTACTAAGCTACTAGACATTTATTTTTTAAATAATAGTATGTTTAATCCTGGATAATGTTTTAAGAACCATACAACATTAGGCCTTTCTCCCCCATAAGCATTGTGTGGTTAACAGAGAGACTGTAAAATTTATCCCAAATCTTTCATTTGCTATTGCATGGCTGAAAAAATAAAATCATCTCATTTATAGGGCTTTTTTAAAAATTGGAATTAAACTCCAGCAACCAGTGATGACTAGTTATTGTTCCTTTTGTCAACAGGCAAGATGAAGGAAGTTCTGGCAGCTTACCATGTCCCGGGCTCTGCAGAGCTAAGTGAGAAGTGCGCCCATGTTCTAGCACGCATCACATCACATCGACCTTGGGTCTGGAGTGCCAGAAGGATCCCAGCGCTGCGCTCTGAGACGGCTCTGAGCACCTCAGTACCCCGTTTTTGACAGAACCCAGGGATGGCAATATTACACACCAGTATTACCTGTCTGGGGCAGGTTTAATTTTATAAATTAAAACAATAAACTCTATGAGTTTCTAGACCATATTTGTGCTGTTGAGGATGATCTGCTCAGATGAACAGTTTTGCATCCATCGAAGAGACAGGTTCTTCTGCTGGACCAGAAGATGACAGTGGACTGTATATTGTAACTAATATCATTTGTAGCATCTCCTAGTGCAAATAATCGAAGAGCAGGTTGCAAGAAAATCCTGTAGGGAATAAGACATGCTATGTTTTGATCTACAGATTTTTTAAAATGTTTTGTTTTTTTTTTAAAGATAACCACTTTTAGATAACACTATGTGTGCAGTCTATGTGCAGCTCTTCACTGTGGCTATCTGTATTCCAGAGATGATGAATTCCTTGTAAGACACCTCAACCTTTTAAAATTTGTGATTAATTCTTAAATTATGAGATTATAATGAAAAACTAGAAGGGAAAACTTCTAGGGCTTTTATTTGACTGGATGTCTCCAATTACTTCCTGGTAATGTCATAAAAAGAGAAGGAAATGCAGGAAGTAAAAATTAAATACAAAACTCCCCACATTGCATTTCTTCTTTTGGCATATGCACCTATCTAAATGTGTGTTTTATCGAATATCCAAGGAGAGAGAAGCAGTTAAAAGTTAGCTGAGCCATCACACAAAAGGTCTGTGGTTTTGGGCAGTATTTGCTAATTTTGTCTCTTGAATAGCTATAGAAAAGAAGGAATATGTATATGCCCCACCATATGTGAAAAGGACATACTTGCCATTCCTTTATTTATTTTTGCTTTTCAAAAATTAAAGTGTCAGTTATTTGGAATGCTGTAGTCTGTGGTCTCTTTACGTTTGTTTAGTGAGAACCTTTCAGCAAAATCATTCCCATTACAGTGTAACTGCATGGTGACCACAGCTTTGGGCCTGTATAATAAAGATGTAAATTCAAAATTTTTTTTCTCATTATTTTCTCTATTTTTATGTTGTATCTGCAAGTCTTTAATTGGAGTCCTGCTCATTGCTTGCTTAGAATATCTGGCAAAAATTTTAGGAAGAAAGGTATTTGTATGGTTGAACCTTGTTCTCTTTTGTATTATTATTTACAACAGATTGAAGGGCAGATACAAAATGTAAAAAAAAATCAAAAGAGATGCTTAAATTCAATTTGCATTAGCCCCTGGGACAATAAGGAGAGCAGGCTCTTTGCATCTTAGATTTAAGGCCATGCTCAAGTACTTGGCATATGGTCTCTATTAATTAGTAATCCTGCAAAGGTATTGGAGGAAAAAGCTGTAGAAAAGTTGAGTCTAAGCTGCCTTTGATTTGCTGTGTGTGATACATTGTGCTGAACACACAGCTGTGCTGTACAACAGAGTTCAAAAGACAGTCAGATTTTTTTTTTGCTTCGTCCTTCTTATTATCTTCTCCGAAGACAAAATTTTAAATTATAAAAATATTCTTCATGTAGCAATTAAGTTTGTGTGAGCAAAAACTGTTCATGGTATTTCAATAATGAATGTGGCCCTGAAAAGGCTATATTGGCCATGCTGCATTAAAGCAGGGGTTTGTCCCACTATGGTTAGCTCATAGTAAATACCTGAATTCATATCAACAGAACACCTCTGACCTTTGAAATCTTTTAGTTGGGCATCACTATTATCCTGCATTTGACATAGTTGCATACTACATGGAGTTGCATACTATGGTGGAGTGCCCACTGCAGTGACGTCCATACCGGTGCAGACAGCACCTACAAATAGGTGCGGACAGCAGCGTCTCAGAGCAGTTCCCTGATCCATTTCAGCTAATCTAAGGCTGAGCTCCTGCTCATCTTCTACCCTGCTCACACCTTCCCATGACCACCCTTAGAGAGCTGCCCACCTAAGAGGCTTCCTGGTGTGACTGAAGACATCCTTATGTAAGAGTTTAGCTCATGTGCCAGCTCTGACACTGGGGAGAAGGTGGGAAGGAACAGCTTTTTATCAGAAGTTTAGTTTTAGGTTGGCTTACACTGATAGGGGGCCCATGTCCTCGGGTGCCTCTGTGAATTAACTGATCTCATTACCTAAACTTTCTGTTTCAGGACATTGCTTCCCTATGGCTAAGAGGTGTTTCTTGATTCAGTAACACCACAAAGAAAATAAAGCACTGGAAATTAACTAAATCATTATAAAATAATATTAATGGCATCTTTAAAACTACTTGTGCAGTGGCAGTACTTGTGGTACCAGAAAAATACAATGCCACAAAAGGAATACATTCTTGCTGTTCAAATTACTCTGAATATCAAAATGTTTTCAGAAAAACAGAAGCGAAAGCTGTGGGCCATAACAATATGAGGGCAGCACAAGCCCGCTGTGCTCGCAGACCCTTAGCTATTAATGTTTATGCTCAGTACGTGGACATCTGGACCCACCAACACTGTACATGCTTGAGCTTGACCATGGCACCATTTGAATATGAATGACAAGAATGAATTGCCTCAAGAGCAAGGCCTTATTTTGGAGAAATGGCTTTTTGTCTGTGCTGGAGGCTACTGAAGTTTGACCATCCTGTTGGGTGAACTTTTCTGAGGAGATGGGTGACTGTTGCCCATCTGTTGAAGGAGTGATTAAAAAACAAAACACAACAAAACAGGCAAACCCCTTGAAACTCCAGTAAGGGCAAAGGTTGAAGCTTTTTGTTCTTGGGATGAATCCCCCTTTGAGATGCCTTTCCATGCTTTCCCTTGGCATCTGGACAAGCCCTTCTTTGTGAAGGGACATGAATATGGAGAGACCTGCAGTGCACCCGTCTCTTCAGTCTCTTCAAAGGAAACTTTCAAAAGTCATTTTCTGGCAACTTTAAACATCTGAATGGGGGCAGTGCTGGCTTTACAAACAGTATTAGCTGATTTTGATGACTTGGAGCAATTCAGTATTGGCTCAATTAGAACAGATACTAAATGTGGACTGTGCAGCTTAGCAGGCAAGAGTGTTGGTTTTGCTGACTGAATGTAATGAATATGGACTTCACATTCAAGTAAGATAGTCTTAAGTAATTTCCTTAGCAGACAATAATCCATTCAAAGAATAAGAACATCTGTTCAGGGCTCAGACCTGAAGTAAATTGTAAGTTTAGAGACAGGGCTTTTGTCCAGCACTGTTTGGGCACTAGACATGTAAGAAATAGTTGACTCTCTAGGTCACAGCTGGGGTTTTGATGACACGTCTCTGCTACAGCTGAGCGCACCAAATCTTACCTGTGGCTGCAGTTCTGTTCCTGCTGCCAGTCTGCACTGCTGTGATAGCTTTACAAACATCAGCTTTAGATTGCTTACAGTTACACTCCCTTGGGTTTGAACTATGTGTGTGTGTGTATGCTACTGTGGATTCAACCTACACATTCACAGTAAATGACCAGTAGTTATCAAATGGTTATATTTGTTAGCTGTTACTCAAAAAAGCCCAAGCTTTTTAGAAACTATGATCATATTTCATAAGTAATTATGTACCTCACTTTTTAAATTTTCTGTTGCAACCTAGGTTTAGCTTGGATATTAGGAGAAAGTTTCTTACTGTGAGGGAGGTGAGGCAGTGCAACAGGTTGCCCAGTAAGGTTATGGGTGTCCCATCCCTGGAAGCGTTCAAGGCCAGGTTGGATGGAGGTATTAGCAACCTAGTCCAGTGGAAAGTATCCTTGCCCACAGCAGGGGATTGGAACTATTTGATTTTTAAGATCCCTTCCAACCCAGGCCATTCCATGATTCTGTGAAATCTTGTCAAATATTAACTAAGGGAGTCTCAAAGAAGTTTGCAGGCAGGGTATCATTTATTCTAATGTGTAAGTAGATAAACCAAGTCACCAGAGAGATAAGTAACTTCATGGATATTTCACAAGAAATTGCTTCACTCCAATCAACAATAAAAGAACTAATGGTCATGTAAGGAAGCCAACATTTTAAGAAGTTATCACATGAATTTAGTTACTCCCTGCTGTGTTTGCCTTCTGTGTGAAGAGAGCTCCTCTGTCAGCAGCTTCGCTTCACCTCAGGTGCTCTGAGAGTTCTGCACCCATCCCCTCTACATCTTGCAAGAAACAATTATGTTGCATTACCTATATGATAACCTTAACTGCCCTCCAGGAATCACTGTGAAAGGCCAGATCTTATCACTGTTTTCTTAAACTCCATGTCAGGGCTGGAAGTTCCACTTTTCACCAAGGCTCCCTATAGCTAGCAAAGAGCTTTAAAATACTTTCTACCTTTGAGTTACTACTATTTGAAATAAACAGGAAAATGTTGGATCAACTTCAAAAGAAAAAACAGTCTGAAAAAGTTTCCAGCTCAGAGCAAAGCTTCCAGCTCAGAGGGAGACAGGTCAACTGTTCAGTGAAATGTTCCTGCATGTAGAAGCAGGAGGCAGTGGTTGCAGAGGGCTGTGGGAGCTGTGTCCTGCCTGACCTACCTGCAGGGACCTGCTGACAGAATTGCTGCAAGGCAGAAGGTGCTGTCCTCCCACAGCCCTGCAAGGCACATTCCATGGCAGACAAGCTTTGGCAGGAGAGGAGAAACTTTTCCTAGCTCATTGCTACTCCTGGGCACAGCCACCACAGTGATAGCAGGCACTGAATGGGAGCTGGGCTGAAGCTGTCTGTATTGGCAATACGCTGCATTTTCAAATCAATAATTAATTATTGTACTGAGCTCCCGAGGCATGTGGTGGAGTCACTGTCAGTGGGAATACTTAAGTCAAGCTTCTTGACCATTCAAAGGGTGGTGATGTCCTGGTGCAGGCAGAAGGGATGTGCTTGATACAGGGACTTATTGCTGACCTGTGCTCTGTGGAGCATCAGAAGGACCTCAAAGCTGGGGATCAGATGACCTGGAGCTCTCTGTCATCTAATCCCAGACTCTTTTCACAGCCACCACGCTCTTTTGACACCAATATTCACTTTGCCTTCAAACTAGAGAGTTTGTCTGTTGCTACTGGCTACGAAATAGATCACACAAACACAGCTCGAGGTGAAAGGAAGAGAGAACTTTATTTCTTCTCTCAGAATTTATAGGTTTCTGACCATGGACAGGAATTGGATAGTCAGGGTAACACCATCCCAAACACACAGGCCATGAGAGATGTCCATCAAAAGACATGTATCAGAAAGAATGTACATATATCTATGTTTACAGTTACTGTCCTGGGAAAGTCTTTAGAAAACTATGTCAGCAAGCTCGAAAAACTGAGTTTTAAGGGCAACACTTGTCTCCATGGGAATATACATCTCTAGCCATCAGATGTCTCTGACACCATCAGGTGTCAGAAAAATAGCAATTTCAGTTGTATCTTGTAAAAGTCAGCCAGATTTTTCTTTAAAATCTCAACTGTTCAGACTGAACAATAAAAAAAATCCTCATTCTTTCTTAGGCTCAAAGTTTTCTATTAAATCCATTTTAAACTGGAAAATTAGTAACTAGATATTCAAAATTGCTGAAACCTATTGCCTTCAGTAAAATTCTGGAAACTAGCCAAAACCGGGAGAGTGTTTGCTTGTCTGTTTACAGGAAGTTTTGTTTTGAAAAATCGCCAAAATTACATGTGATATCCAGATCAGATTCCTACCCCAGAAGTCTTGTTTTTATTGCTACACTGAAGTGTTGTGTACAATACAGATTTGTACAGTTTAAGGAATTCTTTTCCCAGAGCCTTATGTATAGCAGATTTCTCAGGTGGATTTCTTATCAGAAGCCTTCACGAGGCCCAGGTTCTGCTGTTTGGTTTATTTTGGTTTTGGTTTTATTGTTTGCCAACAAAAGAGCTGCAAAATAAACACCAGAATGTAAAAGTGAGTCCAGAGAGCTGCGTGCTTTCCAGCTGGGAAATCCATCCCTGTCTGATGTCACACACCCCCTCCCACTCCCCAGCACTGGGTGTATTAAGCAACTCATACGTGCTATTCTGAAGCTGTGTGTCAAAAACCCTGCCCAAAACTGTGCTTGGTTCTCCATGGCTAATGTGAGGTACGAATACCTTGGCTTTCTGTAGCTCGGGTAAGAGCTGAAGTACTAGCAGACCTGGAGAATAGGCTTTCTGAAGCAGTCAAGCCACAAGTTGGCAGAGATGGGACCTGTCATGTTTGTTTCCTGAAATCACTCCTTTTCACAGCAGGGGAAGCAGGAATGGCCTCTAGTGTAAGTAAAACCATCCCTGCAGAGTTTTAACAATAATTGCCATCTCCATCTGGAAGACACTCAAAGGAATCTTTTTTGCTGCTTTTGGAGATTTTAAATTATTTTTTGGAGTGTGAATTGTGTACATCAGCCAGTTCTTTTCCCATGGGCATTCTCACAGCCTCCCTGTCCTTACCACAGTGACACAGTAAGAGAAAGGTTTGTTAACACAGCTTTGAAATTGTCATCATCACTCACTAATGCAGTTTAACTTCACTTAGCTGATTTCAAGTTCTGTTACAATGTGAAAAGCATGACATTTACTTAGCTGTTAATGTAATGTCCAAAGAGAAGCATATTCATTCCTATTCCAGCCCCACTTCTCAGGAAGTTTTACAGTCAGCTTCTGCAGAAAATACCAGAGCAGTGCTTCAGCACAAAGGGCAGTCCATCCCATCTCCAGGCCAGAACACTGGGTTTCCCAAATGTCACAGTTTAAAAAATAGTCAGTGATGAGACTCCATTTTCTTTGCTGTCAGTGTTCTGTGTTTGTTCTCAAGGATTTCCAACCCAGAGATGGTGATTATTTTTTCTCTTTATTCCTAGGCATAAATTCAGGAGCTCCAGAAGCTCTAAACAACATATCTTAGGTGATAAATCAAAGCAGTCTTGGAAAGCATTGTATGCCATGGCAGAGAAAATCGATAGGAGAACCTGTACATAGCAAATTAGTTCTGTAATTAATTACATTCCAGGCCCTGGGCCCTTCTTGTGTGTAATCAATGCATTACCTCTTCCTGGAATAGTATGGAGTGTGTGCTGCACTGATTTATAGGGTATACTCATGCTAAGAATTACACACTGAATTCCTGTAGTTCAGTTACCTCTTGAAGTTCATGGCAAAGCTTGTACAAACTGCAGTGGGACAGATTCAGGATAATGAATATGTGTCAGTACACATCAGAGACACAAACCGCTATGCAGAAAATCACAGATATTTGCCACCTCTCAAAGTCTCATCTCATCATGATGAGTCCCTATGTAACTGAACTTGCTATGAGCCAGTGTAAACAGAAATTCAAGGGAGAAAAGAGTGTCCTGTATGATGAAGATATCCATGTTCTGTGAGTGTGTACAGTCAAATAGCAGGCTCTTTCCCTAGTTAAGTCAATGGGAATCAATTAGTCCTAAATATGGAAGGCTATCAGCAACTGAACCCAAAAGACACAAGAGGCAAACACAGAGATACAGAATGGCACTATTCATTTTCTCTACAATAATTGTATTTCTAATCTTTCTGTATTCCAAAAGGGAAATTCAGGTGCTACCTTAAATAAGTTTCCAGCAGTTCCTGGGGCACATCAGGCTTTGAGACCAAACAAAAGCTCTCTTGACCCTAAGATTCATGGTCTTTACTCAAGAACAATGAGAAATAATAGAAACACAGGGGGCCATTTGAAAGATGAAGCCTCTTCAGCAGCGGTAGCACTTCAAATGATGAATGCTGCCATTCTAGTTTGGAAAGGCAACTTCAAAGTCATTGACATGTTTACCTGGCTTGGTGCCATGTAGGTCTTTCCTCCCATCCCTGCTGCGTTTCTGTGCACAGGAAAGGTAAAACCATGCTCTGAGTCATGACAATGCTATGAAGTCAAAGTCAATGACCAGTTCTGCTTCATTAAAACTATAATGAGTGTTGCTGGCCCTGAAAGTGTTGGTCAGTGCTTTGTGGCAAAGCTGTCTAGGTTCTTTTGGGGCAATTTGCCACAGCAGGGCCAGTGTGAGTATGTGGCCACCTCTGGTCCTTTGATGCCCACTCCTAGCAAAGCAGCTGCCATGTTCCAGGGTAAATCAAAGAGGAACCTCTGAGGTCAGAGCTCCAGCAGCACAGGAAAGCATTCTGATGTAGACAGCTACCCACCTGCTGCAGTGGGGAAGTATGGGTTATGTAACTTCCAAATACAAATGAGAAGGGTCTTGTAATAAAGTTTAACTTCAGTTTTAGGCTTTTCAAATTATCATGCTATATTAAAAATAATGATTCTTTGCTGTTCCGTTTACTACCACATATTCCAGTTAGCCTAACTCTTCATTCTTGTTCTTAAAAAGTTCAGGTTGTTAGGAATAATTTCATATTTATTTCAGAACATCTTTTTAAGCGCTATACATGCTTTTAGTGTGTGCTTTTCAATGACAGCTCTGTGTTCTTATGGATGAGGACTGTCACTTAGGTGAGTTTAAAAGCAGTTCTCTGCCATGTTTGGCACTTTGTATCTGCAAGGTCTTTCTAGGGCACTTCATGCCCACCCCAGTCAGGGGCAGGACGGTGGAGCTTCCCTTCCTTCCTGAGCTCCAGCACTTGCTCCCCTTCCCTCTGAGAGCCATGGGCCGTGGTGTCAGGTATTCCTGCCGGGCCAGGAGCAGACAGGGTGTCCCGATGGATTTACCCAAAGTTAAATAGCTGAAACAGAGCCTGGGAGCTGGGTTGTCGCCACTGCGGACTCCAGACAGGAGGGGTCTTTGGCAGTATTCCCGGGTCTCTGAATAAAGGTAAAAGGAGCCAATTAGTAGCAAAATGAAATTATGTATTCAGTCAAAGTTTAGACAAGACAGAGTAACTGATGGCATTCATTGGGAGTCTTGAATAAAAACACCCCTCGAAAGAGCTCTCGCTCCGAAGCAAGGGCAGTTTGCCCTAGTATATTTTCTTTTTAACTGGTGTAAATCTACCACTTTTTTTTTTCCCTTTTTTTCTCCTTTTTTAATTTTTTTTTCCTGTCAACCGACACCGTTAAATCTTTTCATACTTTAGGAATCAAAGTGACTTTAGATTTATTTGCTTTCCCTTTACTTTTTCCTGGATCACTTTTTCGTGGTTTGGTGTGTTCGGTTTTTTTGGGTTTTTTGTTTTTTTTCCCCCGGGGTGTCCGCTGCCGCGGGTGGCGGCTGCGCCGGGCTGTGCCGGGGCCATCCCGGCGGATCCTGGCGGATCCCGGCGGATTTCGGCGGATCCCAGAGGATCCCAGAGGATCCCAGCGGATCCCAGCGGATCCCAGAAGGTCCCGGCGGATCCCGTTGTTCCCCTCGGCCGCCACGGGAGGGCGCCCCCGGCCAGGCCGCGGCTCCGCGGGGCCTGCTTCCTGTCCGCCCGCCCAGGCCTGCCGGTCCCGCTCCCAACTATCCCAAATAATTCAAAGAAAAGGGGAAAATACGGTCAGGGGAGGGGAGGGCTGAGGGAGGAAAGAGGGTTTTTTGGACATCTTTTGTGCTTCTGGGGCGGTCTCAAGGTTCTCGCGCTCCAGTCACATCATCCCTTTCCCCTGTTACTTGAGGAAACATTTCAAGCAGCCACAAGGAGGGGGAAAAAACAATAACTGAAGAAATAAACAGGAAAACGTAATTCTGAATCTGGCTCTGTATTTTACAGCCCATTCTGTCATTACTCCCATGGGAAGTGCCATATTCTCCTGCCATTAGCAGTTTTTTTGCAGAAATTTTCTGCATTCCTCAGGATTCCAGCGCGGCTGAGCCCATCGCAGGCTGCCCAGCGAAAAGCAAACAGCCGCACATGTCTCTGCGCTCCAAAGCTGGGCCTGGGGATTAGCAGCTAGCGAAGAGATTAGCTTTTATGCCTGGGCACTGAGGCGTTCGGAGCACTTGCTACTTGAGCCAGCCTGCGTGGCTGGCCGCGGAGGAATGGCTTAATGCACAGACAAAAAGCAGGTAAAGGAGCCCCCAGCTCTCCACAGCAACACCAGGGAGCCCTGGCTGAGCTGACTTCAGGCTCTGTCTCTACCCTAGCAGACAAACCCCACATGGGAGCTTCCTGGTGAGAGCAGAGTGACAAAGGTGCTTTCCCACAGGATGGCTTAGCCCAAGCAGAGCTGGGCATGGGCTCCCTGCTACTGCTCCTGCTGTCATTGAGCTGCATGGTCAGAACTGACTTGGCCTCATGTGTGTGGATGTAACTTGACAGGAAAGCCTATTTTGACCAGTTCTTCGTGTGTCAAGAGACTGAAATGTTTCTTGAAATGGCCAATAAAGAGCTGAAGTGACCTTTGAAGCATCTGGAAAAGGAAGTGATAGGAAATGTGAAACTAAATCTTTCAACCAGCTCTCCAAGATGCCACAATATTTAACCAGTTGCAGAGCACACAAACATTTATGGGGCATTTGAGAGTGAGCAAAGGTGTTGCCTGAAGCAGGGGCTATGGATCTGTATAAAGAACTTTTATTGTCCCCATGCTGTCTGTGTGAAGAGTGGGAGGTGGAGAACTGAGGGGGGAGTTACTCAGCTGTTCCCAATGGAAAAGACAAAAGAAATTTACCCAAAAGAGAAACTTTATTTTACCTTCGCACAGCCTGGGGACCTTCACACTTTGAGAAGTAGAAATGTGTGAATATTCAAACTGGGCAAGCTGTAATGTGAGCAGTGAAAGAAAGTGCTGCAGTCAGGCAGAGACTGAGGAATGTAGGTCCCTGGCACACTGGTTAGAAACTGCTTTCAGGCAAGGTTCAGTCCAAAAATGGATTGAAATAGCAGACCATCCAATTTGATTGTAGCAGGACACAGAAAAGCAGATGAGGAGATCTATTATAATTCAGCCAGAGCAGAAGGAAATACTGAAACCTCTTCTGTCAGGCGGGGTGTTTCAGATAGAAAACCTCTACCTTTGGTATTCAATCCAAAACACAGAAACTTTAAGCTGCTGAAGCCAAAGCAGCTAAGCCTAGGTTAAACAGCTAGCAGAAATGCCTAGCTGGAGCAGGCGTGGCAGCCTGGGTAGTAATACTCATTCCTTTGGAAAAATTTGTATTTTCTTCCATTTAATCAGTGGTTCTGTCTGCTTCCCTGTATGTTCCTCGGCTGCTGTAGCTCTCACTTTCCACACTGGGAAGCCAAGGATAGGCCAAGCAGTGAGCAAGGCAATAGTCTCCTTCATGCCTTAGCAAAACCAAGACCTTTCCCCTTCTTGTGTTCCTTCCTCTCTCTCCTCTTCAACATACTTCTCCTTCTCTTTCCAGCCTTTTGTACCCTCTTCTGACATGCTCCTGTGCCTCCATCTTTATATCAAATCACCACATTTAAAGCATTTGTAATTTAAGTTGGCCTTCCTCTCTCTCCAGAAACAGCTTTTCTCTTTGCCTTCATTTGTGGGTCTGAGTCAGCTCCAAGGAGAACTCATGAGTATGAACCCTTGGGTTGCTTCATGTGGCTCTTGTACAACCAGAAAGGTTTCAGTAACACATGTGTTGTGCTTAGTGTAGAGAACCATCTCTTTCATCAGTGAAAGCACAGCCTCTGTTCCTGACAGGCTGGCTCCGTGTCTTTTATTGCATGTCACAGGAGAGGGATGGCTGCAAGCACATAGGCATGAAGGCAGGTTCAATGGGTTTTCAGCTGTGAAAATATATCTGCTGTCTCCCTCAGACTAAGAAAGACTGAGTGCAGCCACAGAACAAGTTGTTCTCTTCATGGAGGCAAAACCCCTCAAGCTCCCCAGAGCTCAGTCTTCCAGTCCAGGAGCACTGTAGGGGTAGGGATCTCCTTTACCCAGCCCACATCTATTTTTGCAGTCCCACTGCTGGTCTGGCTCCAGTGGCCCCAGCACAGCTGTGCTATACCATGCCCGACATGAACCTTCTCTAAATGTTGCCAGAAGGTGCCTGCAGCCACCTTTCCAGCAAAAGGAGAGGGTTACATGCGTCATTAGCAGTCCATGTTTGCACAGAAAAACCAAAACCCCTCACAGACTGTGACGTATGCACACAGGGAGGCCAGCTGCCTTTTTTGAAAACACAGTGACACACTCGATGGCTGCCAGATTCTGAAACTCTTTCATGGTGTGCAGATGGTGAAGCTTTTCAACAGATTCAGAAACCTAGGGGGAAAAAAAAAGAAAAAAGAAACAAGAATTAGGAATTACAAAAGCCAAACACAAATCCTCTGTCAATTGTCGCTGCTTGGAGTTACAACACATGCAGAGGATGGCAAAACTGCTGTCAGTGAATCACCATAGAATGCGTTGATTCGCTTAATTCCTCAGAAGTCATGACGTGACTCATTCCCAACCTGAACACCAAAGCAAAGTTTTGAAGGAAAAATGTTGGATAAAGCAGGCTCTTTGCAAAAGAACGAGGACCATTTAAAATCCAGCCTTTGATATAATTTCATTTATGCTCCGTGATGTGATTGCAAAACAAGGCCATCCCCATTTGGTAACATCAGGCATCCTTATCATCTAACATCATCTTTAGTGGAGCAAATTGGCTACATGTGGAATGAACAACGCTGAGCAAGACTTCACTTCTTTCACTGACAAGTGTTGTCTAATGTTCTGATGTGTTCTTTAATGCAGTTTTGTAATTGGTGTGCCTACTCTGCAGGCAGGATCCTAAGGAAGCGAGGTGCTGTAAAAATACTACTCAAAAGACAATATCCTTCTTTTCGGGGGGGATATGTCAAGCCTTGCATCTGATTCACATGGGAAAAAGGAATTTTGATTGTATGAGTCATTTCAGCCTTTGGATACTTAACAAAATGTACGGTGTGATCTGATGCATGACTAATGTATTTGTGTATTTAAGAGTCTGTGGGTGCTAATGGAAGTTACAGAGGCATATCTAAAAAAGAAGAGACTTCTGAGCATATTGGTTCATTACTTTTTGTCTATACATAATCAGTTGCTGTTTTATAGATCTAAAAAAATTCCTGAATGTTTTGTGTGTTTCAGGGCTGCACTTCAAAAATCCCCTACATCAAGTCTTTGTTTAAACATCCCACTCATCTACCATTAACCATCTCATTGTGTTTCATTTCAGTTCATTTGCAAAGCCTGTGCACTATCTAATTAACACAAATTTTGTTGCTTGCTTCAAGCTTCCCTTCTCCAAGCTGTCATTCCTAAATATGTTCATGAGAAATCTCAGCCTTTGTTAATTGCATTTGCAAAGTGACCTTTATTCTCTCTGGATACTTTTATTATTCACAGGTAGTTACTAAGTAACCTGTAGGAACACTGCAGGCATGTCATCTCTTACTCAGGTTGTACTCCCTGGCTATTCAGCATTGGTGTTGTGGGTGGGACTGAGGGCCTGAACCCTCTGGGATTAGCTCTATCCTCCATTCAGAAAGGATGCTCATGAACCAAACTTCTTGAAACTTTTTAATTATCAGGGATTTTCTCATGACAAATTGAGCTTGAAATAGCAAGAACAAAATGTGGAGAAAAGTCTTGATATTTGTCATTTTCTTTAACCAACAATTTGCATATAATAATTCAAATAAAATAATTAGCTGTATTTTTAATTAATACAACCATGAAAATTAGGATTAAATAATTTCTATTCACCCTACTTGCGGATTTCTGTGGTGAGGATTCACTCACACAGTGAACTTGGTGAAACGTTGTACATAGTTTCATTTACAACTGGCAGCACTCTGAAACAGATTGCTATTGGATCTTCACATTTGGATCTTCACATTCTTTGAATAAGTGTTTATAACAGAATCATAGAATGGTCTGGGTTTAGAATGGTCTGGAGTGACTTTAAAGATCATCTACTTCCAAACCCTCTGCCATGAGCAGGGACAACTTTCACTAGGCCAGGTCACTCAGAGCCCCATCCAATCTGACCTGAAACACTTCCAGGGATGGGGCATCCACAGCTTCTCTGGGCAATCTGTTTCAGTGCCTCACCATTCTCACAGAGAAGAACTTCTTTCTAATATCTAATCTAAACCTATTCTTTCCCAATTTGAAGCCATCCCCCCTTGTCCTATCATTATGTCCCTTTGTAAAATGTCTCTCTCCACCTTTCTTATAGACTCCCTTCAGATACTGGAAGGCCACAATTAGGTTACTCCAAAGCCTTCTCTTCTCCATGACTAGTTGAGATTTACTTTACACACATACATTTTTCAGCTCTCTCATGAGTATGCTGTTGGCCCATCTACTTTCCTTTCCTGCTTTTAGGTGTGTTTTGCACAGGCACTACCATGATATTTGAACACCCATCACACTGTTCTGGCACCACACTGTAATGAGGTATGTGGGCAGAATGGACCAAAAATTAATTTTAAGCTCATGGTCTAAGCCCATCTCAGTTGAAATAGGCAAAATTATCTCTGTTTCATCCTTCTGCTGTTAGTACTGACCAGAATTGTCACAGCATGAAGGAGCCAGGACAACCAAAAATACCTTCTGAGTCTCTCTCAGGTCAAATATAGTGTCACCCTAGCCCTGTGCTGAATTTAAATCAGTTCCAGTAGTGATGCCAGACAGTGACTCCAATACCTAATTCTGCACCTAACAGAGAAATGACATAACACAAGAAGAAAAAGAAACTTTGAACCTGTCTGCCCCAGGACAGTTAAACCAGAAAGCATTTTCAATGTTCCCACCACTGGCTTTACACACAAAGGAAGGGAATTAGGCCTCTCTGTAAAGTTTGCAGTATTATGTCCAGCTGTTTTCAGACAACATGATGGTGGTCAGCATTAGTCCATTGAAGAGAGGATTTGACAGCGACTATCACTTGAGCCATTTAAAAACTTTTGCTTCCCTCCCTGGAAGTGTTTCAGGCCAGTTTGGGTGAGATTTTGAGCAATCAGGTCTAGTGAAAAGTGTTCCTGCCTGTGGCAGGGGGATGGAACTAGATGGCCTTTAAGGTCCCTTCCAACTGTGATTCTATGATCTGTCTGCCTTTGAACAAGAACAAAGGCCAAATGTATGTAGCAAAGGAGGCACAGAGCTCATCCTCTTCTGAAAATGCTATGAACAATGACCTCTATGTCAGCCTACAGCACTGTCCTAGCACTAAATTGTACTTGGTAACATTACAAAACACCTGTTCCTTTCATATTTTATTGGTCATGCTATTATAATCATTGCTTCACAGAACAGCAGAGGAACATTGCCCTTCCTTTCCCAGAAACTGTACAGATCTGCACACCTGTGTTGCAACTGCACCACTCATAAATTGGCTGCTCAGCAGTGTTACAAATGCCAGGTGTATTGCAGTATTTTTCACTTTCAAGGCAATGCATTTATCAAACACTGTTTGGGGATTACTCTGTTTCCATAATAGGTGACATTTATGTGACTTGCAGAGTTGTGTCATTACCTCGGCTTTTGCTGGCAGCTTCCAGTTGCAATTCCTTGCAACAACAGTGATTCCTGCAGCAGGCATGGGATGATTGACAATCCTGGCAGACTTTTCAGGGGTCAGACTCTGTAACAGTGATGTCCAGCTGCTGAACCTAACTGAATGGGAAGATGTGTTTATACAGAAAGAGTGCTGGCAGTGTTGCATTTCTGAGGAGCTAAGTGCTTACTCCTCAGGAGTCAGCTGTGGAGCTGTGGTCTGGATGCAGCCCCTGGCATACAGCAGACATTGAATAGGGATAGGTTTACTCCATACTTATATCTCTTTATCCCTGGTAAAAAGTTCCATCAGATTTTTGTTTCCTTTTTATTTTGTTGAAAATGAATTTTGGGAAAGAAAATTTATTCACGTGTCCATGCTGTGGCTTTATTTGGCAACTTGAGTGTTATTTTTTATTTTTGCTTAAGCTACCTCCACCTGCTGCACAGTTTGAACTAAATGGACAAAGAAAAGGGAGATGTGTGTCTTGGGAAAAGGGTAGAGAGATTGTGCCTGGTTCAATGAGGTGATTCCCTGTCTGAGATGAAGGGAATCTCTTACTATCGTGCCAGTGCTGCTGGAAACTCGCAATAGCATTTGATACCAAGAAGCCTTGTGTGCAACTTTGGGTTAGCAGACTACAGACTCACTGGCTACAGGGGTTTCTTTTCTTTACTGAGAGCAGTCTGGTGTCTGATATCTGCAACCAGATGCTGTGACAGTGCTCTGTCATGCATCTGATTTAAAAATCAGGCAGTGGTACTAGGGGCAGGAGCTGATGATGCCCGCAGCGTGTGCTGCTGTAGGACTGCACAGTCACCCCAGGTGCTCAGGGGAGACTGCTATTTCCATGAACATTAATTTCTTTGCAGTGCCCCAGCCTGCCAGGTCACAGGGAATGTCACTGCAATAGTGCAATTCTCTGGGCTGTGTTTCAACTTGGTTAAAAAGAAGGCCAACTCTCTGCCAAAGGATACAACTGCAGTTCACACCAGGTGTCTGAGTAACTATTGCAGAGTGACACATGGTGACCAGAGTTAAAGTCCAGATCATAGTGGTGAACTTTCCATCTTGCAGAAGAAACCTCACTGGGCTTCCCTTTCACCATAGGCTAACCACTTCTCACAACAGCTTTCTCTTTCTAGGGCAAAAGTATTAAAGAAAATTTTATGTCCTCACTGTGGAGTGATATAGAAGCAGGGGTTCTTCCCTCACATGTAATCCTAAAATATGTTACTTTGTGATACAGAGCTGCCCCATTATGCATTTTCCGATCCTTGCAAAAGTTTGGGCTTTTGGTGTAGGACTCATACCATTAAGTCTGTTCTACCACAGGCAGAGGGTATGTGAGGGGCTAATAGAAAATCAGAGCTTGCAAATGTCCAGGTTTAAAATGCAGAGTCAAAAGGCACTGTATTTGTGCCATCAAAGACTGAATTTGTGTCATCATGCCAGTATGCTGATCCATCAGTGCTGGAGCATGTGGGATACCTCTGTGACAGCTTTCACAAAGTCATACATCAAATTACAGGCACACACCAGTGCCTTTGGAAAAATGGCTTTTGCAAAGCTCATTTCTCCCTGACTACACATTCAGATTCTGTGAATGAATCACTGTAGATTGAAAATAGATAAATAAAGTAGAGTGGAGTAGCGTAAAATTGGAAAAAGTACTTCAAAGTGTATTCAGGATAATAGTTTATAGTGAAGCAGGTAAACAAACATCTCTCTCCACTCTCTTCCTCTTCCATTCACTATTACAGTGCTACAGTGATGAGAAGCTATAACAACCTGGTCATTTCTAAAATTTCTTCAAAATAATACAGCTGTTCTTGTCAGGAAAAGCAAGTCTGTCGAGAAGAATTTTGCCAAAAGCAAATATTACTGTTTGGAGAAAGAGATTGGATTTGGCTTTGGATTTGGTTCTAGGGCCTTATGAGGGCACAAAAGACAGTGTTTGCTCTTGCATTCTGCCACATTCACCCCAAAAGGATGGTGAGGACCATGGATAACTGTGTGCATCCCAGGGCAGCCAACCCAAGGGGATCTTCTGAGCTCCTGTTTGGCAGATATAAACAGCCAAGGCATGGGACAACGTATGAACATCACACCATTGACATATATGAGAACAGACAGTGCCAGAAAGACCTGAGGTCATTTTGGCCAGCTGGATGTTTACTGGCTTCCAGCTCCTGTTTTAAATTATGTTACTGAGAACATGGATTTAAAATGTGTTCCAAAATCAAGAGAGATGAGCAGTAAAAAGATTGCATGTAGCAAGTGCAAAGTGAGAAGTCCACTGGCCAAGTAGTGAAATTGTGTCACCACAAACCCAAAGCTAGCCCCAGCTGAGTGCGAAGGGTTTCTCCAGAAAGCACTGATACAGGTATCTGGGCCATCAAAGGTCATTAGATATGATGTTTTAGCAGTACCAGTTTCTTATGTACCATGAGCTACAAAAAATGCTCCTTTACAACAAGGACCTGGAAAGTAATAAGGTGAGGGTGGACATCTGTTTCTCACAGTGTACAAAAATGAGTATGCATAAAGCTTAGAAACTCTTTTTTCTTCTGCTCCCCATTTGCATGTGTGGTTCTGACATTGTGAACCCTGATGTAGATCTGCTCCTGAAAAAGATACAATGAGTACAGAATTGATCATTATTCTCACATCAAATACTGCAAGGGTCAGTCTTTGGGAATGGGTCTAATTTCTTGCATATCCTGTAGCAACAACCAGACTGTCCCAATAATCCGGACTGATGGACAGGCATTAATTTTCACTTCCTGAGGATGCATGCCACCCAGAAATAGGAATGCCAGTATCTGCAGAATTTTTATCAATTCAATATATAACAGAGGAAGATAATTGCTTCAGATAATAGATAACTGGGCTAAAATAGCAGCACAACTGGTGTGAAACGGCACAGTATTTGCTTTTCCTCATAATTTACTGGTGTTTAAAACTCGAGCTGTGAACAGCAAATGGTCTTTAGACTTAACATGATAGTAGTTTTTAAAGACTCTGTATCAGTGAAGGATTACTAAACCGTGGAATCATAACAATTTCTCTTTCTCACATTCTGTTGACTCTTCTCTATCATTTTCTAATCCATCACTACTCTTTACACCCTAGTCCTTTCTCTTGCTGCAAATGATCTTTGTCAAAAAACATAAGAAGAGGCAAAGATAATGTTTTCCTTCATTTGATTGCTACTCTTCTTCATGTGATTTTTCTCTCTGAGTGGTTGCTCTGTAGCACCAAACTCATGCTGGTGAAATGTGCACACGCATAGCATCCCAGCTCATTCATGGTGGAAGGAGCCAGAGCCTTAGCAGGACCATATCTAGGTCACCAGTGTGCAAATAAGTAGGTCAGTAAGGAGTGGAAGTAGGTTATCCAATTGTTATGAGCGGTGAGGGCTGCCCATCCACTTCTAGGGTACAATTCCAGAGCACAATAAGGCAGCATCACAACTGACATTGACATTGACTGGTGTCCCCCCTGGGGATATCCACGGAGATGCCTGGAAATAAATGGACAAGGAAACAAAACTAGCCTGTCACATGGGAGAGGGCACACCCAGGTCTCAATGTAGGCATATTGGGAGAACGGCACGTAGCCTGGCTGGTGAACCTCTTGCTTTCCCATCTATTCTGTGCCTGATTAATGGACAGAAAAAGGACTTCACTTTCCAGGGCTTTATTCTGACACACTTCATCAGCTCTATCACTTGAGAGTACATAGAAGACAAATAGTTTTATCCTATTATGTCAGAACAAATTGCAGCCTGCAGGCCTGATTCTCTGCACCATTATGCCAGTTTTACGCTGGTGCAATTTTACTGAGCACTGATGAGCTCCACTAGACTAAAACCAGCATGACAGCATGAAGATGCAGGTTCTTCATCTTCCAGAGGATGGAAGATAGAGCTCCAAGGCCCTGCTGCATTAATAGCAGTGCTCCCAAGCACGGCCTCTAGGAAAAGTAGAGCCAGACACTGCACTTTGAAGCATGATTTTTTTCCAGGGCAAGGAACAGAGAGATGTATTCAAGGTATTGTGCAGTAGTTGTGTTACAGCAGGTCCTGGCTCTCAATTTTCTTTGGGAGGCACAGGTTAGAAGAAGAACCGATGACATGTTCTCAATGGCTGGTGGCAATTTAGAGCAATGTCTCCCCTCAGCTCTGTGTCCATTTACCTCTCGGCCTCGGCTAAAAGCATTTCACAAAGGGTTTGAAATAAGGTGTTTCTGCAGTATCCATTCTGTTATTTCCCTGTAAAGAAACAGCTGCTCAGAGTGAGGTGGAGAGCGCATGCAAAGCACATGCCATGTGGCAATTTGTAACAGCAAAGACTCTTGTCTTGTCTGGAGGCTACTCCCAGTTGTTTTTTCATTAGGGTCCCCCAGAGCACCTGAGGATGAGGAATGTCTTGTCCAGAGTTCGTCCAGATTTCTTAAGTTTCTCCAGGCTGGCCCCATGCAGCCAGTGAGCTAGAAGAAGGAGGAGGAAAGGGTCAGGTAATTTCCCACCCACCTGGCTAATGTGGTTTCTTCGCTCATCTTTCAGTATTCTACCTTCCTATCCAAGCTGGTTTGGATGTAAAACCAAATGAAGGGAGGAGGGAAGGGAGTGAAGCCTAACATCAATTCAAATAAATCAGACAAATTATGTATGTTTTGTTTGCCTCTCTCGAAGAATGAAGTCTGTCCATACTCCAGCTTTTAACTGAATTATCTTGAAGTGCAAAGGTGTGTGAGCTCTAAGACTTTCAACACCTGCAATGAGCTCCAGATCACCCATAAAGTCTTCTCTGATAGTTTGACAAGAGTAACTGAGCAACACATGCAGAAAAGGGGAATGACAGATGCTGTGTTAAAAAAAGACAAAATATAAATTACTACAGTGAACTCAGCTGTATAAAAAAATGCTGACAGGAGACTAGGGTGCTTTTTGACATAGTTTTTTAATGGGAATTTCTTTAGTACCCACCCCTGTAATATCTGGTTGCTCCATTCAATGGTTTTCCCCTGGCTCCCTCTGCTTTGTCCTAGCTCTATCTCAGGGCAGCAGAGCCCTTACAAGTATCAGGAGCACTATCATTATCTTTAGTTTCCTGGGTGCAGCACAACACGTGATCCAAGAACATCCTTCCTCTCCACTTCCCATCTCTCTAGATAACAGCACTCCGCAGAATTCAGTTACTATTAACTGCTTCCAAAAACCCTACTTTTTGCTTTTCTGGGAGCTGGAAACTGCTGATATGTGTAACTTAGTATGTTTCCTTTGAGTTGATAGATTACCTGTAGGCTTTGTTACGCACAGTTCTTCCATGGTAGGGAAAAAAAAAGAAAAAGAGAAGAACTTAAATGTAAGATAAGCAAGTAACTGAGCATGGCTGCTTGGAAATGGCTGGATTTTTATCAGGAAATAAACATTCACAGAAACCTTACTTAAGCAGCAGCATGTATCACTCCCTTCAAGGCTCTTATTTAGGAACAGATGCTATATTCTATAATATATGTATGTGAAATAGATTTGAGGAAAATAGTTGCTATTTAATTCCTGATAGAAATTTCAGAACGCTTGAATAGATTAAGTCCCAAATTCACTGTAAACTAGGTAAGCAACATAAATCTCACCACAGTATCACAGAATCAGCTGAATTGGAAGGGACCCACAAGGATTATTGAGTCCAATTCCTGGCCCTGCACTGGATAATCTCCAAGAGTCCCACCTGAGGGCATTGTCCAAATGCTCCTTGAACTCTGTCAGGCTGGTGCTGTGACCACTTCCCTGAGGAGCCTGTTCCAGTGCCCAAACACCTTCATGGGCCACAGCTATACTATTAAATTAATTCCCAGGACTACTCTCTGGACTGAAATCAATCATGTCTCTGGTCTTAAATTCTCCTGAGCCCAAAAACAGGATGCTGGACTAAAACTGCCTTTGCTGAGTGGTACTTGGCCTATCCTACATGTGCCCAGAGATAGTTTGAGAGGCAAAACTGTGCTGGTCCTGACTCAAGTGACCTAATATAAAGTCAAGCTCAAGCCCCACCACTCACCACTGTAGTGGAGAGTTTCCTGTTGCTGTTTAACTTAGCCATGTGGATACAACCAGAGAGAGCTTGTGCCACAACAGAGCACAGCTCCTGAATCCCTGTTCTTCCTTCCATGGACCCACTGTATATTCTAGGATATCACTGCTGTACTCTGCAAACCCTGGTGTCTATTCAGAGCAAAGGAAGCAGACATTAGGTAAATAAACCAAACTATGGTGCTGTATAACCTTACAAGATGCATGTATGTGGCCTTAGGCTAGATTATTTTTGTACTTGAGCAGCTAAATTCACCATCACTAATGTATAAAAAGGCATTGTGTTGACATATTTGCAGAAAAAGTCCAAGTGCGACTGAGTCACATTTCACTTACACTTGCATTTCTATACAGCCCTTTCACAGTGCTCCTGCTCTAGGCAGAACTCCCTATGATTAGTCATCTAATTCAAACTAATTATCATGGCAAGAGAAGTTTTCTGAGTGCTTGAAGAGAAGGCATTGATTTTTTGTGGACTGTCTGCTGTCATGATGTTTCAGAAGAGACAACAAAACATGCAAAAGACGAAGAAGGAACAGAGTGTAAAGAAACAAAACTAGGGAAATATTTTGGTTGCAGAGGAAGCTGGCTAGTCAAGGAGTCTATCTGTGCATGATGCTGTTTGTTTTCTGGTTAATTTTAGATACTGGATATTGGACAGCAAGACAATCGTGAAGGCTTCCTAGTGGGTGAGACTGGTTTTATGGCCCATTAAGCTATTGCAGAATAACAATAAAGAGTGTATTAAATCAGTACCTTCAGCAAAGCTAGGCAGAGTTGCATGGTCACATGTACATATTTCATACACTGACACTCTGCCCTTTTGCTTTGAAGGTATTTGTGCATTTCCTTGTGCTGAAGACAGAGTGTGTATTAAGGATTCTCAAGACAAGGGAAGGGCAGCAATAATGCAAGTCAGCACAGGGGAGCTTCAGCAGTCAAGAGAGACTTAGACCTTTCTTTCAAGCTTTTCACAATTTCAAGAATTGTGAAAAGTAAAATGGCTTTGGACACTTTATGCATTTTTACAGGGTGAGAGAATTAGAAACATGTCTGGTACACACAAAAACAGGCCTACACATTTTTCTGTCACCATGAAGAAATTCACTGGAAATCCACAAACTATTATTTTTTAATTGTTCCACCCTCATGTGGTTTAGGAATAATAATAAGTGATCAAAAATAACGATGCTACTGAACCAACATGTGCATACCAGAACAACAGAAAAAATTCCAAGCTAAGCAAAGAAATATTTTGATTAGTTTTTCATTAATGTCAGGGGCTTTTTCATCCATCTTGCGGGCTTTACAACATATTGCTTGGACAAAGCAAGGAACTGTTCCCAACCCTACAAGGTAAACAATGCTAGATATCAGCTTCTCTTCACATCATTTCTGAGCTGGATCCATCTCTATCCAATCATATATTGGTATGATATTTTTATGTCAGTTATGGGGGTAAATGATACATTTGGGAAGGACCTTTCCTGTTACTTACATGGCAAAACCCCTTCTCAGAAATCCACTGTCTGATCACAAATTGCACACAAATCTTGGAGGTCTTTATTTGTAGGTAGTCTGGATCTTAGATAACACTTTGCAACACCATCTGCTTGAGGCTTGGAAAAATTCCAATCACATAGGTTGATTGTATTACCCTGTAGCTTGTTGTGACAATTGTTTATTCAATGTTGGCAAAGGGATCTTGTTTGCAAAAGGTTGCTTGTGTCCTGTGCATAAAACATTAGATTTTCTTAATGCAACATTAAAAGGCTGCCTATCTCCAGGGACTATTCCCCCTAGATATATTCACACCTATAAAATGAAAGCACAGGAGGCACAATTACACTCCAATGTTTTCAAAACTCCCTCAAATAGCACGAAGTCCCCTCCCCCAGTGAGAAGAAGAAAAGGCTCCCAGAAATAGGTGTGTGCTTGTTTCCTACCTCTCTTACCATTCATGTTTTATCTCCATAAATACTCAGAGGCTGTGGATGGGGTTTTCTGGAGACAAAACTCATCAGTCTTTGCTGTTCTTAATGCAGAGACTGTACCCTTGAGGAGGCCGGTGCTGATACTCTTGGTGTTTCAGTCTTTGCTTCAAGCTGTCTCCTGTCAAACCAAACCTCACTCATGGGTGGAAAATGTGTGCAAACCAGTTCTCTTCTCCTGAAACCATTCAGACCCCCGTGGAGGGGTGCTTTTGAAAAAAACCAATACCCTATCTCTAATATTTATATACATATATTAATATTTATATCTTTATATATTTATATGAACAGTCAATTATTAACAATCATTTTGAGAACTGTACAGAACTTTCATAGCAAAGTAAGTAGCATATGCTCATTTGACAGATAGTTTATTTTCACTACATGAGTCTGAGAGAGTGGGGGAAGAAAAGGCAAAAAACCTGAAGGGTCTAAACTGCTCCTGGGTTTTGAACTCCAGTCAACATATAATATTTAAGGATGATGCTTTTCAAGAGTTTCCAAAGCATATGCAAGATGGAAAATTAAATATGCAGTCAAGTGCTGACGGTATTTTTTTCAACAACTGTAGTTCCTACCAGTTGTTGTGATGAAAGCCATGGTACACAGATAGAATTTTTGTGGAATTCTGCAAGAGAATGAATGTGAGGCAAGTGGAGGAGAGAGATGATCTGTTCTAGGGGGTCTCGGCTGTATCTTCTGTATAAACTTGCGTCATATTTTCCTACATTCAACCCCTTATCCAAAACCAGCGTGACCAGCTCATTTTTTGTCCTGTCATGTCCACATCCTCATATCATTAACAGCTTTCTCAGGCCAATTCTCCACTAACTCCAGCCCCTTTGCAGGTCTTCTGCCCTTACTTATCCCAGCAGCCGAGCAAAAACCAGTGTTTTGTGGCTTTTTCAGAAGCCATGCAGAAATTGCTGTGTAGGCAGACACCTACATTACTGCTAATTGGCCAACTGCTTCTCCTAAATCCCTTCTGAGCAAACAAAAGAAAGAGGTGATGACTGCCTTTCCATTACTGGAAGCATTAATGTGGCCACTTCTCCATCTCCTTATGAGTTTTACACTAAATGTGAGCAGTTTTTAAATATCTTTCACTAGATTTGTTTGAAATTGGTTAAAAAGGTCAAAAGGTGTTGCAAGTAGGAGCAGGGATGATGAGGAAAACAGCTGAGGATGGACAGCTAGACAGATATCAGTTCATATAAGCCTTGTTTCCTTAGAAACCAGACTGAAAGCAAGTTAGAAATGTTAAAAAAAATTATTCTTGGTTGTGCTTTGTGGTTAACAGATCTGGGGTTTATGCTGTTGTTGCTATGGGTACATTATTATTGTGTACCATAATATAATAGCACTAAAGAGGGTTAGTGCCAAGAGATAAGACCTAGGTCTGTTGTCACATCAGCTTCCATGCAGTCCAGGGGATATGATGCTGTGATCTAATTAATGCTGACTTCAAATGCCTCAATCTCAAATTAATATGCTCAGCTGACTTGTGGTTAAGAGAAAGACAAGAAATGTGTTCTGATCAGTCCTGGCCCAGGAGAAACACCAGCACAATCCAGTCCTGCTAAATCCAGAATTTTTTTTACTCATCTTCACCTTAACCACAGTCCATTCTTCCTCCTTGCTCTCAAGAAGGAATAAAAAGGAGGTTAAGTCCTCCTCTCATTCACACCATCCAGACTCCTCTCTCTGGCCAGACACTGTACTTGTCTAGCGTCCGTCTGGGCGTGCTGGTGCTCACTGAGCCCTGGGTGGAGCAGAGCAGCAGTGACCTGCCTGCTCACAGGCAAGCCCTCAAAGGAGCCTGGGAAGCTCCCTCAGCCTTGGGCTGCTTCTGCTGGAATGTTGCAGGCGTAGTAGCCATGCTCATTCCTACCACATCAGGAAGACAAGCTGCCTTCCCAAGACATCAGGAAACTGGGCCTTCCTGGCAATGCTGATCTTTCCAGAAATTGGAGAAAAATTGACCTCTCCCAAAGAAAATGCTTTAAAATCCTTCTCTCTGAGGAGTGATATGTTTGTTGTCTGTGAATACGTGAGAAGGAAAAGACCAGAAAGGAAATTTAATCTAGAATACATCACAGTCAAGAAAAGATAAATACTGATAATGAATGCCTGCAACCTTGTTATTTAAGGTTTCCAATTGACAGGAGAATGAAGTAATGAATGATTAGAACAGCAGAGGAGACAAAAACCTGGTAAATTAAGCTCAGTGAACATAAAAGGAAGATAAAAGGCAGTTGCCTACCAAAGGCTTGTGTCTGATGACCTAGCAGCACCTTCCCTCCTACACTCCTGGTGACTGCTCCCACACCAACTCCTCCTCCTGGCCCAGACACCGAAGGTGCAATTAGCTGGCAATTGTGGGTTGTGAGTCATCCCAAGAAAAACTACCCCCTTCATGCAGAGACTAGTGAGTAAAATGGCTCACTGGTCACCTAATACAAGTGGTCAGTGCCATGAAGTGTCATTTCTTCCACGTTGACAGGACCTTCATTGTGGTTGTAAGTGTGATCCACCGCTTCTGCTCAGGATGTGCTTTAATTACAGCATTGCCTGTGGCTTCCAGCTTGCCCCTAGGTTCCTACCAAATGCTCTTCTCTGAGCCCATTGTCAGCCATTGTCTCCCATCAGCTCCTTCCTCTAGGAGCTCCTTTTGCTGACAAGGACTCCATCCAACTTCCTACCAGAGTTATACATATGTCCCTCTCCTCCTCTGAAAGTCTAAAAGGAAATAGGTGCTCAGATTTCACGGTGATGAAAACCCCTAAAAATCCCTAAGAAGGAAGAGAAACAAACAAGCCACGCAGTCTGCCTTTTGCCAGCCCTCAAAAGGACTAAAATGGCAACTATAGTGTGAATCCAAAATGGAAGACCAGGAAAATTTTGTGTCTGCCTTAACTCTGGATCACCTGGTTGTGTCTGATGGCTCACCAGGGTCGTCAGTCACATACAGCTAGACCCTTATTGTTGTGCTCCATGATTGTCTGAAAAGCAACTGCACAGACCAGCACAACCTTTTTAAAGGCTCTGTTCCTCATCAGGGTTTAATTGTGAAAAATCTGCCTTCTGCAGAAACTTGTGGTCTGGGATTCAACAGCACAGGCTTATAATGTAAGAGGTTACCAGCCTGCTCGCAGGCAAATAATGCTGACCCTTTTCTCTGCTCAAGCACCTGCTGGAGCAACTGCTGGCAAACAGAAGAAATAAGTCACCTCTGGGCAGCTCTATGAGTCCAAATGCTACATTACATGGAAAAGAGAAATAGCATAATTTTCCAGTTCCAGGAAGAAGTTCAGTCGTGTACAGTAGGTTAGGCTAGGACACGTGGCATATCTAGAACTCCTCTAATACGTGCAGTCTTGCATCTCTCAACCCTTGTCTATATCTGGCCAGGATATTTTGGTTGGTTGGTTTTTTTTTAAACTTTTCCAAGCAACCATTAGCTTTTGAGATGCACACAGCCATCTACTTTGCATATATAAGTGGTCAGAGTTTGTTCAACACTTTTCCTGCTCTTTGCATTTCACAGGCTAATAAGGTTCAGAGACAGTTACTGCTTAGATTAAGAGGCCTTCAAAGAAACTCTCTGTATGTTGGAATTTTAGAGCTGGACTGCAGATGACATCTTGGTTCAAGACAACATGTAGGCACATGCTTCATTAAAATTCATTAAAATCTGGAACCTAGAGCACACCCTTTTTTTCTTTAAGCCAGAAATGAGTTAATGTAAAAACCAAGTCACAGCTGCCTGACTGTGAATGCTAGGACAGACAGGAGCAGGGAATGAAAACCATTCAATGGTTTTTAATGAGTGATAATAGTTTTAAATGAGTGATAATGGTACAGTACTGTGCCTTAAAGTTCGTGCCAAAAATCTTGGTCATATAGTGTTGCTTGTGTCACTTCTTGTATGAAGAAGTGAGATCTTGTTCTAGTCAGTTTACAAAGCCATCTCTAAATGAAGAAAGATAGCAAGCATTGATTATCCATTTTAAAATAATATTTTAAACATGCTTTGGAAAGGAAAATTATCTAGAGCGTTACTTATATAACATTGCTTATATGCTTTCTCTGGAGATAAATATAGATGTGAGATTGCAAGAAAGAAAGCACGTTTACAAAGTTCCTTTAAACATATTTTTGTTTTAGGAAGTTAATGTGTAAAAAAATGCCATATTTCTGTATAAAAAATTTGACCCTTCATTTTATTTGCAGTCATGTCTGCTGGTAGCAAGGGAGAGAGAAGAGACTTTTCTTTTTCCTAGCAATAAGGGGCTAATAGTTTCCAGGGGAACTGGATTTATACACTGGCAGTGTAACAACAGGAATCAATGGAAGGAGAAGAAGAAAGGACCAGAATGAGCACAGGAACTAAATGCTGACACCTAAATGAAGTGATGGAAAGCACAGTCACTTTTAGGAGCTGTCTTGTGGTTGGCATGTGCTAATACAATACGGCAAGTGAAGAGTCTGTAAACACCCTACCCTGGAAGATAAGATATGATGTGACTGTGGTATCTTTTGTACCAGTGATGGTATCAGCACCAGCTGGTTAGGAGAGAGAGGGTTGGGTCAGCCATCCCAGTGGTTCTGCCACTTCTGACTTGAAAAATGATAATGTCCAAACATGATAAAAGCTTGAGAAAGACTTTGACATGGACTCTCACCACTCTTCTCTCCAATGTTTTGAGAATGCACTTATACTCAAATCCTGAAGTGAAATTGGTATCTTGAAGTGAAATTAGCATTTTGAATGAGCTGAGTGGCCCAGTTTTACATTGCACGCAGGGAGCTTTTAAGCAGACCCTTTGGGAATTGTGAAATTAGGGATGACTTTTTGTGTTTTCCCGAGGCTGCCATTTCCAAACAGGGCAAGCAGTCTTCACCAGAGGATGCAGTCACGTAAAAGTCATTTTTGAAATGATGCTCCTCTTTGGGCTTGAGATGAACATGACAATTCAGCATAAAACTGCATTGGCTTTAGAGGCTTCAGACAAGGGCTTCTGAGGGGGATTGTTATGCCAGAAAAACGCTAGCATCCCAGATTGGCCTTGGAGCGCTGGTTTGTTGAACACTTTGGCCAGGGCATTTTCTGTGTGGGAGACGGGGTTTTGAGGAGAGAAGGAGCTGACAGGCTTGGCAAGCCTCTCCTGCCCGGGGGAGGACACATGGACTTGGAGGTGTCGTGCAGGGGGGGTTCTCTGAGAGACTCCACACGCGCCTGCAGTGCTCTGCTCCCTGACTGACCTGGCTGGTGTAGGGGCTAGAGGACAGCAAGAAACCCCCATTTTAGTTCTTGTATTGTTTGCATGAATTTACAGCAAGGGGTTCTGAAATAATACCAGACTGGTGATGAGCTGAGCCATGTATGCTGCAGGGTGAGTACAGGGGAGGAGGGGTTGTGCTTGCAGGAACTGCAAGAGACTTTCAGTCAAGTTCAGCAGAATTAGCCTGTGTATTGCTTATTTTAAAGTTAACAGCATCGTTGCTTTCATATGCGTTATCAATGCAAAGTGGCTTTATCTTGCAGTGATATAGTCCCAGGTACCTTAGTCTTGTGCAAAATACCTACTGAGAATAATGCCATGGCCAAGGGCCTTGTCTGCAGTAAGTCTTACATGGGGGCATGAACAAGAGGGGATTGGGGAGGTTTCTCATTTTCCCTTCAAGGCCATCAGCTTTCTATTTTCCTTCTAGTTTTTCTGCTGTTTTTAAAATTAGAAAGCTGCAGAACAGCTACCTCCATTTATGTACATTCTTCAAGAAAGATACTTTTTGTTCTTAACATAACCTTTTGTTCTGGAATTAAACTGTATTTCATCGATTAGAACAATACACACCTTCTCTTTCAGTAATCAAAAAAACTGCTTGTTGAGTGGGACAGTTTACTTTTTTTTTCCCTCAAATGTCCCAGCTCAAGCTCTTAGAAGATCTGCAGATGTTACTCTCCAGTCCTGTCAGCCCCACAGCTAGGCCATCTCTGGTCCTTTTCCACACCTGCACTGGAACTAGTGTGTCTGCAGGGCTTTGGACATGCTTTGAATGGCTTTGCCTTCCTGTTCAAATCTTCTGCCTGGAAAAGCCCAGTCTCACCAGTGTCAGGAAGACCCGTGCTGGTTTCAGTACAGGTCTTTAAGATGCTGAGAATGGCTCTAGTGGAACTGTTATCTAAGGTTTATGCCTTCATCCCTTTCCCTCTGTACATGCTTTTGCCTGTATCAAATATTTAATTTTATCTCTCTGAATTTTTTAATTATTTATCTTTGAATATAGTATGAATATACATACGTATGAATATACATATGTGTATATTTGGATGTATATAGCATACAGAGTCATGAATAAGTTTGCAAAATTTGTTTTTGATGGGGAAAAATACAAAAGGAGGAAGTTTTTACATCAAAAAGTTGGAAATTACAAAGAAAATGAATACAACCTCCCATCAACACACATCAGTATTTTGAAGATGCTCTTTCAGAGTTTTTGCATGGCTCTGTCAGCTTTCAACATCTCTTACCTTAGCATTTTGAAATTGAGTATGAATATTTATTTGGAAGAAATAATTATGAATTACCATTCTGCAGAATTGGTAAGGAAACTTATTCTTTGCAATGCTTCTATTAGTGTGGCCAATTTTGCTAATGTGCCGGCATCATTAATAATTTCAAAATAATTTTTTAAAGTCTGTTTGTTAAGGCAGATACATAAAGGGGCCAGCCAGTAGAGGGGGCACAGAAGCCAAAACGTTGTTTTGGTGATGTATCAGCGATGGGCATTTTCCCCTACGTGTTGTGCATGCAGAGAATAGAGAAACATTTTCATAATCCTTAATTTACCTTTACTACTTTACCCTCAGTGAATTTGTCTTAATTACAAACACTCTTAGAGACTGTGTTTCATTAAATATGTTGAAAGAAAGTGCATTTGCAGAGGACGTAGAGCATTTGCCATCTGATGGTTTGCATCATGTATATAATTTTTCAATAACAGAGATAGAAATTGTCTGTGTGTGCCTTCTGACGAGAAGAACAGAAGGGATGGAAGGATTCTAAATATTTGAGGGTCCCAGACTCCTGACTTGCAGAACACCATGTTTTTATGAGTTGAAATTTAGAGAACAGGCAGCTCCATAGCCTGCACTGCTTGTGCTGGGGGTGTGGGGTCCCAGGAGCAGTCAGGGTGGCAGGCAGAGGCAGACCCAGCGATGCCCAGCTGCTGCAGCCGGATGGAACACGGACGGCTGATGGGGAGCAGAGAACAGAAGTAAAGCCGATGCCCAGAAGCCATACATACAGGGAGGTCAGGAAGGGACAGATAAAGGATTTCACTACTTAAAAGGGAGAGAGAGACACTTGGAGGACAAACAGGAACACCAACCACAGAGAGGAAACCCATGCAAGCACTGAGTCAGTCAGACACTCTGCTCCACAGCAAACCAAAGGAGGGAGGATGAAAGTGGTTAAGATTGAAGAAACTTCTAATGTAACACTTCCTTGAGAGGGAAAACCAAGGAATAGAGGGGCAAAAGGGGGAACTTAATATTCTTACACAAATAACACTTGATTGTGTACCTTGGGAACCTGGTGTGCATGAGGAGCAGCCACAGATGGTGCTCACTAAAGCCTGCTTAGTGAGGTAGACACGCCGGCTGAAGGCCCATCGGAAGTCCTCCATTAATCTCACAGGAGAATTAAGCTCTGAACAGAAAACTTTGGGTCTACATAAGAAATCCAACTGCCTTAAAAGACTGGAGTGTTTCCATCCCTGTTTTGATTTTGGCCTATCTCCATCTCCTTTTCCTGCCAAATTCCCATTTACTTCAATGGATGTTTTGCTTGAGTGAGTCATGAGGTAAGGGCCGGACCTGAGACCACAAAACATTGTAATATGCAAGTCTGCAAGGGACGTATTATTTTGTGATGTTTTTAGGAATTTTAATGGTGGCCTTAAGAGTAAATTTACAGTGTGTAGCATGTGACAGTGACACTAGCTTTAAATATTCATGACAGCAGATGATAGTTTCTGGTATGACACTTTCTTGTGTCTTTTTTAATAGGCAACTCGTTCAGCACCTTGCAAATGTAAAGATTTTAATCTCTGGAGTACACTACAAACTGGATTTACCACTAATATGAATTTACTATAAACATTATCCATAACAGCAAAACAAAGGTGGATGGCTGAGAAGGGTAATAATGCCTCTCTCACCACTTCTGCTGTGCTACCAATGCCACAGATATGAGCATTTTTAATGATATTCAGCTTGTTTTTAAATTCCTCTTTCCAGAAGTTATTTGAATATGAGGCAGTTCAAGCTTCTATTTCTTTTTAAAAGTAAGTAGTTAGCTCTCAGGCCTGTGAAAAATAAATTGGGAACACAATCCTGGCACAATGCTGAAAGTTTGAGAGCTAGCCATTGAAGAACAAATACTTTTTAAGAGATTCCATATGACTTCTTGTATGACTTTTCCATGTGCCATATTAGCACTACTGCCACTGATTATTTCCAACAGCTCTCCATGGATTTGTTCTGCTCCATCTCCTGCTCAGTGCATAGAGCCAGCACCATGGTCACCAGCTGATAGTCTGTCCCTAGAGTCTTTATTGAGGGGAGTTGCACAAAGGCACAGCGATATTCAAATTGCAGTTGTGTAAAAGAGAAAAGCAATCAACAGGGGGAACAAGGTGATCTGGAACAGGATAAACACCCCAGTCCCAAGTAAATGTACTAATTATGCAGCAGAGCCCCCTATCCATGGAGACATTGGTTAAAATAGAACATGGTACAGATGCATAAACTTCAGCAGACTCTTTCCACCCTGTGAGGAAAGTTTACTTATTTCTGAGTGATTACATTAAACATGATGAAGAAGGCTGATTTTTGACTGATACTTGACCTGATACCTTTTTTCCGTAATATAATAAAAAATATTTATAATTGTTTTGCAATGTTCCTCTGCTTCCTTCTATCACTAATGGAAACCAGGTATATTCCTAGCTCTCTAGACACTACATCTAGCTTAAATGCTCTCTGCAAGATCAGTGGGAGAAACAATACTCATGGGAGTTGCCACTCATTTTAGTCTTATAAGTATTTAGTGTTTCATATTTAAAGAGTTCATAGTCACAGGGTAGATTTCTTCATTGAAATGTCATAATCACTGGCTAAGCCAGGCTGTAGGGCAGGAGTGCTGTCAGTATCCCTCAGTCAGTACAGGTAGGTGTGCTGTGATGGACAGTAGTGTTCTCTGACAGAGAGCACATGTTGGCCAGAAGAGCCTCCTCTGTCCTGACAGCCTATGATGCCGATGACTCTATCCCTCACTACATTACAGAAAAAAATACTGCAGGCAGGAAGCCAGCAGAAAACACTAACACAGTGTATTGTCTAAACAGCTGAGTTTACCATGAACACACATCCTCTGCTTCTCAGTTCAGCCTCCTGAAGAGATTCCCTTCCACCCAGTTTTGCTATTCTGATGTGCTGGGCCTCTCTGAAGACAGGGTGTAGCCTGCTGGGGAGGAGACAAAACTTTACGGGCTGGCTGTGGCACAGACTAACTGAGGAACAAAGGACTACCGCAGTGTTCACCACGCTGCTGTCTATGGCAAAGAACTTTTTTGATCTAGTTTTCCTGGAGAGAAACCAAAATAAAAATTGTCAGGGGAACAACAACTGACTATCCCAACATCAAGCCCTCCTCCTCATACTCACAACTGCCCCGCGGAGAGAATGACAGGGTTACCAACATAACAAAGGTTAATTATGTAACACACATCAGAGCTGTGCTTGCACGGTGCAATTGTGGTAATAAACACACCAGGAGAATTGAAGGCAGCAGACAGAAGGCACAAGCGGTGTGCCTGCCCCTCTCTGCTCTCACACCTCTGCTGCGCAGAGACAGGGGCCTGTCCCAGCCTTCTTAAGTATCTGCAAGAATGGCAGCAGTGCCAGTGGACCCGTCCCTTTTGGAGTTTGTTTCGCTGTGTAACCCCTCTTAAAAGGGCTCTGACAGGTAGTTTCTCATCCATTAAATACTTGAGTGTGGAAAAACCCAAGAGGTGTGATGTTCCCCCTGGGTTTAATTCCTCCTGCTATTGCATTAACCGGCTAGGTAACTCGCAGTGAGTTTGTAAATAAACGAAGACTAAAAGACAGGAGGGCTTGCTCGGGCAAACAGAGGAGGATGGGGTGGCACCGCCTGGATCCCTCACCCTTCGCTTGCCCTTGCAGGGGCCGGCGGGCACAGGTGAGCCGGCCCAGCCCTGCCCGGGGCAGCACCAGGCGGGCACGGCCCCCAGCCCGGCAGCCTCCGCCGCTCGGACACGACTCGGGGGAACCCCCGGTACCGGCACAGCCCGGGCACAGCCCGGGGAACCGCGGGGCGGGGTCGGCCGCTCCGGACCGCCGCCCCCGCCCCTGCTGGAGGGAGGGAGCGAGGGAGAGAGGGGCGGGCGGACGGGGAAAGCGTCGCTGTGGCTGCGAGGAGCGAAGTAGGGGGCAGAAACTTGTCCGCTGGCAGCCGGGCGCGCCGCGGAGACAAAGTCCTCGGGGCTGCTCCTCGCCCGCGGGCAGGTAAGGGGTGCTGGGCGGGAGGCTGACAGCCCCGGCAGGCGCTCCCAGGTGTCCGTCTGTGCTGAGCCCTCGTCCTCCGCTGCGCGTTCCTGCGGCCGCGGGACGGGGTCCGGGTCCGGATCCGGGCTCGGCGGGGCGCGGCCGCTCCGGCCTCCGGCGCCGCCGAACAAAGAGCCGCGGCCGCGCTCGGCTCCGCGCCCCGCGCAGCGCTGGGGCGCCCGGGGGAACGGGGCTGCGGCCGCGGGGCTCCCCGGCTCCCGGCGGGATAGCCGGGCTCCTCCGGAGCCCCTGCGGCCAGACCGGCAGCTGGCACATGCCTGCGCTGTGCCCGGCGCTTCGGGGGGCTCACCGGGGAACCTCGCTCCCGCCGCGCTGCGCTCGGCAGCTTCGGAAAACGCCCGTCGGGATTTTCAGCAAAATGAAAAGGTTTGCTAGCGGGGATCTTGGTTTAAAGATGATCGCGGGGGGCGAGCTTTCAAAGTAAGAGGTGGAAAGGGAAAGAGCGGCGTGAACGACAATTTCAAAAGGTCGGGGTTTAAGGAAATAGTTTTAAGCCTGGTGCGGATCGTTTGGTGATTTTTGTACCGAGTTCTAATAACGTGGAGTAAATTTCGCCTTTTCGTATGTCTGCAGAGTTCTTGTCATTTCCAAGAGAGCAATGTGTATGAATCTGAGGGTATCGTGCTGGGTTTTGTACACGGCCAGAACTCCCACTGAAATTAATTTAACGTTTTGTTTTAAGTTACTAGTGGGATTAATGGTCATTTTCTTTAATCAGCTTTCAGTAAGGCTATACAGGAAAATCCTCCTGGAACCGTTGGGCTCTTTGTATATGCAAAGAATGTGAAAGGAAACCAGTACTTTGTATGACCTTTTTTTTATCTAACTAAACTTACAATAATGTGCTTCTATGTTTTTGGCACGAGTGAGACTTGCAATCCTGCAAATGGGTTTACTTCTGTGGCTGTTCCCTGTGGGAGGCAGTGGTTGGTCCTGGCCAGGGTTCCTTTCTGTAGTTGGGAAAAATATAGACATCTTGCTCTGGGTGCTCTGCTGTGCACCCAGTGCACCCTCTCCTTTATGCCAGTTCATCTGACCCTGTGCAAAAGCCATGTCCAGGAGCCAACATAGCAGAAACCTAATCCAGCCTCAGAGCTGTTTTTTGGGAGATTTCTCTTTAGCTCTGCCTTCCCAGAGGAGTGTCTGGGAGAGATGCTGAGCCCCAGTGCTGTGGGGAGAGGGAAGGGAGATGGAGGGAGGAAATGGAGAACCACCCCTATTGCTCTAATTTCAGTGTCAGGTAACTGTAGCAGGCCTGAAACTACAGAGTTGGGCTATGATTGTGCTTTGGGTGCTGTAAACTGCTGCAACATGGGGTTGCCCTGGCAGCCCCTGCCTAGCTCTGACTCTTTTCCCCATTCATAGCAGCACAAACACTTAGGTGCTCCTGTGGTGATCTGGATCTAGGCACTGAGCAAAAAACAGATGTAATTTTAATCTGGATCAATTCCATGATTTGGTTCATTAGGGTGTAAGAGAGGAGGAAAGAGGGAGTAGGGAAGGTAGGGCAGCTTTTTTTTTTAAGCTGGCAAAACTTGATACTGCTGCCAAAACTGCTTGTGGAGCTGCAGGGTGACTATAGGTGCTCCCAGGTGCCTTTCCTCCTCCCTGCCTCCTCCTGGGAGCCTGTCCCGTGACTCTGCATGTAGCCTTGGGATCCTCCTCTCTCTGGGTAAAAATGAGCCTTTGCTAATTAATCCATTAAGTGTAATGGAGTAGTTTGTAACAGAAGAATTAAGCAAGTGCCCAAATGTTTGCATAATTGTTGCTTTGGACAACAATAAACACTGTAGGTAGAGCAGCACAACATGCAGGGTTTTGTAAAAAGTGTGTGAGTTTGTAAGCACTTACTGGATTTTGCTGCTCTCTGCAGTGTCTGTCTAGCACTTAATGCACAGGGTGAGCCAGATGTTTTACAGTCAGTCATGACACTTGTATTAGTAAGTGATTATCACATGGGCTTGTGACAGGAATGGGTGCTAATCATCCAGATGAAAAAAAAATGAGTGTGTTTCTCAATCCCGGGGCTGATAAAAAAGCAGAAGCTGAATCCCAGTGTAAGTCAGCAGAGTCCTTCCTGCAGCAGGAGATGGGGAATCTGTTCTTTCTGGTCCTGGTTACACCATCCCCATGCGTTGCTTGTGCTGGCTCTGCTGACTATGAGTTGGATCAGACCACTGATCAGGCTGAAAATTAGTGCTCACAACTGGGGAAAAACCATCAGCATGCTTGACTGCTGTCCTGTTTCAACAACTTGCAATAGCGTCATCTGAAGGCAGGAGGTGGCAATTGGTGGCCAGAGATGGAGGATGCTGTGAGACCTCCCCCCTGCATAGCAGTGTAGTTTTAGCTGATGTTGAATTGATGGTGCAGTTGCTTCTTGCATTCCCATTATTGCAGTCCCTCGAGGAGCTGGCAGGAAGTATTCATGTGGTGCTCAGGTCATGGGCATCCCTCACTGTCTCATGTTAGATCCCTACTGAAGGTATTCTGAATGTCTGGAAGTAATGAATTGCTGCAAGTGCAAGTGTTAATTACTTGTCAGTTTTTACCTACAGAAGAGAGTCAGTCCACTTTGCCCATGGCCATGGGACTGAAGTAGATGATATTTAAGGTCTCTTCCAACTCAAACCATAGTATGATTCTATGATATATTTGCCTCCAGGACTTGATGGTATTGGTTCATGGGATTTGAATATTCTTCCTCTTGGGTCACAGTATAGCTCATCAAGGAGCTGACCAAGACTTGGTTGAAAGACAGGTTTTCATTTCTTTTTAATAGCAGGTGCTTCTAAAACCTGCATTTGTTAGCCAGATCTGAGCTCTTCCATGCTCAGCTAATGATGCTATCATCAGGCACTGCTGAAAGCCTCACAGAATTGCCTTCAGTAGGATGTCTGCAGAGGTCATGTGGGTGCCCTGCCCATTGACTGCACAGGTGAGCTCCACGTGCTGTCTGTTCACATTTGCAGTGACAATTTTACTCTGACCTTGCCTTTGATAGTGCCTGGGCACATTGATAAGGATCCCTCCTGCTGCTGTGGAGCACCCATATGAATTAATAGGGTCGCCTCACCACTTTGAGCCAAAGGTGAGATTCTGATGGTGCCAAAGTGAAGTCATTGCTTCTGAAAATTCAAGAACAGTAATAGTATAATGACAGTGGATGGGAAAAGTTTCAACAGTTTCTGTATATGCTCTTTAGTTCTCTGTGAGATTTTTTTCCCTTTCTGCAAAGTAAATTGCAGTGACATGAAGTAATGCACCGGAAAAATTTGGACAAATGCTACCAATGAGATTATATAATACAATAGTGAAGGAATTTATTATGAAGCCTGTTCTTGATTCAAAGAAGAAAAATTGTCCCTGGTGGATTGTGGATAGTTTATAACTTCCTCTCCCATCCCAAATGTGTATGTGTCATATTGTGCAACCAGAGAAATATATGCTTGCTCCTCTTGAGCAAATAGTTTGTGAGGAATTTAATAGAAGTTTCAAAGCTTGTAGTTCATTGCTTGGGATAGCATAGCTGAAAATAGGGTTTACTGTTGATAGTAATTAAAATATGAGCAATTTTCTGGCTTTGTTTCTCTTTTTTCTGGACCATGTTAAATGCTGGGGTGTCTAAATTTAGAAGTGTTTCAAATGTCTATAGATGTTGAGACAAAAATTTCCTAGGTGATCTCAGTGCATTCTTTCTCTCTTTGGAATAGTACTTTTTTTCTTTATTTTAAACCAAATTATTTGAAAAAAAGTTATCAAGTAAAAGTATTAAATAGGTTGTGTGTGTTTTTTTTTTTATTGTCACATCTGTCATTGTATCAAATGTGCTATGATACCCCATTTGCAAACCAAATAGGTGTTATTGAGAAGCCTTGAAAGTTTGGATCAAGGGGGAAGATGACAGCAAAGGCAGCAAGTTTGCTTTGCTTTATATGTAATCCTTGTCACTTGATTTTTAACTTTTTGTTTCTTTCTTGGTTGATTTGGTTTTTCTTTCTTATTTAGTATAGTGTTTCTTACTTCTAGCATCTGTGTGCTTATGTGCCAAATATCACAGAAGTGTGTTTCTCCACAAGCAGCAGCGACATCATTCCAAGGAATGAAGTGTGAGAGAAACACCCTCAGTACGTGATCACCCCGTGAGTAAATTGTCTTTTCTCTTGTGGGCACTTGGTGCCCTGCTGCGGGGATGGAGTCAGACCGTGCCTGGGCACAGCACCAGGGAGTTGCGCTCAGGCTCCTCATGGAGCTCCCCCATGAGCTCCTTTTCCCTGAGGGATGCTGTGCCTGGGTCAGAGCACTGCGGGGTTACGCACTCACCCGCCGCTCGTGTGTCCGTAGTCTGTCCCTCTCATGCTGACAAAGGAGCCAGTGCTGTGACGTGCCAGCTCGCCACTGACTCGAAGAGAGGCTCGGTTTTGAACGTGCCAGGAGGCCCCTTGGCTGCCTTGGTGCCTGGTTGTGCTGTGTCATTTGCTAATGTGGTTTCTTTCTTGCTGGCCTGCATCTTAATGGAGTTCTTCAACCACGCTAACTGATTGTAATAACTTTTGCCTGTCTAGACAGGGCCTTACTGTGTCTGATTAGATCCCAGCCTTGTGGCGTGCATCACTGCCTGTTTCTTATAAATGTGATGAAAAAAAAAAAGTGCACATTAATAGTGCTTAGTCTGTTTTTTTGCTTTGCAGTGTTGGTATAAAATATTTATAGATGTTTACTTTTTGCCTGGAGGAAAAGAAGTTTTAGTCAAATGTCTCTAGGATGCAATTTAGAAGGGAACCTCTTATCTCCGGTAAGGAAAGAGCAGACAAATGTTCTCTTTGAGGATATTAATTGGGGTTCCACTGAAGTCAGTTGTGGAAGTTTATTGCTCACTGAAGTCAGCAACTTTCTCTTATAGGTAAAAAAAATAATTTCTCTGAATCATTAATAAAAGTCAAAAGCAGGAAAACTGGTCCTCCTGCCTGGTTTTAGTTCCTTACTGCTTTTCGGAAGTGTAAGTTAAATTCAGCTCGGTACTCTAATATTTAAGCACTCAAGAGGAAAGGTTCTAAAAACAGTTTTCTACTGTAATTAGAAAATATTTTATTAAATTGGTATCCAATTTTAAAAGAGAACCCAATAATTGCAAAGTATAGGGTTTGAGATAAATTTGGGTTGGTAGTAGTGTGTCTTGTCTTTTTCTTCCATGCCTTCCCCAGAAGAAGAATGATTCAAATGTTAAAGTGTCTTAATTAAAAAAAGAAAAACTGCTTTGGCATAAGAAATGAACTTCTGGTTTTGATTCGAAAAGTAAATCAGAAGATAGCACAAATGTGCTTACTTTTCTGTAGTTTTTATTAGCATTTTAAACTCTGTGTTGTGGTAACAAGTGCTTCTGTTTTCCTTGAACTGTTGGGATGGATTTAGACTGAGTGAAGAGGGGAAACTTTACAAAAGAAGTTAGCAGACCATTCTGGTGTCCCACAGGACTGGGAAGTAAGACTACATTTTTTTGGAGCTGGGATGAGCAGTTGCAGCTTGGTTTGTGTGCTTTGACAGTCCAGAGGAAATTCCTACTTTATAGTGAGAGAGTGGCGAAGGACTAGAGCATATTATTCTTCTAATTAAATCATTTCAATTCCATTGCCGTCATTCAAAAGGCTCTGTGCATCTTCTGAGTTATAGATGGCATCTATAGGGACACTGTGAACAGTTTGTGTACTTACATGCCAAAATCTGATCTTCAATTGATGCTGTAAAGTTTGAATTGCTGATTTATTTTGATATCAATCACTGGAAAATACTCTTTAAAAAAATTGCATCTCCTCAGAGGTAGAAGGCATGTTTATATGTGTTAATCATATGCTGAATTAGTTTCCTTTGTGAATCACCGCAATGTTATTAAAATACCTTTTAGAAGGAAACATTTAGTGCAGCCATAAAAAAAATAGGACATTCACCTCTCTTTCTAGTTCAAGAAAGTAGACTACTGCAGAAATGCTGAGTTCAGGATCTGAAACTGATGTTGGTGTAGCCATGCTCCCACTGCAGGGTGTTCCTTTGGGTCAGATGGTAGAAATTTGATCTTGACAGTTCATAGGTGTGATCCACCATAGATACAGAGAGATCACACTTAAACATGGTAGTGGTACCAATAATGAGTGGGGGCTTTTTTTGTGATTACTAATAGAATTATATAATCATTTCAGTGTGAGATACATGGCAGAGTTAACTCTCTATAATTAAGTTGTGTGATCATTTTATATATGACAGCAGAAAGGAAACTTGAACCACTAAGATACTTTTGTTTGGAATACAAAGCTTGTTAAGCAATTATCAACTTTCAGGCTTTACCAACTGACTGCAAGGCATCTTGTTTGAAAAAAAGAAAGTGTTAAAATAATTTCCTTTTTTTTCCTGTGGTTTTAAACCAACAGGAATGTTTTATTTGAACTAAAATACTTTGTATATAAATCACTTTATCAGATATCCAGGGGAAAATGTTTGCTTAAAGATGTTCAAGTTTTCAGATGAGTGACTGGCTAAAGTCAGAAACTGATGGTAGAAGAGTTATGGGGCTGCTTCTTTTGAGATTAATTTCCACTGGCAAATAGTGATTAAGGTGTAGCTATTTACCTGTGTAACTGTAGTCCTCATTTGGCGTGCTGTACCCACAGTATGCTTCCTGTATGGAAAAAAGTTAAATGGTGCTCAGTTCTATTGTGCTCTTTCATTATCACAAAGCACAAATAGCACCTGAAAAGCTAAGTCATCATAAATGATTGTAAAGGTTTTTTTAACAAAAATATAATTACTTGTGCTGATGTTTTTCTGACCTCATGATCATGGTCTTGTTATGAATCTTTGTCCCTTCCCTTTGTGCTTTTTATTTAGGGATAGCATTGATTTGGTTACTGAAAGTAAAAAAGCTTTGCCTTAACTAAGTGGATTGGACCCATGTAGTTCCAAATTAGGGGACAATTTTTAAGTTGTATCACAATCTAATAGTGGACAACAGTAAAGGGAAGTATCTTTGCAACATTCACAGTACTCTCCTACCCATAAGGTTTATCTGCTTATAAAATGCCAGTAATGCATTAGACTTCGGACAAAAGGACATGCTGCTAGTAGGCAGCTTAATCTAGAAATATTCCCTAAGGGCAGTATAGATTGCAATGGGTAGTAGGGATGGAGCAGGGCTTTAGTGTGTCGTGCCATGGCTGTGATTTTTATTTTTTGTAATTACTCCATGGGCTTCTGGTTTTCTCTGTGTTTGTGACTTGTCTCAAGCCTGGTCAAGGTCAGCAAAACTAAGATTATTGGGATTTGTCCTATGACTGGCAAAGTGATAAGACTATTGTTTTTAAATTTGCAATTGAGTTGACATTTCAGGGACATAGAATGATGTGAGCTTTGATTCTTGACAATCGCTGTGTAGGTTACTGATGTGTGTTGACACTCCCTTCTTGTAGAGCAGATTTGTTGTAGCTGGCATATTATTGCTGATAGTTCTCAAATTCCTTGCAGAAGTCCTGTCCTCCCATTGCTCTTGTTATGAACAACTGGTTCCTAGGCTGGCAGCAGGGAAGGAAATTGTGGGGTAGTGGACAGGTGACTGCTACATCAGCCACTTGCAAGTGTGCAACAGATATGGGCAAAGCCTAATTAACAGCTGCAATTGCACCACTGGGAAGTATCTACATGCACAGAGGAGTCTTGCAGTCTGCTCAGAGCAGCCTTGATTATTTTACTGGGTATTGTGGACACTTGAACCCTGGTAAAAATATTGTGTGTCTGATTACTTCCCCAGAATCAATCCCTTAATAGCCATTGCATATATTTAAATGCCGTGTGCCTTCCTGAGGACCAGATCAGATGAGGTTTGAATTCAGATGATGAAATCAGTCTTTCTTTTTTTTTTTCCCCCCTCTGGTCCAAACCGAAGTAGGAAAAGGAGAGCTGTGCTGCTTTTTCTATTATTGAGAGAGAGACTTCACCAGAGCACCTGTCTGAAATAGTTGGTCCATATTGATTGTTTTAAAATTTTGATTTGGGGACATCCTTTCATCAGTGGTGAAGACTTTTACCTGTTTAATTAGCCTTTATTATCATGAACAAAATGATGTTTCTCTTGTTGCCTGACATGAGCCTAAAACAGCAATAAAGTGCTGAAGAGGAATATGGAACAAAATAGGAAACTTGGAATCAGTGCTCATATGCTGCTTCATTTGCTGAGGCATAGAGTTCAGGTATCACCTATTTGCAGTGTTTGTTTCTTCAGTAATGGAAGGGAGGCTGTGTGCCTTTTTAAGGTGATGCAGTCTGTTTCATTTTGTAAAGTAATGAGAAGAAAGATACCAGACATGTATATTGTTGTTTAATCTTCCTATGGAGATATGTAACAATATCAGTGCTACCTAATGAAGGGAAAGAAAATTTTGAGTGTTACAGTACTGTAATTGATGCCCAGCAATTAATTATAGCATCCTTTAAGTAATTTTTTCCAAAGTGTTTCGCTTTTTCATGGTGCTCCCAAAACTGGGTTTTTGAGAAATGTTTTCTTTCTCTTTTTTACTCTGTTGGGAGATACCTTTTAGACATCATCTTTCTGCCCCCTATTTCTTTTGGATCCTGACAGCTTCTACATTTGGTCATGGAAAAGACATTTCCCATAGTAGAGAACTACATTAGAAAAACAAATCACCGAACAGTTGCGGTTCTCTTGTTTGACAGTTTATGGAGCAAATGCTGGCTATGCACCATTTAGCATTCTCCAAGACAAAGTACCCACACAGTGCTGCCAATTTCATTAGTGAGCTACACCAGCTACTTTTAAAATTTGGTCCTGTTTACATAGGAATTTCAGTTTTACTACCATACCCATCAAAAGGTTATTGTCTGCACACAGAGTCACTGTTTTCAGCAAATCTGCCTATAAATCTAAGTAACCAGTAATTAAATGGAAGTCTGAATACCAGGCAAGGAATAAAACTAAGGGTCTCCCTGTGGATTATGAAGTTATGATTAACATGGGCAGGTTTTAAGCACCAATCAGCCAAAAAAATATATTATAATTCATCATTAGGATTTACCTTTCCAAACCCCAAAAGTTAAATTTCAACAGAAGGCCAGAAATAACTCAAGGAAGATAATGGTCACCATGAAGTGATGATTTCTTTTTCCTCTCAGAGAAAGGTAGCTGGAATTGGTGCTGCTTTTCCAGTTCATTATACAAATGGGAATAAAGCCTGGGTGCCTGGGGATGGCGCTGAGAAAAGTATGTCCAATAGCTTTGTTGTTTTCTCAGCTACACACTGGTCCTCCACGTCTGTCTGCTCTCTCCCTTTGCTCCCATTTCCATGGCCCGAGATCCACAACAGGACCTCAGCAGGTTAAGCAGGGTCCAGAGTTCACATACTAGACACATGAATTATATGTCCACAGTGTATCAATCTCTGCCAGAATCTGTCTACAGCCAAGACATAATGTATAGCAACACTTTTTTAATGAGGAACATGCATCTGTTACACGTTTAGCAGAGGATATTTCTGGAGCAGTGTTAAGAAAATACGCTTTGGTTTTACAACCCCATACCCCTCTGTCTGTAGAGATGTCGTTTTTGAGTCAAAGACCAGACATAAGGGCTTTCAAAGGCTGTATGTCTTAAACCTGGATAGAAGCCTGGCAGCTCTACCCTCTGTAAACAACATGTAAGTCTCATCATTCCCTTCTCTGCTCCCCCACCCAACCCAGTAAGATGTACTCTTCAGAGGGTTGAGGAAGCATTCCAAAGAAACACTCGAATAAGAATGCTGTTTTGTTTAAGAAGCCTTGTGCAAATGTGTAAATTCCTAATTTTTAACAGAAAAAGCTCTTGTAAAACAGTGTAATTCAAAGCAAAAGTGAAGCTTATTGGTTTAGTTAGGCTCTCATTGCAACACTTTTCATCACCTTCAGGTGAAAAACGTTATGTCCATGTCAAAATATTGACATTTGAGTAAAAAACTGGCCTGATTTTTTTTTTTTATTGGATGGATAATGCAGATAAATGGGTATGAATGGCCCCAAGATTGAAGTCAGGGCTTGAAGACAAAGCTGTGAGTGTGGTGGCATTTTCCTCTTCATGCTGTAGTGAAGGCAGCCAGGAATGAGCTCTGCCTGTGGTTTGTGCCAGCACGAAGCACTGTGAGCATTGCCAGCTGCGCTGAGCCCGAGGTAATGGCACAGAGATGTCCCTGCGGCTCAGCAGAGTTTATTAGCTTGGCCCAGAGCCATGCTAAGTGTTCAAAAGACTCTTGGTTATCTCCAAGTGTGGGCAGGGATTTCTTGTGTCTGTTCAGAACAAGTTTGAACCTGCTGGCGTTATAACCTAGAGATACGTCCCGAGGATCTGTGTCTTTGATGAAAGGAAACTGGCATGGTTTAGTATCTTGCCTCTCTTTGACTACCTTGGAGTTTGTTAATGATTTTTTTTTAGCTTCTCAAAACTTGCCTCACTGTATAGAAAAATAAAAAGAGGAGGAAGCAATTACAGAATCATTAAGGTTGGAGAAGACCTCCAAAACTGAGTCCAGCCTTTGACTGAAGGTCTTGTCAAGACCATAGCACTAAGTGTCTTGTCCAGTCATTTCTTAAATACCTCTGGAGGCACTTCACTGTCTCCCTAGGCAGCCCATTCCAATGCTTAACCTTCCTCTCAGTGAAAAAAATTCTTCTTTGTGTCCAACCTAAATCTCTTCTGGTGCAGCTTAAGGTTATGTCCTCTTGTCCTGTTGCTGTTTTCCTGGGAGAAGAGGCCAAATGTCACCTGGCTACAGCCTCCTTTCAGGCAGTTGTAGAGAGCAATAAAGTCTCCCCTGGGCCTCCTATTCTCCAGGCTAAACACCCCCAACTCCCTCAAGTGCTCCTCATGGGACTTGTGCTCCAGACCACATCCATTGCCCTTCTCTGGGCACAATCCAGCACCTCAATGTTCTTATTGAATTGGGAAAACTGAACACAGGACTTGAGGTATGGCCTCACCAGTGCTGAGTACAGGGGGATGATCCCTGCCCTGCTTCTGCTGGTCACACTATTGCTGATCCAGGCCAGGAGGCCATTGGCTTTCTTGCCCCCCTGAACACTCCCTGGCTGTCAAACAGCACCCCCAGGTCCGTTTCTGCTGGGCCACTTTCCAGCCAGTTCCCAAAATGGTGGCCAGCTAAGTCAAATGTACTGAAAATCTTTTCTGCAGTGTTTCACCTTCTTCATCAAGCCTTCTTTTTTGAGCCCTGTACTTGGAGGTTCTGCAGTCTTTAGTATAAAGTTTATCGGAAGCAGCATTTCCATGGGGGAAGGTTAGCAGAGGTGAAAATTTTGAAATTATACAATTACTCCCTTCCCCTTGTGTAATGAAGGACTCCTTTATTTCCCCTGCTACCTTGGTCTGGCTTGGAAAGAGCATTTGGAGAAAGCAAGATACAATGGAATAAGCAATTTTTCTGGTGGTCATGTCTAGCCATTTTGTGCTTCAGGCCCTGTCTGCCTCAGCTGCATTTGGACAGCACGCTGCAGGCTCCCGTCGGAGCAGTCTCCTGGTGACCTGGAGAGGAAGAGATGCCAAGATCTCCTTAGCTGTACAGTGGAAAGTTGCATTGAGGGGATGGTAACTGAGAGCAAGTTACAGACAGAGGTGTCATCCTCATCAGGAGTACTAGTCAAAGGCACTTGAAACCAGGAATTAAATGATGCAGAATTCACGTGCACTCAGGATTTCCATGGCTGTGTCAGTTAAACAGCTGCAGAGAGGAGCCCTAACAGAGTGATGGCACTGAAGGTTTTCCATGAGGCATTCTGCTTGGATGACTTGCATAAAGCAGCCATCTCCATGGTGTCAGGAAAAAAGAGTTTTACTTGACATAGTTACCCAGCTCCTTGGTGTGACAGTGTATCTCTGGTTGGGCAGTAACAGGCATAGTGCTGTACATGGAGAATGGAAGGGAGGTTGTGTTCCTGTCCATAAGAGCTGTTGAGAGCGAATTTCCCTTTTACTCTTGCTCACAGTTTGTGAATTACTTTTAGAGATCACTTCTCTGTGTACTTCCCCATCGTATCTCAGCTCCCATCTCTGACTACTCTGCATCTGGGTAGTGGGAAACTGTTGGCTCCACATGCACATCAGAAAAAGTTAGAATAAATCTCTTCAGACTGGCAGAGTTTTGTTTTGAAATGATGGGGGACACCTTCTCACCCAATCCTCCAACGCATATCATTTATATTTGTTTTCAGAAGGTGAACAAGGGAGCAGTGATTTTCTGCAGCTCCTACTGTCTTCCTGTCTAGTCCATACAGCAAGAGGAGTAGGATGAGATGTGCGGTGAGCTTCTGTCAACCGTGCTAGTCACTGCCCTGTGGTCTTGGGGAGTAGAAAGAATATCAGGCTAAAATCTGAGCATTTATGTGAGCTGCTGGTGTGCCCATGTGAGGAGTGAGTTGATCTCTAGCAACAAAATAAGTCGAAGCTCATGCAGGATGCTGTTTCAGAATACCTTACAGTATTTTGCTCTACTTAATATTTTAAGGCTTTTACACTTTGGCCTGTGTTAGCAAAAAAAAAAAGTAGAGGACTATCAGACTTTCCCCACAGGACAAAAATTCCATTTTCCAACCACCTCTAATTATTTCCATTCTGCTGTCTGGAAAGGATCTGGAGACAATTTAGGAAGCCAATTTAAAATTGACTTGGGAAAAAAAATCATTTACCCTCCTGAGCCTCCTTAGATGTGCAGCCAGTGGCATGTGATCAATAGGAAATCTCATGCTCGATGATTTTGATGCTCACAGAAGGACCTTGAGACCATGAAATTCAGCCTCAGAACTGCTTACCTGTATGTGTGGTTTTTGTAGACACGGTGGACCAAACAGCTCACTTGTTGAAGAGTTTTGTGTGGTAGGGGAAGTGACAAAGAGCCATTAAAAATAGGCAGAGGGTTGCTGTGCTCTTGGAAATGCCTTGTCATGAGGAGCATGGCCAGCCATTCCCTGCTTTCTTCCCATGGGAGCTTGGGTGACGTTGCAGCTTCTGAGCCCAGCAGTGATATCTCCAGCCCTGAGGGTGCCTGTGGGTAGCATCTGTAGCTCCAACAACAGGGGGAGGGAGGCACCAGGAAAGGTGCGTGTGCACGTCTGGTACCAAAGTACCGCTCCTGCCCGGGCTTTGTCTGACCCTTGCTCTGCGGATAGATACAGATTTTTCTTCAGCTTTTCTTGCATTCCAGGTCTACATACATCATCCTGAATGTCTCCTTAATCCTATTAGGGCTGCGTTCAGCTGGGGTTTGGATTTGTCACTAATGAGTGCTTGAGGTTAGTAATTCTCAATTACACTTTTCTAGCTCTCAATTAAAAAGGTGGTTGACATTTTATATGGAGAAGTTAAAAAAAAAACCTCTTGTTTTTCATTTAGACTGGCTGCAAATTATAAAATCAGGACTCACGGGTGTACAAAATGAACATTCTTGAGAAATATTGTAAAAAGTGTTCTTAATGGTTAACATTTAGAATTTTAAGATTTTTTTTTTTATGTGCTTTATGCTATGCTGGCAAATTGAAAAAATATTGGATCCTTATATGGAGAACCAGGAATTTCCCCCAGCCCCACTTTTACAGTGCTGCATGCATTTCATTTTGTGTGTGATTTTCCCCATTTGCCAACTGACTACATCATACAGTTTTTTTGGCATATTCTTTCTGTCTTATGACCATCAGCAGATATTTTGAGTAGCATATTAGAAAGCCACAGATCCTTTTCGCTGCCTTGTATTTTGCCTGTTGCCACTGTGAATGGAAAAGATTTTACTAATTTTGTGGTGTCAGATGAGGCTTCAGTAGAGTCTCTGTGCCTGACCCCGGTGCTGGTTTCCCTCCCTGTTGGCAATGCAGGGATGTGCCTGATGGTCTCCAGTGTGTTCTTTAAAAGTAGCACAAGATTGTTCTGGAGAGGTATGAGGAAAACCATTGATACTTGTAAACGGTTCAAGATGCTCTGCAAATCCTTCAGGATGATCTAAGTGTCAAAGAGATGGAGCTGAATTTGAGGCATGCTGCTGAGGTGGAGAACAACTGGAGCAAGGGGAAGAAGGGACCAGGCAGAAGTCTGGCAGTAGTGATTGCAGAGACATGGAATATTCTTGCCCTGCAAATTAGTGTTTTACAGAAACGTAGACTGACCACCAGAAATTGAATTACAGAAGTGGAGGAGGGTGTAACACTGCTGGCTGCTGCAGTTGTTGTATGGCTCCATGAAGGTTTTTGCCTTCAGGTCAGGGCATTGCAGCAGTAGAAAGGAATATAGTGTGTATAAACTATCGGGCACTTCACAGTGGTCTAAAAATTTGTGGTGTTTAGGACATTGTGTTTATTTTGGGCAGCATCTATAACAAGAGTAACAAATGATTGCTTACTGGAGTCTGGTTCAGATGGTGTAAAGTAAGATGTGAATGTGGGTTAGCTTGGCTAAAGTGGACATTGGGGAGAGAGAGCTAAAGTGCTAATTATCACCTCTGGAAGCTGTAACTCCTGTGTGTAAGGGGCTGTTACTTAAGACACTCTGAGGGGTTATGAATGGTAAAAATTTAAAGTAGTAAGCTTAGTAGGAAGTGTAATCTGAATTAAAAGATGATCTTTACAATCAGACCTCATAAATAGTAGAACATTTCTTTGGGGAAAGGATGGGTGCCCTGTCCCTGGAGTTTAAATTTAGGCTGGGCAGGAGATCAGAATATGCACTGCTAGGAGGCAACCCTTCACTGGCAGGATCGGGATTGGCTTCAGTATTTGGCCATCAGCAATGTTATTATTGTGAAATGTTTCCTGGAATGATACATGGTGGGGTTGGTACCATAAAACAGTTTAGCTTTTGTTGGTATATTTCTAAGGGTGAAAATAGCTGTGCTGAATTGTCACTGTCAAATCTCTGAGCCAACGTTTTTATTAGAGAACATGTCCTGCAAGGTGTCCACGTGCGCAGTTATCTCTGTAGGAGAGAGTGTCACCCGAGGCCAGTACTGATAGATCATTCACTAAACCCTGTATTACAAACGACTGTGCATTCAGATCTAAGAGCAGGTGAAAAGAAGGTGTTTTTATTGCTGCTTTCAAGTCTGACTTTAGTCAATTACATTTTTTTCTCTTGCACTTCATGAACGTTAAGTCCCAGATGTAAAGGAGGGGATATATTTCATTCACCCAATTCAGACTGATTCTTAATCTACTACTTACTTGCTTGTATAAAACTGGTGTAGAAATTTAGACTTCCAGCTTGACAGCTATGAAGAGTAACAAATGGGGCTAAACCACCAAAAAATGTGTCCAGATTATTTAAAATACTTACATTTACTACCACTTTTTCCCCACCACAAAATCATAATACAAGATTTTTCCAGTGTCTGAGTTGTGCTTGACTAATAAGGCCATTTAAACTTTTTTTTTTTCTTTTATAACAATTTACTTTAGTTTGGAACAGTGCTTTATTTTGTCTGGCCCACATGCCGATGGTATTTTTTTTTTATATTTCTTGCAGTATTTTGAATTTCAGTGGGAGTTATGTGTTATAGGGAGGACACTCTTCCAAATAAAAGTTGTTTGGTAAATACTTCAACCAGCTATGTGGAGTTAAATGGTTTTGGATCTCAGAATGAGAGCTTGACATTAACTTTTTGTTCGCTTGTATTCTCTATATCCTCTTGAGATAGGAAGTTCTTATTGTGCAGTTATCTTCCTCAGACAAAGACCTTTTCATGGAGAGCTTTTATGTTTTGTTGTTGGCTTTTTGCTTTCATCCTTAAGAATTTCTTTATAGAATTGTTGTAGTTGAGGTTGTTAGTAGAAACGGAATCTCTAATACATTGTTTGCCATATTTCACTTGGTATTATGGTACAGAGGTCATTCATAATTTTTCATTATTGGTTTAATTTTTTTCCAATTATTATTGGCATTTTATAATAAGTGTACATAATATTTTATTTATTCTTGTATGTGTTATTGATATATACAGTTTTTTGTACACACACACACACATATATATATGTATATACACAAGTTTTGCAGGGAAAAGATAGGAATGATTAAATGGTGTCTTCGAAAGTTCATGGGAAGTTTATGGAGAAACCATATCTGTAAAGATACACTGAAGTTCTCTCTACTGTATCTTATCCTGGTTCCTGCCATGCTTTCTGAACTGGTTTTGGATCAGGAGCCATAATCTCTGAAGCTTTAAGAGCTAAACCCTGAAAAGCTCCAAGTTTGTGGTTTAGCCATGTGAGGTCTTTGCTATCACATGGATAATAGACATTCCCTGTTGCATTCCCTGAATAAAAAGTGAATCAACTAGAAGCATGTTTGTACTAAGCCACATCAGAGTTATCCTCTGAATTAAGGCTATATAATAGGTCATTTAAAACTAAATTTGTACAAAAAGGTCTGAACTTTTTGTTGCTAGTTCAGATATAATTTTACAGCTTTAGTTTCATCACTATTAAATTTACAGTTTTATTTTATCTGAATGAATTGGAGTGTGGTTAATTTTTATGCAACTTCATATACCACTAAAATCTTCCATATGGAATTTAGATTAGATAAGGTTCCAGGAAATGAGAGTCTTAGATGTGAATGACTGTAAACATGCTTAAAAGAGCTATTCTGTAAGGATTAAATAACATTTAGAGTTAATTCTCCTGATTTTTTTTAATTTATTTTTTCTGTTGCAGAACACAGCAAACAGTTCAATTCAAGTTCTAAATTTGGGTGCATATCATTATGATAATTTGCTGACTCATAGTGTTTCATGGGCTGTGCTACTTTACATGGTAGTGCAATGGGTGATGATGTGCAAAAAAAGTCAGCAAAACAAGAATCTCTGACTAACAAAGGCCTACATTTTTGATAGCAATTAATTGGTCTGTGGTGCCTTCTTAGCACATCATGTTGCGTTTTCTTGCCTCGGGGATATCACAGGATGGCTGAATGTGGATAAGCTGGGAAGACTGGCAAGCTGAAGCTATCATCTGATTTTTCTGAAATTTCTGTGGCTAAAATGATCAAACTTCCCCATGTCTTCTTGTTAAAGAACAAGGAAATAGTGAACTGTTTTCCCACTGTTCCCACCCACATTTGATATGTATATGTGCAGTGTGTGTGTAAACTTCCCCTGTGTGCCTCTCATACAAGTCACTGACTTATAGAGTACAACTTCTCCAGAGTAGTTTATCAACTTTGGGTTTTGGGTTTTTTTAAATAACTTAATTATATTAATCCTTTTTTTTTTTTTTTTTTCCCCATCTCAGCATTGCCAACAAGATTTCAGGATGTTTTCTGTTCCCTGGTAATCCTGTCAGCTTTGAGTGGTTTTCCAAAGACCTCTGAGGACTTATGAATCTCCTGTCTCTTATGCCCTATTGGTCATTGGTACATCATTCCTCAGGGAAAAAACCATCCAGAGGGTTCGTTGTGCAGTTTATCAGACCATTAAAATAATTAATAATGTGTAAAAAACAGCGAAGGGGGCTGTGGGAGGGGCTGGGATGTGGAACTAACTACAAAACAAAGTGAATTTCACTTGCCAGGACTGATACATCTTTTGCAGATATTATAACTTGTTTGAGGGGGAAGTATCATATAAAGTAGCTTTCCTCGGAGCTTGCATTCTGGTGGAGACCTCGTAAAAATCAATGGAAGTCTTTTCCTCAGTCTCTTAGCGAGTAATGCCGGCAATCTTCGTGTGGTGCACAGCTGGGCACATGCCTCCTATGTTTCTGTTGCTGTTAGGTGGAGATTATGGCACAATCAGAGCTGAGACAGGAGCTGCTAGCAGTGGCAGCACAGTGCTGTGCCAATATCCCGGTGCTGGCAGGAGTGAGAGTGGTGCTTGTGTGAGGCTGCCAGGCTTCACCCAACCCTCCAGCCCTTCTGGCCCTCCCCTGGCTGCTCTCCTGGCCTCCCATCAGCAACATGATTAGTCAAGGGGCTGGAAGGCACAGCCTAACTGGGCAGTGGTAAAGTATTAAGGGAATTTGGGAATCAAATGGGGGTGGGACCTCTCACATTTATGTGAATTTATGCACTGCTGTGATACGAATACCAAGTGTTTAGAAGGAATTAAATAGTTAAGTTCAAAATTATTCGTGTGCCGGGCGGTGTCTAGATGGTTTATAGCTGCAAGTAAGCAAAAGGTTTCCTTACAAAATTGATTTATATGTTCATTTATGTTCTTGAATATTGAGAACAGGGAGGGAATTAGCAGTGTTTCATGAGCTACACTAGCACATTTTTCACCTTATATGGAGAATTGCCTGCCACTTATCGAACGGGGTTAGATGTGCTGTTATTGTCACATTCCTTAAAGTTGGAAGAAATCTTGTTTCTCTGACCAAAGATTCAACTCATAAACTTATGATTTTGTAGTTTGAATGCTGTTTTTTCATCCAGGAATTGTTGGGATGGGCAGCGCTTCTTGAGAAAAATAGCAGTGTGCACATTTTCGCTGCTGTGTTGTGGAGTTCATTCCTCAGCTCGGGTGGAGAAACTTAGATGCTTGCAAGGGAAAATATGTTTCTGTTTGGAGTCATCTGGAGTTCCTCCTGGCTGGCTTCTCTGGTCCTGAAGAACACAACAGGAGGGAAGGTTCCAGGAAATGAAGGGAAAGACCTGCAAATCGTGTACACGTGGTATTTAAGGGGGTAGACCTTAGTTTTGTTTTTTCTTTATCCCTGCTAAAGATAAAGGGGCTGGTGTTTGATGCAGCCTTTTCATGGAGTTGTTGATGGGATAGTGACTGACAGCTGTTGGCTGTAAAGACATTGACCTGCTGGTCGTTTGAGTGTGAGATGGAATAAGCAGAAATATGGAAGTAGAGACAAATTGCTTATTTAGTCATTGATGTCCTGGATTACAGAAGCCTGACTAAAGACTGAATAGTTGAAAGATTAAGAAGGTGACAATTATCAAATTTCCTTTTATAATAATGTTCCATTGATGGTTGCATTTGCTGAAATTCTTGCATTTGAAAAGTGTGAGATCAGGTCTGGCTTAATGTAAGCTCTTCAAATTAACATACAGCTTTCTATTTGAAATATTTCTGGGGTTGTGGTACTCGGTAGGGCAGTGAGTCTCACCTACTGCTGCTTCTTGTTTCTTTGGGTACCAGAGTATTATAAGTTTTTTAGTGTGTGCGCTGCCACTCTTGTGACTTGAGTTTGTGTAGTGATTGCAGAGATTTTTCTATGGTACAGCTTGAGAAATAAAATACTCCAAAAGGTAGTGATTAGGTGCAGTGGTTAGAAAACATGGCTTAAGATTGCTGTTGCTGATTTTACTTTCATGCAGATCCAGAAGAGTTAACTGGAAAATGATACTCAGGTTTTTCTTTCTCCATAAAGGCAGCGTTGGCTGTATTTTTTTGAATAATAAGACGTAAGGAAGAATTCATGAGCCTAGTAACATTTGAAGCCAACAGAAACAAAAGGGTAGTTTATATGGCTAAATACTTTGAAAAACCAACATTTGAAACACGTAGCCAAATTGTTGCATTGAAGTATCCATGCAATTTTGAAAGGGTAGAGAAAAAGATACAGATTTTTATTTTCTGCTTTCCTGTTTGTGGTTTTACCATTCTTCCCCTTTTTTGGCTCACCAGAATAGTACCAGATTTCTTATCATGTATGGATATAAAAGAACTTAAACTGCATGTATTTATTTTTAGGACTCCACCCTTGGGCTTTGGATTTTGTGAACAGCTATTTCAGTAAATTTACATCTATATGTGGAAACTGGCAAATTGAATACTGTGCAAATCCACATTTTAAATAAAGCAACTGCTATTATAGAAGGTAAATGATATCATAAGAAAGCCAAATAAAAAAAAAGTTACATTTTTGTTTGCTGCTAAAGGAATGATCAATGCTTCCTGCTGGCTTTTGCACCCTGCAATTGGAGACTCTGGTGTGCAAATGGTTTAAATAATGCTGGGGTTTGTGTCTGCTTGGCGCTGTATAATGCTGAGGCTGAGGTGACTTAAATATACAGAGTGTGGGCCAATCTCGAGGCCCTTTCTCAGGCAGAACACCCATGGAAATCACATCTAAGTGTCGTCAGTGAAAGCTTTGCCAAACAAATCATTATGGATTTGACCCCAAAGTTATTACTACTGAATTTCATATGTAAGCCTTTCATTATAGTGTTTTTTAAGAATGGAGTACTTGAATGAATCCTGGAATTCATTATAACTCTAAGTTTTTAACAGGGTGTCAGCCTCTTAAATTACATTTTCATTACTAAATACAGTTTCTTCCTCTTTGTTTCTTTCTCCTTTTTTTGTTGCTCAGAAAGAAGTAGAAGAGTTACTCTGTGGCTCAGAATTATTTTACTTTTGGCAAGCAATCTACTGAGGTGCCTAAATTAGGAGCTTCATCTTCCAGCCTCTCCATGTGCCCAGTGGAGAGGGTTATATCCAGAAGGGATTTTGCTCAATGTCATCTTTTGGATATGACTCTGTGGTGCCAGGGGTGGTGTAGGGTGCACTGATTTAGGAACCCAGAGGGATGTGGTTGGTTGGCAAAGGACCTCTGTGATTTATGATGTGAGCTGTATATAATTTGTTTCAAAATTCCCTTTTAGGAGTTAGCAGGTTAATTTTTTGTCTGTCTGCTTCATGGATTATGGGGATTGGCAATAGAGCTGTGTCCTTTAGTGCAGAAAATCTCACGTTGTGATGGGACATTTTTGAGGTCTTCAGTCTCTTGCTCTCTCATACACTTTGTGTCTCTGGCCTTGGTCCCCTTCTGCAGGCTTCAGGTTCCTTTCAGATCTCATGAAGTGTTTTGTGAGTCATGATGTGGACTGATGGATTGACTGTGTGACCAGATGTCTGCAGTGCCTGGCTGCTGGTAGCAGGACTGGCTGGACCAGGTGGTCCCCTCCTGGCCTCAGACCCCAAGAGAGGGATTTTCAGCACAGAATCTGGATGTTTCATACTTTGTATAGCTAAAACTGCAGTAATCCAGCCTTCCCATGTTTAAAATACTGAAGGAACAGCAACAGAAAGGGCTGGCCATTAGGATTTTAAAGCTGTTTTTATGTCTTTATGCTTCCAACTGCATTACATGGTATTAGATATAAAACATGGTCAATAGAGGTTGTAGGAGCACCCTTAAGCATACCTCCCATATTCTCACATCATATTTTCACCTGTGTTTACTTCTGGCTAGCCTTCAGTCATTCAGACAAAAAATTTCCTAAGTGTTTTTTCTGCTTCAGGCAGAAACCTCTTGGAAAGACTTTCAACAGAAGAACTCCAACTGTTTTTAAAATAATGCATTACATAAATTTAGAGAGATTTGTCAACTTTATTTAGCCAGTCATTCCTTCACAGCATTGTTATACCTTCAGGGAGTAGAGGGGGGAATCAGGGTGCTTTTTGCAGCCCCATGGAAATTAATACAGATCTACCAACCTGCCAGAGTTGGTGAAAATTGTTATCTGCACGTGCTCGAAAGAGCAGCTTTGAGGTTTGCTGATACAATCACTGAATACTCCCACTTTATAAAATGGGCTTCTACCTCACCAGCCTCTGTCTGTGCCTGGGGTGATGATAATGATGGGTGGTACTGAACACCCACCTGGGTAAGTCCATAACTCCCGCTGCCTCTGCTTTGTTGGGGGAGAAGGTATCTGGGTGCTTAATAGTCTTCCAAATTCACTAAAGCTTTATGCCAAGGCATACTTGAGGCAGTAATTGAAAAATTACTACTTTTTTACTAGTCATCATTCATGTACTTAGTTCCAATAAAGCGGAGAGTAGAATTTATACTTAAGTTCATATATTACTCTCAGGAGTGTTGGGCTTGAGAGGTGTGATGCCCAAAGTTTGGGAACAAGGTTCAAAAAAAGAACTTCTGTCTTCTACTTTTTTTTACTCCCAGGCTGGAGGACACTCTGTAGTATTGTACTGATAATTCTTTGTTATTTTAAAGGAGCAAGTTTTGGAATCATGACTTCCATAGAGGGGATGGATCTCTTTGCTTTGTTTAAAAACAGCTAAGCATAAAAATACTACTTGGGAATTTTATGAAGGTTGCAATAAACCAATAAAACCAAGAATCTATTGCATGACATCTCCAAGCTGTTTAAGAAACCAGGATAACAAAGGTTAGGACTTGAGAGTGATGGCAAGACTGAAGTCATGTCTTAGTTATTCCATGGGATGGGAATGAAGTTGCTACTGATACATCAGCACTGCTCCAGCCAGACTCTAAAAGCTTCATAGAGTTTGGGTTACCTCCTCCCATTTTCTTGTTCCTTCACATTTATAAGGACATTGAGAACTCTTGCTTCTCCCTATCTCAAGACCTTTTAAAATATTAATCTTGCTCAGAAAACACAAAATACTCCTCGGAGTGAGAAGTGCTTTAGGTCTTTGCCTTCTCAGTCATGATCCCCAAGAGGCACTAGGAGCTTTTCTGAAAGGGAAAGTTTATATTTGCACAAGTAAGGCGGAAAGGAAGAGGGAAGCACGAAGCACTTGCCAGCCTCTAGTGTTGGCCAAGTCAGCAGGCTAAGACCAGGGTTGCAGCAAATAGGTTATTGTTTGCAGAGTATAAATGACTAGTTGTTCTTACAATCTTTCTGCTGATTTCTCCCGCTAGCCCTGATAAAGAACAATATTTTACCACCCTTCAAACATGCAATTCACACCCAGAAGTGCATGTTGCCATGGATGTCCTTGCAGTATTCGTGATACACTATTCAGCATTTTCAGCCTCTTCAGGTTATTAGGATAGTGTGTAAAGATTGTCCCTTAACATAGTGACTGCCCATCTCAAAGCATGCTCCCAACAAAAATGCCACAAATTAAAACTTGCGTGAGTGGAAACTGTCATCTGCATCAACTTCAGTCTCTTTATTTTGAAGAAAAATGTAAGGGTTGTTAGAGTGAACTAAAACAATTAGGCAGTTCAGGACCCTGTGTTATAAAATCTCAGATAGAGTTAATCAGTGGGACAAATTATAGGTTTGTCTGCTTGTCAGATGGAACTAATGGTGGACGACCCAGGGAGTTTGGGTGCTGAGGTGAGAAGGAGAGGAGGGGCTGCAGTGTTCTGCTTTATGTTTGTCTTGATGTGCTGAATTTTTTCAAAACATTTAAACAAAAGAGCCTGAATTTGGGTCTATATTTCAGGCTAATACTTTGAAGCTATTTTCCCCCACCATTTCTGTTGCTTTTAATCAATTATGAATGTTCTGATGTAAATGCAGAATTAAAATACTAGGCTATTTTCTTGTGCATGATGTAAGGTCCAAAAATTTATACCAGATGACTGTTCTGGAAGAGGGAAAATTAAATACTTGGGAAAATATAAGAGAGTATTTTCTGAAGCATATCTTCCTGCATGTGATTTGTAAAATGTAGATATATAATTGTTAAATATGGTATCTATCACCAAATGTGAGTCATGAGCTGTTGATTATGTTGGTAGCTTTACAGAAAATGAGGCTTGCCTTTCTATGTATGCATAATTTTGCTGGTTTTTGTTAGCTTGATGGAGAATTTCACAGAAATCCCCAGCTTTTTTCAGTTTTCAGTTCTTTTGAAGGGTTTCTTTTGGGAGGGTGGGGGTGGGGATGGGGTTTTGTTTGTTTGTGAGTTTCGTTATTTTTGACTTTGGGTTAGTTGGGTTTTTTTGGCTTTTTTAAAAAATTTTTTTGGCCCTGAGCATTACCAGATATTGTGTGTCTTTCCTGGGGTGTTCCGCCTGAGCTCTGACAGAATAATGCCACTGTTGCTTTAAGCCCATAGTGTTGCTTTATATAGATCTGGCCTGATTTATAGTGTTGCTTTAAATAACAATAAGAGAGTTCATCTCCCTTTCAGAAAAGGTTTATGACTGATCTCTGCCTGGCTAGGAATGTTTATTTTTCTTAAGTTGCCTCACTGCAAAAATGTTTTGAAATTGAGAGTTGGTGGTGGGGTTTATGCATCTATCGCTTGTGCTCTACGCAGCTCTAATCCCTTTAGCACTAGAAAGCTGTGGTTTCTGATGGATCTTACATAGGTCAGGCTCAATTCTCAATTTCTCTGTCCTTTCCCTATTGGTCATCCTGTTTTCAAAACTGTATCATTGACATGATCTGTGGGTCTTGGCAAAACCATCAGAAGCCTCAGTAAGATTTAGTTATTGCTCCTAGTCCTTTGCAATAGCACAGGCTTATTTTCTTTTCTCCATAGCTGATGATAAAATAACTTTGAAATAAACAATTTGAGAAAAAAACCTTTCCACCATCAGGCATAATGGCAGAAGGGGAGGGCATTCATGGTGGATTGCTTCTGGATGCTCTTAAAATGGCATGCATCAGCTTTCTTAAAAATATGAATTTTAAATGTACATCTTAAAATGCAGTGTCAGCTTTCATGCTCCACTTTTGCTGGAGCCATGTATTGATTATGTATTAAGTTGACAGAGGCTGATGAACAAGTCCTTTCTAACCCTGTACCGGGAATCTGTGGGGCTGTGTTGTATCCTGTGTGGTAGCTTGTGCTTTGAAAGTGAATAAATAATGCCAAGTGTGGGAAGATGCATGCACAGGAGAAGAGATGATATGAAACATGTAATTTAGGACATGGAAGAGAAAGCTCTGCTCTTCCTTTTCTGCCTAGTCTGGTTTTCTGGTCTGTCCCATGTCTGCCTTCCTAGTGTCACTTTGTGGTGACCAGAAAAAGGAATAGGCTGCTCCTAAAGCTGAGTCACCAACTCTACCTGCCACTTTTCAGGAGACCTTCCTGGACAAAGGGAGACAGAGCAGCAGGAGGATTATTTGCTTGAAATCACCTGGGCTTTTGTCTCTCAGCCTGTGGTAAAGAAGTGGTGTCTACTTTGGTCTCAGGGCAGTGGGCAGGTAGAAGGTCATGATATGGGAATGATTTATATTCATGAGTAGAGACCAGGAGGGATTTTCACAGAAAGAGAAAAAGTTAGTCCAGTCCTTGAGGCTGTTCAGAACATCTGCAGACAGAATTGTGGCTCTAAGGGCAGATGAAGCATGATCTTTTCCAGACCAAGGGGAACATGAGTTACGGTGCAGAGCTACAGTCAAGGAAGTCTTGACTTTTATACCTGCATTTCAGGGATAAAAGTCTCATGATTAGGCTGTAGACCAGCCTGTGGCTGGAGGAATTTTAGTGAGATGTTAAAAAAGGGTGAGAAAAGCTTTTAAAAAATTTATTTTACTGTCTTCCTAGGTGGGGACACTGAAACCACTGGCTGGGAGCATACCTGGTTTCAACTGTGGTATGCACTTAATGCTGTGCTCATTCAGTGCAGAGTATCAGTGGCATTCCTACTTCCTTGCCCAAGCCAACTAATTCAGGACTGCAAGCCTTTGGCAGAGCTTTGTAAATGCATATTGAACCTCCAGGCTTGGTGTGTTTATTTTGTAAAATTATAATTAAAAGAAAAAGTAGATGACTATGAAATTCAAAGTAAGAAAATTGTGAGACTTCCTAAAGAATAAAATAAAATAAAAATAATCTCAGAAGTTTAAGACTGAAAGCTTGGTGTTTTGTTATTTGTATTGTGAGGTTTTTCTCCTTCTGTTGAAATGGAATAAAAAGGAAAGCAGCTTAATGCAGAAGTAATTAATGTACATTTCTCAGTGGTTGAGTGATCTGTGTTCAGTCACACCTTCTTCAGGTAACTCAAGTGCATTAATCAATGATCATCTTTCTAATTAAATTGCTGAGTAGAGAGAAGATTTAGAGGATGATCATTAGTTTTGTGTAATATCAGTGTATTAAGGGAAAGTAGTGTTAACAAGATGTTCCTTTTTCTCTTATGATCAGTTAAAGGTTAGGAAAAAGGTCAGAACTTTTGTTTGTGTGTTGCCTCTGAAATACAAATAATCAACAAAAATAAGAAAACAAAATCAAGTGCTTTCAGAAATACATTTAGAAAATAGCAAGAAAAGTGGGGAAATAAATGCTTTGGATCATCCCAGACATAAGTGTCTGCTCAGCTCTGTTCTGACAGAGCAGTTAGGGTAGATCCTGAAACTTGGCTTGGGAATGGGAGATTTCTTGAAACAAGCACCCAGGCAGAGGGAAGTGGTGTCCAGCTTTCCTTGTGCAGATGGTTTCTGCCTTCTGGGAAGAGCTGCGTGCTGTGGCACTGCCCTGCCTTTGTGGGCAGGCTGAATGGATGTGCTCAGTCAGTGGTCCCTTCCCAAGAGGATTTATTGGCCCTGAACAGAGCTGAAGCTCAGTGTGTCACTGGGCAGCCTGGGCTCCCAGGAGCTGATTATATGCTGGATGTGTAAATGTACTCTCTTGTGTCCAGTATGACATGTGGTGCATTTGGAGTTGTTCAATGGGGCTGAAAAAGTTGTGGGATTTTTGTTTGCTTGTTTGTTTTCTGTGAGCAGGAGCAGCTTTCCAGCAGGATCTGCAGACTATCCCCAAATTTCTCTAGGAGAAAGGGGAGGGATGGCAACCCAAGAAAACCATGTGGAGCAAACTGATGCAGAAAGCTGCGACATCTGCCACAAGCTATTCACAGGTGGTTGGTTGAACACAGGTGTCACAGATGAAGTTAAAATCTCTGTCTCTGGAGATTGACAAGGCAAGGTCTGGATGTCTATCCGGTAGAGCTGTTTGCAGTGCATTTTACAGGAGGGTGCTGTGCTGTACTTGGTTTATCTACCACTGGCTAGCCCTGGGGGGAACCACATGAATAATAAGCGTCACTTCTCTGCTCCCTTCTTGCCAGACCTGTTGAGGTTTGGTAGCAGCTCATACCTCCCTTTTGACACAGATGTACTGCAGCTCAAGGGAATGGAGGTGTCTGTAGAGTTGTCTTCCTGAATTGCTCAACGCCTCATCATTGTACACTGGCTTTAACCAGGGGCTATAGTTTGTAATGATGATGCCTGGCAACCCAGCAAAAGACCCCCAAAAACCTCTCAGTAGGTGCTTGCTCCCTGCTGGTGCAGACAGCACCTGCCCTGAGCTTTTACTGCCCTTCCCAGATCACAGCTGAGGAACCACATCTGTTCCTTAAGTGTTGCTATTGTGTGTATAATGTAATTACTTTTTGTTTACAGTAGAGCTGGAAGGGCCCATGGTAGCTTTGTACTAAGGACTTTGCTGCAGTGCCATGCCTGCTAGCCATTTGCTGGTGTTTATTTTTGTGTACCCCCCTGTTCAGCAGGAAAATGAAAATGTGAGTGCAAGACGAATGACAAACCAAGGTTGTTACCATAGCACATACTGCCTAATCTGTGCTGTTAAAACTTTCACAGCTGTGCCTACCTGTCTGTCCTTAACTGAAAAAACAGAGCCTAGGGTGTTGTATATGCCATGCTTAGTGTATGGGATTTTTGTTACTTGGCAGGAGGTAAAAATCTCAGTCTGGGATGTGTGAGTTTTATGTAACTGTAATTTAGTACAGCAGTTCTTTCTTTTTCAAATACTACTTTATCTTTTTTTTTTTTTTTT
>NC_031770.1:53978360-54192502 GCF_001522545.3 Parus major | reverse complement strand
TTTTTTTGTTTTTTAAGATTGATTCCTTCAGAAGTGCTTTGCCCTTAATAGAAGTTTAATGGGAATTGTTGGTATTAAAGAGATTTTGGGGAAAAGAAAAAGAGAGGAGTGTTGTGAGGTCACTGGCATAAGATGTCCATTTCCTCCTAACCTCCTAGAAAAAGATATTTGAATGTGTAAAGGTCTGTATGTATGGAGCAATATTCTACCCTATAGATTTTTCTTATGTTAAGCCTTATTATTCAAGACTCTGCAGATCCAGGGAGATGGGTATTGCAGATCTGGCAGAGTGTTGCTGGGAAGTTTGTATTCACCATGGCAAACTTCCTTCAGTATTTGATGGACTGCTTGTGGGGGAGCACCATGACCTCCCTAAGAGGTAGCTTACTGGGAGAGCTGGAATCACTTCAAAAAACTTGGCCCTCTACCCTGGCCAGGAAGTTTTCTTCAAACAGAGCAGGGCATCTTCCTTAATAAGTGTTCAAGTAAGACCTGACTGGTAAGGAGGGACTCTTAAGATACTTCGCCATAAATCAGTTCTGTTGTATCAGAAGTAGTATACCATCTGCCTGCTATAAACGTTGTGTTCTTGTTTCTGCCTGTTCCAATAAAGATAGAAATGTTTTAGATGTACATTTACAAATCTGTGATGACTGAGTACTGTGAGATCACCCTGGCTGTATTAATAACAGCTAGCTGCATTCCCCTATATTTATGGGCCAGCAAAAATCCAGGAGGGTGAGGTTTGGCCTTGAGGGCAGAGTTTAACTCTGCATTGTTGAAATTACATGTATATCCTGACACAGATCTTACACTTAGCTCTGTACTAGGTGTCACTCTATCAAACCATTAGTAAAGGAGACATGTCTGTGAAGATCTGGAAATGTGGTTCTGGCCTGAAAGGAAAATGCTCAAGCAGCACTCTTCAGTGAGCTGGAACATGGGAAGAAAAAGGGCACTTTTCAGGTCAGGGATTTTGCAGATGAGAGCAAGCTATTGCCCCAGGTTTTGAGTCTTAGATGCTGGTGCACAGGAACTGAACCCCATGGTGAAGGAAGCCCTGTGTGGCTTTGAGGAGTGGAGCCATGCTGTGCCATTGTGCAGGAAAAGGAAGTATGACAAAAAACAAAGTTTGGGCAAGGTAGCAGTGCTGTGAACTTTGGGAAAGATGGTATCTGTGGCACATGGATCATGGCAGTGTTATCTGAATGCCATAATCATGGCACTAGCAGCCTTGTCCTGCAGCTCTTGGCTCTGTGTTACAGCCGTGACTAGGTGGGCTGTGGTGGTCTGATGTTCTATGTAGATAGATACACCTTCCCCCACCAGCAAAGCTGGTCTGTGTACTATATTTGGAGTTTAACAAGTAGTTTTTTTGGTGTAACAGCAAAGAATTATTAGTTGCTTTTCATTAGTTACATTTTATTACTCACATTTCCTCTTGGGTGTAACTTGCAGCCTGATACTGTTTTTTGTTTTGCTGGCCCACTGTTAATTCATCCATTTTGTATGGTGGTTTTGCAGCTTGTATTATTTGCTATTTTGTTTGCATTTTATTTTAATGGAGCAGCCTTTATTTTCAGTGAAGTCAGTTTAGGGCTTTGCTCTAACTCCACTGTCTTTGGAAGCATGAGTATGATAAAATTCTTGTGTTAGTTTTAATTATGCTATATGTCAGCTTAACCATTGTCAATATCAGGATATTTTTATGACAAGGTGCTTTGTGCTGTGAAGAAGCTGTTTAAAATCAGCTGTGCCAATTTGAACATTAGAGAAAATATTATAATACAGTCTGACACTTTGCAGAATGAAAATGACAGACTTTGTAGAGCATGAAGTTCTCCTTGCCAGCTTTTGGGAGCTCAGTTTGTCACTCTACTTGTTCAGTGAGCATACAATGAGGATGGCTGGTGTCTGTCTAAGCATTTTCAGGTGATGTGGGAAAAAGAGCAGCTGGTTGCTCCACATCAGTCTTCTCAAAAGCAGTGGCTGGCTTTTCAGAGCCTGGCTTGGTTGGTGCAAGAGAACTTCATGGGAGGTCTTTATACCTGATGTGCAGATATTTTGCAGAGGTCCTGACTGGGATTTGATAGAAGCTTTAAACATGAACATGTGGAAACAGGCAATCCTATTGTGGTACAGGCACAGTTTGTGCTTAGGGCCACCACTGTAGAAAAGGGACTGTGATGGTACTGGCCTGTGTCAAGCCACCTTTCTGGGTTGAGTGTTTCCTAGATGGAAACCTGGACAGCTTAACAACAGCTCTTCTTGAAGCACATGGTTGTAATGTGTTGTTTTACTGGCTTCTATTTTCCATTTGTATGTAGAAAGAAGTTTTTAGCTGTGAGCAGTCAGTGCAGAATGCATAAGTGAGGGATGAACTGAGTGGAGACGTTCCTAGCTGGTTTTTTTTTGCATGAGAGCTGTTGGCTTGTTTATAGGAAAGGCTAGTGATGTAGTTGGCAGTGGTTCAGAACAAACCTTAATTCTATTTTCTGTATCTAGGGATACAAGTGTTAACAAAACAATTTTTGTTTTTCAGATTGCCAGTGCTACAAAAATAGGGACTTCCAGTAAGAAGTTCTTCAGCTTGTGAAGCCACAAGGACACCTCACCCCCCTTCTGTGCTTTCACTCATGATGCAGAGGGAAAGAAGACATTTAGAGAGCAAATAAATTATGCAAGGTTTGTTTGTTTTTATTTTCTTGGTTTGTTTATTTCTGAGTGGGTCAATTGCATTATGAGACATAATAGGCCAAGATCCAGATAGAACCAGGTTAAATTTTGTTTTAGTCCCTGGTTCTTAAGGTTTCATATTGTTTGGGTGTTTTTGAGGCTTTAGAATCAACCAATAGAGAACATCAGCACAGGGGAAAATGTAGGCTATGTGAACTGTTTCTTTCAAGGCATTAATCCAAATTTTAATTCCTGTGACTTCAAAATAGGTTGTATTTACAAAACTTCAGTCCAGACAAGCCTCCAAATCTGTAAATAGCAGAGATGCAGTTTTCTATACTTAGCAGGAAAAGGGATGTTATGATGTGGTAAATTTATCAAAGGAGAGGGAATGGATAAGCAGTTTCTGATGTAGAGTGCATTGTTCCAGAATTAGACAGAAAATTATCAGAAAAGAGAGCCCTACTCTTGATGTCTCACCAGTATAATTCCAGAGATCATCAGATGTCTGTCTGCTGTAGTTAGAAATGCTGTGAACAGCATGAGAGAGGTGCTTTGGTTGAGGGTTTGAAAGACCTGGTGCATCTGACCTTATGATAGGGCAAATTTCCTCCATCCTGTTTAGTTTTGTCATCTGAAATGAAGGAGTTGCTTTAGAGATTTTAAAAGACTTAATCATGATGTTTTGTAAACAGGTGATGAGAACGTTTATCCAGATTTTCATAATTTTTAATTGCTTCAGCATTTTTTGCTGTTACTAACAGAAGCTTCACGTTGTTGTCAATACCATGCTATCTACTGCACCAGGTATTCTGCTAGTTATCACGAAATCCAGACTTGTTTGGACTCTGTAGCAGGACCCCACTGCACAGCCCTGACAAAGCTGCCTTTTTGGAAGTTTAGGCCTATGGGCAGTTGGCACATCACAGGGAAGGAAAATGGTTAGACCTCAACACGTCCTGTTCCTTCTCGTTCCCCAGGAGTTTGTCCAATGTCATCACATCCACTGGCAAGGGATGCAGTTTCAGAGGGATTTGGTTTCATTCCATGCTAGGACAGAATTGTTTTTTCTCTCCTGACAAAATACTTCGGGGCAAAATTGTGTTGAGTAAACAAGGGGAATCTGTTGCAGAGTTACAGGTTTTTTTCCCCTGGTGGACACGTACCAGGCAGGTGATTATTAGACCTGATTGTTATACAGTATTCAAACACTTACAAATAAATACCTGTGTATTCAGTTTACTTTATCATCTCTTTCAAAATCTACATTTTGTAACAACTTAGAGTTTTACCATCTGCAAGGGATTTAGGGCACTGATGCCACAGAAGTTAATATGCACAAACTCTGCATATGCTGTTGTTTGGCCAGTGAAGTATTTGGCCTATTCTTCTCTAAAACAGCCTATTTTTTATTTTTAGTACCAGTTTATACATTCAGGATATATTATAAAATTAAAATGGATTTGGAGGTGTGCTCAGTGATCTGCTGAGCATGATTGCAATAGGTCTAGAAGGTCTTCTGAATTCTGGAGTTTCCCTTTTCAAAAAGGTAAAGTAATATAAAGAAACAACTCAAAAATAGTCAACTTGTAACTGATTTGTATAAAAGGACAGCTGTGAAACTGTGCCATTGATTGATAGAATTAGATTTACTATTCCAGTGTGTTGTGCCATTCTTTATTGCCATAGGTTAAAAGTGTCACTGAGATTTTATGCACTGCAGCACTCATAAAAGTCCTAATTTACTGTAGTAGTCAATCTATTGGGAGCTTGTGGGGGTTTTTGCAGAATTTTTTTTTGGAATTTTTTTTTTTTGTGTGTGTGTGTATTTTTTGTTTGTTTGATTGGTTTAGTTTGACCTGTGTTGATAAAAGAAAGTATTGAACCTGATTCTAAAATTTAATGGGACTACTGTCTGTTAAGTCATTTGTTCCATTTGAGTCTGCTGGTGTTTTTTACCATGTTTCAGTGCTTTGGGAGGGATGCACTGTTTATTCCCTTGAAAGTACTTAAGCTTTTTAGCAGTCAGTATGTTTTGTTTCATTTTGTTTCATTGTGCCCACATGCAGCTTTCCAAAAAGCAGTGGAATACCCAGGGTGGCTTGTCAGGGGCAGGAGGTGAATTTGTGAACCCCATGAAGGCATGAAGGAGAAAATTACAGCATACATATTCCTAATGATAAACATACCAAATGCATCCTAAAATTATAAAGCAGTGTGGTGCATTAAAGCTCTAATCTGCATTTTGGCTAAGGCGTAGCTGCATTTTTGGACTGTCCCTTTAATTTGGTTCTTTTAATTACCTGCTGATGAGTTCCTGTGGTGGAAGCAGCAGGAGCTGTGCCTGCAGCAGTTTCCTGGCATAGTGGTTTCTATCAGACAGAGCAATGGGATTCCTAAGGTTACTTTGAAATCTGGGGTCTCCTGCTGTAAACCAGCAGACTGACACGAACAGGAATCTAATTAAAAAGTCCAAGATATTGAATAAAGCTCACAAATGCCATCTGTTCAGCTTTTCAACCTGAAATTACTCTATGAATTGCAGTAACACGTTTCATTGTTCCTGCATTTTTGTAGCTGAATTTTGTTACAGCAGCCACCCTTACAGGCAGAGTTGTGCAGGCTCTGTTAGTGTTATTCACTGCATGGACTTCTTGAAGTATTCCAGCAAAGTATGTTTGGGAGATAGTGCTGGATTAAAACTTAAACTCATGAGGAAGCCATTGATACCCTGCAAAGGTCTTGCACTGGTTTGCCAGCCTAGAGAATGCCTGGAAAGGGGCAGCACTCCACCGACAGACTTTTCCAATAAATTTTTCCCAGCTTAATGTAATTAAAAGCAAGGCCTGGATATTTACCTCCTTTGCAAATGAAAGCGTTACTCGTGTGATTGATTGCAGGAGAAAATCCCAAACAAGTTTGTAGATTGAGGAGGGAAAAACCCACCAAGATAGAACGATCAGGAAGCAAATCAAATGTGAGAAGAAGACCCACCGGTATTTTGACGAAAACTATAGAATGGAGTAATCTTAAAAATTCTTTCAGTAGTATATAATGTTGTTATCAACAGTGTGTATTCAGTCTTCATACAAAAATGAAGTAGGGATATTGCAGAAAGAAACTTTGTGGTTATTTGGGCAATCCCCTGTGCCTGCTCATGTGTAGTGTACAAGAGGAAATGTTCATAACAGTCTGAGAAAGCAGAAGAAAACACTGGTGTACTGATGAAAGTCTTGTGGCTTGCTGTTAAACTCTGTATCCAGGAAACAATTTCTTATTGACAGATAACAGTGGATAAACTGAGTAATTTTCTAAGAAGCTGATTTCCTAGGAAAATCAATCTGGTATATGCATTTTTTTCAGTATTATCCCATAAGAAATATATAAGGTAAGATAATATTACTGTCTCCAAAACTAGCTATCTGTAGTTACTGCCTACCCTTATTTCCTAGTTGTACATTTTCTTTCCCTGTTTCCTTGGTGTTCTCTGTCACGACCTTGTGCCCCATGGTGTGCACATCCACAGCTGGTTTGCACCGTCAGCAAGGATCACCAGCCTTACTGAAGATGGCACTAAGAAATTGGCATGCCTGACAGAGTTTAAGGATGCAAACTTCCATCCACAGGGCAGCTCTCCCTGTTACGTGTATCCAGTTTGACACCTCTATGAGCTGGCACTGGTGACAGAGTGCTGGGATAAAAGGATCAAAGTCTCACCTTTTCCCTGTGGAGCTGTTGGGACCGTGGTCCATGGACCATGGGAGGGGGAGCACTACTTCCTAGAGCATCACACAGGGTGCTGACCTGTGACTCCACTGGGATAATTAGCAGTGTGTCTGCTCTCTGCAGCCAGTGAGATGCAGCTCATCCATCATTCTGGAGAGCCCATCCTCCCCTGCTGTAACGCGAGGTGATGGGGGCAAGGTGTGTGTTGGTAGTGCAGCAGATGTACAGAGAGCATTACCCCAGGTTCTTCCTGCTCTGTAGGGCCAAGCCTTCAGTAGAAACAGTGGTGCTGTGTGTGTGAGCATGGGAGCAGAAGGAGTATTTGTGTTTTTATTTCTCTGGGAGGCATTTTACTGAGGTCACTGTTAGTCTGGATAGATGCTTGTTCTCCCACCTGAGCCTTAGCACTGTCATCAATGGTCTGTGGACATCCTTAACCGGTGTTCTCACAGCTGCTGCTCTTTGTCTGCTCAGAGATGCACATCCCTGATTGAGGATGGACTCTCATTTGTGTTCCACCATTCCAGTGTCTTGTGAAATCTTACAGCATGATCTACTGGTGTATTGTCTTCTACCCTGGTACACCACAGAGGTCTCTTTTTTTTCTTAAAGTTACGAACATCAAATATTCCCTACAATCATCAGCTGAATTTACATATAGAGTAGTCTCTTGAAAACCATGTTATACTTTCATATTGGAGAATGACATTTTAAAATCATTGCTTGTGTAATACAGGATAATATTAAATAGGATAGCAAAACGTTCTTGGAAACTGGAGATCCAGAAAAAAAAATAATGGATAGTGATATTGAGAGTCTTCACTTCAAAAAGAAAATAAATTTACAGGGGATCTCATTGCTCTAAAGGACAACATTTAAGAAAACATTTCCTCTTTGTATTTGCTGTTGCAAGCAAACTTGGTGCTTAGTCCAGTGCAAATGTTGCACGTATTTGTGTGAACTGAAATTTTAATTACTGTTCTGTCTGCCTGTTGTTGGCATGGAAAAAATAATTATTGATTGAATAGAATAGGTGTGACAAATTTGAGTTTAATATATAGTTTAAAATACCAGTTTAATATACTAGTTTAAAATACTTTTTATTTTTCAGAAAGGAAAATATAATTCATAATAATTCACTAATATTGGAGTTCACTGCAATTCCCTGTAGTGATGCTAATCTGGTAGATATTCCTACAGTGCTGCAGAAGTTGGTTTTTAGGTGACTGGGCCAGCAAATGTTGCCTCAATTTATTCATTAAGGCATCTTGTGAAAGCTCTGCTCTTCATACACAGATAAAGCTGCTGTTCAGGTTGCCTGGAGAGGTAGTTTGTGTACAAATAACTGTTGTCACTGGAGTCCACTATCTCATAAAATATATTTGGCCTTTAGGTATGTTTCTCCTGTTGGACTTATCGAGCCATTTGATTTCCAGAAGTGCTGCTCCTTTGAAGTCTCCGCAGCATATCTGAAGAGGTGACAATATAGTTGCAAAACACCCTTTGACTTGGGCTCAGAGCCAAACAGTGCCATGCACTCTCCTGCAAGATCCCTTGCATGCTGATCACTGGGGAGCTTTCCTCAAACCTTACAAAACCCCGACCAACCAACCAAAAAACACCAAACCCCACCCCAGTTTTAGGAAGTGCAGTGCTCTTGACTGAGTTTTAAAGCTGTGGATCTTTTCCTGCACTATTAAAATGCAGCTGGTGCAAGAGCTGCTGTGCTGTGTTTTTCTGGGCACGAAACAGTGGGGAGGGCAATGTCCAAAGCTTTGTCACAGGGAGCGACAAATCAGCTACCCAGGCACTGAACCTTCCGCTTGTTGGCATAGCAGGGGGAGGGGCAGAAATGGCATGGTCAGAGACATCAGAAGTAGTGATTAAAGCAATCTTATTTATTGTTTTAATTTTCTATCTCAAAGCATTTTCTGCTTTCTGAGTTGGCACAATGGATGAAATTCTGTCGCTGTTGATGTTAGCGGGAAGTTTGGCATCAGCTTTGATGGGACCAAGATTTCACACAAAGTTCTTTAAGGTAGTTTGAGCATTAATACAGCATCTGTGTATTTTACAGTTCCTTGATTTGTAGGCATTATGTAAGTATTAGGTGTCTTTCTTCAGATACCTTAAGAAAATAATATTTATTTTTGCAGTGGGAAGTTTCATGTAATTACAGCAAATTCTGTACTGATTTTTCTCAAAACTTCCTAACTTCCCTTTATTTTTTCATTTTTGTTGTACAGGAAAGGGCGTTTTCACTGGCAGACTAACTAACTTAAGAGAAAAATTAAGAGTATCTTGACTTAAGTTATACAGTTGTAAAACAGGTATTATTTATGAATAATGAAAACTTTAGAGGAAATCGTCTGAAAAAGTGTTACAGAATGACATGGATGTTCTCTTGATTGCAGTCTTGAAACAGCTCTGCTAATTCCTTTAGTGGGTAAGAAAAAGAATTACAAGAAATAATTACATTTAAAATCAGTGTAATCTACTTGTGTAGACCCCTGTGCATTCAAATTAGTATGGAATAGTTCTGCTCTATTTTCCATAGAAAATAGTCTAGGGATGCCTCATGGATTCTTAGCCAATGACACCAATGTCAGATATGTTTTTTTAATATACTGTATAGAGATCTGCATGTGTGACTTTTGTACATATTATTTTCCATTAAAAGGCTGTATCATTAAGGGTGGGTGGGAATTGTAGAATATTGAATAATAATGAAATAGTGTGCTGAGATATTTCTTCATTTTCTGGCTATTTTTAACTGGTAAAATTTACTTGGATGAAAAACAATTTTCTATACTGTGCATTCAGTTAAACCCTCATGAGGTATGTCCTAGCATTCCTTAATAAAATTCATGTTAAAATGTTATTGAGTTCATCTGGTTTCCAGGATGTGGTCTTCTGTTGCACATTGGCAAACCTGACTGAAACACAATTATTTCTTTGCATCTGTTGATATCTTGCTGTAACCTGAATTAATAAGTGCTGTTGAGGACAGGAACTGAATTTTTACTCTATCCATTACCTGACAGAGTTGGAGCTTGTGGGAAGGGAACAGATGCTTTTGAGCCTTAGCAGAATAACCCATGAGAACAGGGTGTTATGTGAATTGTGCTAGGGTTAGTTCATAGAATCACAGAATGATGGAAACGTTTGGGTCAAAAGATACCTTTAGAGATCACCCTTAAAAGTCCACCCTTCTGCCATGAGCAGGGACATCCTCAGCTGGATCAAGTTTCTCAGAGCTTTGTCAAAGCCTGGCCTTGAATGTTGCCAGGGATGGGGCATCCACTACCTCTCTGGGCAATCTGGTGTTCCACCACCCTCATCATAGGAAATTTCTTCCTTATATCTAGTCTGACTCTGTCCTGTAGGTTAAAATTAATAGCCCTTGTCCTATCAATGCAGGACCTGCTAAAGTCTGTTCTCATTTTTCTTATAAGCCTCTTATCATGAGGGAGGAAGAAGAGAAAATTTTGGCATGAGGCTCACTGCAGCTTTGCCTCCATATGACCTTCTTTTCCCCAGCCATTACTTGAGCCTTCACCACATATTAATCTTCAGTTTTCTTGTTTTCGCAGCCGTCGCGGGCCTCCCCCATCTCTCCATAGCCACCATGGATGAACCATGACAGGGCTGAGCAGCTGCTACCCAATAAAGCATATTTCCAGGTCACAAATAACCAACTATTCCATACCTTGTTGCCTCGTTCATCCTTTTCTCCTCTTGGGACCCAGAAGCCTGGGAAGAGGGAAGCCTTTTTGGTGCTTGTTCATTCCTTGCGTCAGCAGCATCTGGGTTGTTTCAGGAGCTCAGCGGACTGCTGCGCTAGAGCTTAGGAAACGATTGTAAGATGTCTGTGTTGGTTAATTTCCTGTGTGTCATTTCCTGTGATATTTCTACAGAATAGCCCTTTCTGTTCCACAGACATAAATCACCTGTGCCATAATGATTCCATAGAAAATGGAGCAGTGTGTTACACAAGCAGTGAGGCTGTAGTGCTGTCTACTAATGCTATTAAATATACTTTATATAGTGGTAGATTTCTGGAAAATCAAGAGTGAATTCCTATGGGAGTAACAAAATAACAAATTTATGGACATTTGAGTCTTATTTTGTGATGACTCTCTCTGTACGTATTTCTGTCTTTCGAAATGCTTTTGGAACAAGTTGAATTTTTAGCTAATGTATGCAATCTCTAGCTTTTACACGCTGTCATTTCTTTACTGTTGCCTTTGTCCTCACCAGAATTTTTTTCATTTCTTCTTAATATTATGTGAAATTAGATCAAAGTATTAGCAAACAGCACAGGATTGGCTGTATACCCAGTATCTCAGACTCTGTATTTATCCAGACTATATATAGCTGATTGATTAAAGTGGTTTCAGGTTTTGTGCAAAGTCAAGAAGCTATTTATGTGTGTTGGAATAAAAGCCATAGTGTTGAACAAAGTCTTGATTATTCCCAGAAGTTGGAAATAAAAAGGTATTTGATTTCCAAAACTTTTGTAGAATCACTAAAGAAAGATGTATGGTAAAATCCAAGAGATGAAGGGTGGGTTTCCCAAGTTCCTTGGACTTTGTGGGGAAAATGGAGAATGACAATATTAAAAAAATTAATAAATTGTGAGGCCAGAACTGATCACTATGATCACCTAGTTTGATTTCCTGAATAACAGATTGTGTGACCAATTTTTTTTTTCTTTCTAAAGAAACATTAGTTCCTGTATTTTTGTTAAAAAAAAAAACAAGAAAAAAACTACTTCAGTCCTTGATAGGCTATTCAGGACTGCTGTATTTCTGCAATTCCCCCCAAACCTTGTTTCTGCTGCTGTTGGTCAATGCTGGAGGCTGGCTCTCCTAACTGGACCAGTGGGCCTGGCCCACTGTGTCCCCTTCCAAGATCAGAAGCAGAACGTGATGATAAAAGCAATATATGGTACTTTACCAGCTTCAGCTTTTCTGCATGTGTTTTTACAGACAATGCACCCCATGAAATCCCTTCCTGCTGAATTAATTATGCAGCCTATAAGAGAAGATGCAGCAATAGTGTTTAGGGGAGCTGAGTCCTGTCCCCCACTTGGCCATCATTCTGCCTGGGGAAGCTCTCTTGTCCATCCACCCATCTCTCCTCTCCTTGTCTTTCCTTCTGCCTTTAACTGGGGATCATGATACCACTTCAGCACAGTGGTTCTGGGTTTGTAAATGAAAACTCCCATTTGTTATGATAATATGCCCTCCGTGATTGTTTGGATGTACTTTGCCAGGCAGTAGCAGGTGGCATTCTGCAGTAAACAGCCTGATTTTTTAACTAGTTACCATGGCAGAAAACTGTAATAATTTCCCTAGACAAGGTCTTGGCATCACTGAACACTGTGGGGATTTTACCACCATCAAAAGGATCTGGGTCAGCACTCATCTACTGCTTTTTTGTTTATTTTTTATTTTTTCCTCCCTGACCTTGGCAACTTTGAGGAAGATTTACCCTCCTGGGACAGAGATGCCAATCTGATTGTGTTGCTGAGTGTTGCCTCCTGCAACAAACAAGTGGGGTTATTACTAGTCCTGGTCAGAACCATTTCATTAGCTAAAATGTTGTGAAATTTCAATACTGAGGTTTTATAACTGAAAGGATTTGGAAACCCCTTAGTTACAGAGTCACTGCTTCTGTCTAGACTGTGGAAAGAAAAGAGTGAGTGTTACACTGTGAAGTGGTGGCTAGGTTTTTGGCAAGAAGTAACAAAATGTCCTAAGAAAATTGTCTTTGACATGAGGATCAGTTCATATATAAATGCACAACTGTACTGTCAGCTAGAAGATGTTCATTCCAAACACTTCTGAGAGGAGGTTTATGGAAAATTTATGCTGTGGATTTTCCTAAAATACAGTCTAAATCTGAGAAGGCTATTTTAAAGCAAATACAATATAAAAAAGTTTCAAAGCCATTAGTTCTAAACTGTGCATTATTTATATGGAAAATATTGCTTTTGCCTCTTTCATATAAAAATTAATCCAACCTGCTGATACTTACAACAATCGTTTTTTGTTTCAGTTTGGCACAGTCAGTTACTGGAGGCTTTTAGCACCATTGTAAGGGATAATAAGGTCATTTTCCTCCCACATGGCTATTTTTTGCTAATTTGTCTGCATATGTAACCTTCCTAAAGTAGCCTGGCCTTAGCTGTCCTTATGCTTAGAAAGCTTTCCATGACATCTATACAAAAGTCTCCTCACTGAAAATCAAGCTGATTTATTTCTCATGTATTCTTGATGTGGCTGGCCAACAGCTGATCCAAAATCTCTTTATACAAGCCTTTTATATACTGAAAGAATAGTCTGCATTCCATTTTTGTTCTCTTTTTCCAAAGAGATTTGTCCTTCCTTTTTTATTTCTCCAAAGTGTCTATGCTAGTTTTAGTTACTGTCTATGTTAGTTTAGTTAGTTAGTGTCTAGTTAGTTTTTAACTAACTGGACAAAGTAATTCTGTAAAAGTTCTAAGAATATTGATGAAAGAATTTTTGTATTTGAACATTTTAAAAAATAAAAAAATACTTTATTTTTTGTTTAAAAATTGCTGACTTATATTGTTTTGTGGCTATATCTCTTTAGTTGTAGTGTCATTCCTACTTTCCTCATGTGTACCTTAAAAAAAAATACTGAAAGGAAAAAAACCTAACAACACAAAAGTGATGGTTTCCATGAGTAGAAATGTAAATTAATTGCTGCTTATTTAAAGAAACTGTTTGAGCCACTCTCTAAGCACATTTTTTTCCCATACCTGTTGTCATAATTTTGTTTTATTCTGTGACTTATTTGTAAGGCATGCTTTTCAGCCAGATGTAAAAAAATGTGAACTTTGTTTTGCTTCACAGTTGCATCAATGTGAAAATACAGGATAGAGCTGTCGTTTTCCTGGTAAAGATCAAGGATGGGCCACATGTTCAGAGGACCTTATAATCTAAAATCAGCAGCTTTATGTGTAAATACACAGTGGGGATATTGCTGGCTAAAGAAAGGAAGATGGTAAATGAATGATGTTAGCAAAATTTGTTACACATTATCTGTTTAATTGGATGATGGGGCTTACATTTGTGTACCAGCCTTCTACAAATCAAATCTCCCACCTTGTGCTTTTGAGGAGGAGAGTGTGGCTTGTGGATGTTGTGCTGCTATAGAGTTTCCATGTGAAAGTGCATTCAGACGCCTATGGTTAAGATAATGGAGTGTTTGGAGACATCTCTGCAGTGCTGGGTGTGGCAGGGAGCAGCAGTGGTCCCGGGTGGGGTTCCTGTTGGAGCTGCAGCTGGTGCCAGGGCCTGCCTGGGTCACCAGATAGCAGCCAGGAGCCATTGGAGCATCTGCAGGAAAGGGGTTCCCTCCCAGCTTCGCCCCTCTGCTGCTGGCATCTGCTGGAGGAGCTGGTGGGAAGATAACCCTCCTTGGAAAGGGGGGTACCCAAATACATGAAGAGTTGTCTTTTGAGCAAACTACTCTTAATGTCCTTAGAAAGTTCTGGGGCTTTTTTCCAAGTTCAGATCTCCAAAATGGTTGCAGAAGGGTCTGGCACAAGCGGTGCAGGCAGGGCAGGCAGCACCTTGCTCTGTTCTCCTGTAGGACACAGTTGAGTGATGATTTGTGTCACCTCCAGAGTTCCTCTCAGCTAGTGGTCAGGACATGTTTGTAGTTGTCCTCTCTTCTTTCAGGGTGACAAACACCCATCAACTTGGGTGTCATGAGTGCATTTAGCCTAGAAGACTTTCTGAAGCAGGGAGGCAGCTAACTACAAATGACTTTGTTGTAGGGGAAAACCGATATTGACTTACAGTCTGATTTCAGAACATCAATGCTACATCCATAATAACTAGTTTATATTCATGCTGCATTTTGTTTTCTTTAATAAGCTGTAACAGTGGAAGAAAACCTAGCTGTTCAAAGACTGCTCCAAGCTAGTTTTGATGCCATGGCACAGGTGGAATAAAGAAACGGAACAGAAGTCAATGTTCCACTAGTTGGGGTGGGCAGAGGAACTTGGAAGTCCAAGGATGTGAGTGGGAGAAAGCAGGATAAACCTGCAGGATGGTGGCAGCACGGCCATCTGTCTGTCTCGCAGGCATGGACCCAGGACATCCTCAGCTCTCCAGGAGATGGGTAGCAGGCAGCTGTAGCAGACAATGTTGTTCATCTCCTGAGGGCCAGGTGACACAAACTGAGAGTGATGCAGTGAGAAAAGGGAGTGGGGAGAGCTAGGCAGGTGAGATGGCTGGGCATGTGTGACAGAGCGGCTCCCCTTTGACAGGATCTGACCTCACTTGCAGCTCATGTTCTTGAGCAGCCAGATTGAAAACAGTCCTTGCAGTAGAAAGCCATTCCAGGTGAACCAAGTGGGGCATGACCTGACTTGCCTCATATGGATAACTGGATGGGTTCTGGGGACTCTGCTGCAGTCAGAGCAGAAACACGTAACTGGAGAGTGGGGTGTACAGCAGTTGCTGTGTAGCAGATAAAATTTGTGATGATGATGTGAGAATAATGGAAGATAGGAAGAGGAGAAGTGATGGAAAAAACTTGGTAGAAAAAGAGTGTGGGAAGCACAGGAAAGAAAATAAATACATGGTGTAGTTTATGTTTTATAATTACTTGGTGAGAAAAAGGTAACTGAGATTTGTCTCTCTGAATGAGAGACAGCTCTTGTATGTAATCTGGACAGCTTGATGGCACCCCCTCATTGCTCAGGCTGTAACTTACCTACCTGAATTGCTACACCAGGTTATGTCCATGAGGGATAGAAATTATTGAATTTTCAATTAGGCTTTTTCTTTACAGAAAGGTAGCTTTTGTTTAGTAATGCCTGTATGCAGATGTTTCTTATCTTCTTGGAAAAGGAAGTAGCAAACTTATTTCAAGGCAGACAGGATGCACTTATCTGGTGCTGTCCTTTTTCAATTACTGCAAGATGTGCAGCTTGTCACAAAAGAGGAAAGGCTTATTTTCAGAAAAAAAGTAGCAGTTGAAAATGTCAATGAGTTATTTGGATTAAAAAAACAAACCTGAAACAACCATGTAGAATAGATTGTATCTCGTATTTTCATATATAGAGGAGGAGGCATGTGTATGTTCTGACTGCCAGGAGAGAAGAGTTAATATGAGCACCCTGCTGTCTCTGACACTTACTGAGAAGGGGGTGAATTAGTCTTGTAAATTCCAGGGTCATTCCACTAACTGCAGCAGGAACTTGGAGTACTGGTTAGTTTACTAAGTCAGCTCTGGTCGGAGAATGTGAATCCCACCCCCTTGCCTGTTGCTGTAGGTCCCCAGCACACAAGAGTCATCCAGTGGGTGTCCAGGAAGAGCTTTTGCAAGGTTTGGATTCTGTGGCAGAGCTGCTGTCTCTGAGTAGGAGTGAATTCTGGCTCTCATGCTCTGTTTAGTTGCTGCACAGATGGAGTCAAAAATGGCATCTCAGGCTGATTTCTCCATGGTTGTTTATGGACTGTAGCAGTTTCAAGAAATGCTGCACTACTGATGTTGCTGAAATTCTTGGATAATACCATTTCTGTCACTTCAGAAGTCATTATTCTGGCGTGTGAAGGGCTGCAAAGCATTTGTCTGATGCAGGGACACCACAGAGATGGTGTTAAAATGTAGTGGGTTTGGGGTTTTTTTAAGCTTTGATTTTCTTATGACACTTTTGTTTTGAGATCTATCACTGTACTTGTTACAGGGCTTAACCAGTAGAGTTTAATCAAAGCTTTTGGTTAACAGATTTTTTTTTTTCTTTAAGAAGTTTGAAAGTTACCAAGGTGTCATCTTCCAATGGATGGTTTTTATAGACCATAGCAGCTTATTGATGTGTTAGCAGCAAACGTAAGTCTGCACATAGTGTCAAGAACCTGATGATTAGAACAGATGCAGAAGGTTCATACATTTGTGGTGGACTCAGAAGAGGAAATCTCTCCTATTTTTAATTGCAGAAAGCTCATCTAGTATTACTATGCACTGTCTTCCTGCTATAGCAGTACAATTACCAACATTCAAAATGATAGCAAAAAGCTTCACCCAGCATTCCTGTGAAGTTGTAAATCCCACTTTTGCTGAGATGCCTCTTGATGGACTGCATGAACTATTGTAGTTAGAGATATTTAAGATGAATTATAGTATGAATGTGAACACAGTGTGAATTATGAGTTAGATTTTATTTGCAGAATATGTTATGTCCACTGAACTAATGCTGTCACAGAGAAGGTCTTACCTGTTGTATTTACAAGAAATGGTCTTGTCCAGTTATCTGGCTGGACTTGCCAGACCTGCTTGATAATCAAACTGTTTTAACAGCTCCTCCCAGACAGATTAAGTAATATTCTATTAATTTTGATGTTGGAGAAGGTTAATGTAATCAAAGATGCAAAACAGTGGTATTGAATCTGGTACTTGAAGGCATGAGCTGCTTCCCTCATAGGCAGGATTTTTAGCAAATCATTATTTAATTTGTGTTTTCTACATTTGTAGCTATGGTTTCTCAAATCTAAGTCCTTTAAAGTGAAATTGATCTAAACCCAGAATGTAGGTGGTTGTTGTAGGACACGGATATTTTCTCAGTTGCCTGCCCAGAAGTGGCTGCCTGCTGCGGCTGCGTATTTGAGCAGACATGCAGGAACTGGATGTTTCTTCTGAATTGTTTGGAAACTGACAAGGACATCATGAGCCTGAATAGATGACGTGGCTTTATACTTTACTTCTGTGAAATACTGATCAAAATGATAGCTTGAACTGTTGCAGGATGTATCTGTCTTTCTCCTTACTTCATAAGATCCTAGAGCAGTATTAGAAGATGTCGTTTTGGTGCTCAGAGGCACAGAATTTGGTTGGTGGGGTAGTGAGTCTTCAGCTCTTGTTTGCTACAGACTGTCTGGTTTATAGTGCAGTTCTCAGGATGTTTTTGTGCAGCTTGGACAGAAGTCTGGGTGGGCTGCTGGGCCACCCCCATGGTCCAAGAAGTGCTGGAGGGGGGTGGGACCAAGGTGTAGAGGAGCAATCCTGGCCTCAGAGTGGTGTGACAGGCTTCTCCCTTGCATTTTTCTGCAGTCAGGAGTTGGACATCTGCTACCGTGGCCATGCTGCTGCTAGGCCGAGCTTGGGGAGGTCTGCACTGTGCCAACAGCTCCTGCTTTCCTTTCCAAAAGCCAGCTCTTTGGTTCAGGTATTCATGAAATTGTGTATCCAGGGTTCAGCTGGTGACCAGCCTTGCCTCGGGGGTTGCTGCCTGTTCCTGGAATTGGCCTGGCTCCTGACCTCTGGTAACCGTGGTCTTCCTGCTGTGGGGCTGCTCAGTCAGGCTGCAGAGGAACAGAGAGCAGGACGAGTGGGAAGCAGCATGAAACATCTTTGTTTAGAGATATCTAAGTTTCAATAGAAATGGGACTTGAACATCGATGAGCACGTAATTAAGGGATGAACGAAAAGTCCAGGTTTATTCTTAGTGGTGTAGTTTGTGATGTTGCCAGAGGTGAGCATGGACTGCTGCTGCCAAAGTGACCACATAGCAGGAGCACAGCTGTGTGGTCCCATGGGGGCAGCAGGTGAGTGCTGTGCCAGTCACAGGGCTTGGTGCCACCAAGGGGCTGAGGTTCAGCTGACTGTGTGTCCTTTTGCTGGGTCCCAGGTCACACCCAGTCTCTTTTCATCTCCTCTGTCTCCTCATCTGTTCTTCCTCTCTTTCTCAAGTATGTGGGCACAGGTGTTTTAATGATGGCTTTTTTTGCAGGTAAGATGCTGTTGCCCTTTCTGTGGCCCAACTCAAAAGTCAGTTTCAGACAGTGTGTTCCTCTAGCCCTGCTTAGGGGGGAAAACCTCAATCTGTTCTTGGTAACTTTGATTAGGCAATGCCACCACCTTCACTGCTCAGCACAAGGCTTGGCTGGTGGGCTGCATCCCCATGCTAACTGGGGAAAATGACAATTACACCCTGGCTGCTGCTTTCTTTCATATAGTATTTGTATTTCACAGATATTTCTCCTGGTCTGCACCATGCTGTTTTGTTGTCATACTTTCACCTAACTTAGTCAAATGTTTATGTGTAAGGCTTGATTAGTTGAAGCACTCAGGCAAAATTAACTGAAGTAGAGCTTGCCTTTCCCAATGGCAAAACAAATCATGAGGCAGTTTGAGTGTTTGTCTTGCTCACAAGTGAAGGGCCAGGTTAATACTTGGCACATTGTTACAGTTTTCTTTCCTTTTAGTGCTTTTGGATGCATCAAATGCCTTAATATACAGCAGGCACCACCAAAAGCTGGCCAGATCAATTGAGTGATTTCAGCAACAAGTTTCCAGAAGACTATGGATTGCCTTCAGATGCCTGTAGTATGTATTCAACATACATTTTTCCTCTGCTTCTCATCTGGCAGCTGGGAATGGATTTTGCCTCTAGTTACCTCTGCAGTCTGGCTGGTTAAAGGGAGGGCATCTAACTGGAAACGTTATCTCTGTTATCATTGCTACTCATTAACTCTCAGTAGTACTAATTGTTCTCTTCTAGTATTTTGTGGTGGGTAACATTACCTGCAAGCCCAGTCTGTCTTAGAGCAGAGCACCCCAGGTTCTTCCCTCCCCTGGACATAAGCAAGACAAGAACCAACCCCTCCCCAGGGTGGGGAGCAGGGGTCCCAGCAAGGCAGGCATGAGGGGATTTTCTCTCTGCAATGGTTGTGGCAGGTCTTTAGCTGAAGGCTGTCTAGCCTTGTGCCTACATGCTCCCCTTCAGACTTTTTGGGCTTTCCTCAACCCACCAGGGCAACCCCCAGGCCCAGGGTGATCAGGGGAGGACATGTTACCTCTGGTAAGAAATTGATACTGTGTGTGTGTTTTAAAATATCAAAACAAGAATTTCAGTGGGGCAAATCAGTTTGGAAACCATCCTGGCTATAAATGTGATCCTAGGTCTCAATTGCCTGTAAAATGTACCTTGTCCATTTCTCACCCCTTTTTCATGTCAAAGTAACAGACTGCATTTTTATCCCACCAATTTATTTCAGTCTGTGAAAACCCAGAGATCTCTAGTTTTTTTTTTTTCCTTTTTCACTTAAGAATTCAGCAGAACAGTGTTTTTGTGACACTGATCATGAGCCAAGCTGTGTGTTTACCTGCAAACACCTGCAGAGGTTCTGGTCCCTGTGCCTGTTGCGGGCTCAGGAGCTGTGTCATCATGGATTAGACAGAAGTAGGTTTGGTTAGGGCCCTGCAGAGACCTGCTGCCTCGGGTCCCTGCGAGCCACTGGAGATGCAGCCAGCACTGCTGCTTGGTCTTGGGCTGACACAGCCGTGCCCTCTGCCACCAGGGTCTCAGGGCTTCCCTCCTGGGATGAACCCTGAGAAAGGGCAAACCACCTGGGGTTGGTCAGGTCAGACCCTTAAAAACTCAGGGGGTGGTCTAGGCTGTAAATTCTAGTTAATAAACACTGCTTTAGTGGTTGAACAATGCACAAGACCTTTAAAAATCTTTATTTGCCATGCCGGTTGTACTACAAGTCAGTGTCACCTTTCTGTTTTTATTTTCTTCTCTTTCATCCTCAGATTTTTCCTGCAAAAAAAGAGGAAATAATTCTGACAATCCTTTGTCAGAGGTAGCTAATAAAACAATGGGAGGATGTAGGCTGAAGCATAAATGGGATTTTGTGGCAGATGTAGATGATTATTAACCAGCCAATGTTTCCGCAAAGGATTCTAATCATAAACACAGCATGGGTGTATTAATAGCAGAGGTTTTATGGAAAATCAGAATGTGGGCTTTTTTTTTTTTTAAACATTCCATTTCCTGCTTTAATTGATAGAGTGTGAAGCTTTCATGCAAATAATTTGGAAAAGATTATTTTGTATCTTTGACATTAAGTACATGATGCAGGCCAGGAACAACATGTTGTAGAAGGATTTCTTGAAAAGAATCCTTACAGTGATGCTTTTTTTTTAGAGATGTGACTAGTGACAAATGCTAAACTCAGTGATATAAAAAAGCCAAGTGTCTGTGGTAGAGGAGTATCTATTTGTGTCTGTGTAACCTATGCTTTAATGTGACTTTGCAAGAAAAACAAAGACATCAGAGAGATCATTATGCTGCAAAACTTGTGGGCTATGCTTTCAGTTGTATCAAACGTCCTTTTATTTAGTTTTGGTTTCATATTGTCCCGTGTTACGTTCTGAGAAATAAAATGCTAGGTTTGTACTGTAATCGCTGGTTTAGAGTTGAAATACTTTAAATGTACACCTTTTTTCTGCAGCTCTGCTACAAGTTGGGTCCATCATTCTCCTTTTCTGAATTTCTGTGGAGAGAATAAAAAGGTTAAACAGAAATCACCCAAGCAAAGCAATGAAAACTCTACTTGACATGTTATACCTCAGCTCTGCAAATAATGAGTTCTAACACCATTTGCAAGTGTCAACAGTTTATTTGTCTTAAAGCAGCTGATATTTTTGAAGTGTAGAGTGTTGCTTACAGTGGGCTAGAAAACACTGGAAAAGGAAATATCATTATGCTGTTATAATACATTAAAAAGACAATATAATTGTCAATGCATGTGTTGTTTTTTATAATAATTTGTACTCTGCCAGTATCAGCCAATATATTTCAGAAATTTTGTGACAGGAAGGGCCCCAGGTTAAAATTTGAAAGTAAGGAAAAACAGCAGAAGTTTAATCAAAAGATATGACAGGAACCAGTTTCTCCACTGGTCATCCCCAGCTCTCCAGGAAAATGGTATAAACTGTGAAGCCAAAAGAGAACAGCAGTATTGTGGAGGTTCCTCTTGCTGCAGTGTGTATTTTCTGCAGGAACACCAACAGGTCCATCCACAGCAAAGCATTGTACTTACTGCATGTGCTCTCTTGTAGCTTTGGAGCCTGTTTTCTGGTGGCTAATTAAAAAAAAACAACAAACAACTTCATTATTCTCCATCTTAGTTTTTCTTTTTCTTTATTTTTTCTTAATTTTCTTCTACCACCCCCCTGCCCCCCCAAGCTGTTTCTCTGCTAAAAACTACTTAAATTAAGCTGGTGCCAAGTGAAATTATTCAATTATTGTCACTTCTGGTCTTTCCTTTGAATAAACAGAGCCTTCCTGAAGGCAGGGCAGTTCCTCAGGAATTCCTTTATGGTGAATTAAGCAGAGCAGTGATGAATAACTGGGAGCAAAGGACAGTCTGAGCAGCAAACCAAATTGATTATCTAAGTCCTCAGCTAACTACTTCAGGGCAATTTTGGATGGGACCGATATCCCCTAAGGTTTAGGTGGAGCCTAATCTCACCCCAGGGACCTGCTGTTGTTGATGTGCCCTGCCCTGTTATCTGCCCTGCCTGTGAACAGCTGGGCAAGGCCAGAGCTGGGTGAGGAATTAAGGGTTTACAGGAAAGACCAGGAGTTGGGGGTATTTGCTCATGGAGCCCTGGTACACATGGGGTGGTGGTGACAGGACATCCCTGTGGCACACCCAGCCCTCTGTCACCCTCTGGCTGCCTCTTCACCCCCCTGCTCCCATGTGAGTGTGGTCCTGCCAGGCAGCCACTCCTGCTGATGGCTGGACATGGTCACCTTCCCTCTTGGCAGCTGGTGGCAGTTCCAGCAGGCACCGCCTTTGCCACACAGCCATTCCCTATCCAGGTGCCTCAGGAGTCCAGCAGCTGAAGAGTCCAGTCCAACCTGCCCATGCCTTCAGCTACTCCTGTGCCCCAGCATGGAGCATGCTCCTGCCAGGGGATCACAGCAACACTATTTCCCCATCCTGCTGTGGTGCACTGGGAGAGATTAAAGCTTCTGTCAAAACACTTAGAATGAGCCTTTACTAGTATTTTCTGTCTACTGCAAACCTGTGGCCTGCTATATGTTGTTATAGGAGAGAGCAAGGCATCATAGCATGGACTGGTTTTAGGTGCACTTTACTTGGTAACAGCCTAATGTGCTCCCTACCATCTTGAGAGACTTGTCATTCCCAGCAATCTTTTATTTTTTTCTTTAACTTGTTCTGGCTACTGAGGCTGTCACTGTAACAGCAGAGCATCAAACCAGTCAGTAGTGTGTAGAGCACGATCTCCCCACACTGTGTCCTGTGAAAACTAGTGTCCAGTCTGATCACTGTCTTGAAGGGCTGAGGTGAATCAAAGACTGTTTACTGCCCACATTTTTTTCTTCCCTCTGTCTCTCTGAATGGCTTTCTCTAGATTAATTTATATTGCCACCCATTATTATCCATCTGTGATTGCATTTGAAGAAGCTCTGCATTTAATATTGAGTGATTTTCTCTGATGAACACACTGGGGACGTGAGTTAGAATGAGGAAATGGGATGGGGAAATCAGGATGAGAGCAGGAGAGAGTGATGATTTCAGCTGTGTCTGTTTGCACTGCCAGCTCACTGTCCTGCTAAAAAGCTACTCCAGATCTGTCGTATTTTCAGAATTAGGCTGGTGATAAAATATGCAGCCTCTCCAGGAAGCTATACAGACTCACTGTGAAATAAGCTTCAAAATGGATTTAGGAGCATCCCCACTGTTGCTTTTAAAAGAGGATAGACTTGGATGGGTACATCTTGCTCTCTGTGTCACTAGATCAGAGCAGCACTGGAAGTGGCAGCAGCCAGGCTGGGGAGGTTTCCAGGCAGTGGCAGCAACCCCTTATTCCTTAGCTTACTCCGAAAGAAAAAAAAATTCAAAGGGTGCCAAGCTTTGAGGGTAACCCGAGCTCACAAGCTTTAATCAGATCTGCACCTCAGGTGCCTGTGTACCACAGAAATGTGGTGCCTGCTATGGAATGATTTTGTTTCGTGATTATTTATTTTTGAAAATTTTCTTTCTGGGGGAAAGAGAAACAGCAGTGGATGGACAATACAGAGGACACAGCAGTTAAAGCTTCTCTGTCCCTCAGCTCACTGGTAGCAGACTGGCATGCACTATTTGGATTTGGTCTGGATTTTCAACCTCTTGCAGGCAATTGCTGCTTCCATTGGCAAGTCCCAAGACAGCCAGCAAAGATAGCTGAAATAATTACTTTTCTCTTGGAGGACAGAGGAAGGGAAAAGATTGTGGGAAGCTGTATTTCATTATCTTGGATATATTGAACAGAAAGAAGTTGTGACACTGGCCTCTGCCTGCTTCTGGGATTAAGTTCTCAAAAATATTCTCTGGGGTAGTGTGCTTCCCTCCAGTAAATATTTAACTAGCTGCAACCTCATCAGAATTAAGCAAGGAACAACCCTGCTGTAGATGACACATACTTATTGTGGAATCTGTGCTTCTTGTTCATTCAGATTGTGCAGAAATGATAGATAATGTGTGGAGATATGAGAAAAGGGGAAAAACTGTGTGGGAAATAAAGTTTGTAGGCTGTCCAGATACACTTTTTCTTTTGCCTTGTGCATCAAGTCAGTCTGATGTAGATTTTCAGGTTGCCTGGTACAGAGGTCACACGTGGAAGAGTTTGTCACATGCTAGATTTTGTGTTTTGTTTCTTTGCTTCTTAGCAGTATTTGTTGGAGAAACTTATAGAAGGAGCATGGGAAGCTTGGCTGGGCTCTGGCCAAGGAGTTGCAGCTGGTCTCCTAATTAAAGAAGAAGAAAATGATATATAGGCCTGTGGGGAGCTGTCAGACACAGATTTATTGGGCAGGATGGAAGGGACTTAAAGCTATTGCCTCCACTCTGTCAGCCCCTCCCCACACGGTGCGTGTGCACTGAGTTTCATGATACTTCTGCAGCCGTGCAAAAAACATCATCTGGAGCACTCTTATCTCCATGCTCCCTACTTCCTTCCCTGTTTGCAGCTCCTCCAAGTTAATGGATGCAAAATGCTGCAAATAATGTGCAAGATAAATTTATCAAAATAAGGGACTCTGCAGGTTAGGGTTGTTAAGCAATAATCTGACTACCTTTGCTGTGTCCTAGTCCTCCTCAGACATCAATAAGGAAAGATACATCAAGATTTCTATTGATGGAAAGGAGAAACTGCAGCACCAGTTAGTTGAAATATTTAAAAATAATTTTAAAAAATAAAAAGTTTTTCAAAAATGAAATTTGTTGATTTATACTGATTTTTGCCATGTTTGTGTCCCCAGTTCTTGGGACATTGCCTGGAGAGGATGAGGAAGAGGGACCAGTTCATCCTAAGAGTCTCTGCACTCTTTTCTTGAAAAACTTCCTACATGATCTTTGTTAACAGGGAAAAAAAAGGCAGGGGGCCAGAACCTTGCAAACAAAGATGACAAAAACCTGCTTGTCATTTATTTATGCAGTTAATGTGCTTTATCTGCCATCCTTTGGACTTATTGATGCTTTGGCCCTCCCTGCATAGTCTAACCTTTCCACAGGCACTGCAGGCAGAGATACGCAGAGGGCACAGTTTTGTACTAGTTTCCTAATAGTATCACAAGTGTAGGAAAACAGTTTGTCCCAGGCTAATCTGAAGAAAATTCGTTGCTGGAAGTGAAATCCTGGCTCTGCAGGAAGTGATTTCATGCCAACTTTGGTTTAGCTGGGATTTCAGATTCAAGAATGTGAAAGAAAATTTGAAAAAAAAAAAGTGCTTTTTGAAGGGAGTAAGTGTCATTTAAGCCTTAAGCAGTAGTTCAAGGTACAGGACCTCAGTGGGATAAAGATGTGTTAAAAGTTAAGCTTGTGCTTAAAATGCTTTTCTAATATTTTTTTGCAAGCAGAAACCCGAGTGCTTCAGTTGTGTACTCTGGCTGCCGTATTCTGCAGTGTACGCACCACCCTAACATATGTTTCTCAAAGCTGGGAGAACTATTGCATATTGTGTCATTCTTCATCTCATGACACTGTTGATGCAAACCAGGACAGGAAGCTGTCTGGGATAACGATACATCACTTTTTTCTGTTTACTTTTTTACCTTTTCTCCTTGCTCACTGGAAGTTAGAAAGCATTAAGGGGAAAAAAGAAAGAACATAGAAGTGGATAAATGCTTCCCTTTTGCAAGAAACTGTACACATTTTCTTTAGTCTTCTGTATAATGTAACTCTTAAAAACAAAAAAATAATAAAAAGATAAAAGTAGTGTTAAAAATTGTTTTATAGGAAGTTTCCTTTTTGACCTTGCTGCCTGACTGTGCTTACAGGAGAAGCTGATCAAGAGATCTCAAGAGCTGCAGCTTCCTGGGATTGTCTGTCAGAGGAATGAAGAGCAAAAGAATAACTTTCCATCATGAAGTATGTGCCAGTATATTTTCGAGTGTCCTTAAAAGACTTTTCTTTGGACATAATCAAGTGGATTCAAGGACCCAAGAGGTCAGACCAACAAATAGATATCAGTCCTTAAGCTGTCTGGGTGCTTTAAATGAAAGTCAGCACTTGATCTCAGTAACATTTTATGTGTTAAATACTGGCATGCCTTTTGGTGCTGGTTTGCTATTTGGGTTATTTACATTAGGAAGTAGAGTGACTTTTTGAATTAAGTATTTCTTTTGAGAAGAATTGTTCCTTTATGGCAAATGTATAAAGTCCTTCCTTCAGCAAGCAGCTGGAATCCAGCAGCAGGAGGCAGTAGGATTGATCTTCTACTTTTCCTTAACATCTCAGTCCACTTTTCAACTATGTCTTTACCGAGACGGCGCTGTCTTGATTTATCTTAGGGCTGGGATGAAAGCATTTCCCTCAATGACCTTGAATTTCTTCAGACTCCTCCATCTGCTGTTTCAGGCTTGATGTGCTTGTCTTCCCAGCAAAAGCAGAGCTCAGCCGCTGACTGGCTTTGCTAAACAATCTCTGTTTGCAGTCCTGGCAGCTCAAATGCTTTGCTCCAAGAGCTGTACATGGATGGAGGGCAATTATGTTCAGCAATTTTCAACAATATTTTTATTTCTTTAGTTTTGGCAGGTTTGTTGTCATGTAAAAACTGGTGTACGTGCTTCACTGTAAGTGAAATTGGTTCCTAGGGTATCAAGATGGAGCCCTTGAATGTTCTTTTCTCAGCTGCTATGGTATCTCATCTGTATTTGAGTAGTTAGCTTCATTTGAAGATGTTTGTTTTCGACTAGAGAGTTAATTTGCAAGTAGTAATGCCACGAATTCATCACTTCCCTTGCTGAATAAATGGACATTAAGGGACTGTACACTGCTCTTGGGGGTTGTGTGCAATCTTCCTTTCTCTTTTCAAAATTGTGTTTATTCTGTTTTGGAAAAATGACAACAATAAAAATTAGTCTTCTTTTCAGGTGGATGTAAGATACCTCAGAGTTAAGTGGCATTACATATAACTGCCCCTACAAGAGGAACAGCCTAGGAAAAAGAAGGGTTTGGGGTTTCCTCCTCATGCTGTTCCTGTGCAAGGAGGCCCTTGTCTGAGTGCAGCTATTGTATGAACATGAAGCAGTAAATGGCATTTTGTCTGATTCTTATTATGCATTCTCATTACCTTCATGTGTGGCCTGGGAGGGAAGTGGGAAGGGAGGGCAGAACAAACTAACCCACTTCCCTCCCTGGTGGTAAACCAGAGTTTTAAATGTGAACTGATTTGGGGTAGGAGAAAAACAGACCAGCATCTGGCATGTCTGACTTCAGGCTTTTGTTGTGTTCAAATCCTGTATGTTTTTGGGAACTGGGCTTTTTCAGCATGGAAGGGTTTAGAATGACTTGTGTTGCCATCCTAAGAGTCACCTATGTATGGTGGTAGTGAGTGTGTTAAACTCATTTTGTACTGGGTGCAAGTTCTCTTCCTAGAGCTGGCTTGGTTCTCCAGGGTTATTTACCGTGCTAAGTTTTGTTTTGCGACTGAGAAGCTGTCATAGTTATCTTTTCTGCACATTAGTAAGTCACCTTATAAGGAACCATTCCTGTTTAAACATCTGTATGATTGTACCTAATTTTAGCAAATTCTTAATTTGGCACCTTTTTGTGTACATTTACGTGTGGAATTTTTATGGTTTCCTAACTAAAGCATCAAGATTTTTTTTTTTTTTTGAGATTTGAGTTATATATAAAATGGATACACAATGTATTTACTCTCTTTCATTGTCCAGAATGTCCTAAATGTGGTGGCTACAAGAGAGAGTGGAGAAAGTCTATCAAAATATGCAAAAATCAAAATTATTTAATGGAACTAACAGAAATTACTCCAAAAGCCTCATGGAAGTGTGACTTGGCTGCCCTCCTTCCTAGCCCCTTCCACACCACCCAGTCAGGCTGCTGCCAGTGGGGAGAGAAGCTAGAAATCTGCAGAGCCCTACTGCTCCAGAACCACTGTCCATAGACACTGAAGATGTCCTAGCCTCCAGCCCTTTGTGAGAAGTCTAAGTGATAAGTGTGGAGACAGTTAATGATGCCTGGAAGCGATGTGATCTTGGTCAAAAATGGAATTTATTATGTGAGAAAAGGAGCGAGTAGGACAGTGATGAGTATTTGGGGACAGAGCTGAATAAAAAAAAAGTTAAAATTTGTCAGGTGGAAAATGTTTTCTTTTTAAAGTAAATAAAAAGGAGGCACACTAAGATACATGATCTGAGCACCAGGTATCTTTGGTTTTTGGGTTATTCATAACATAATCTTCGCAAAATCAATTGTCTTAAGTGCTCTGGATTCCTCCCACCTCCCACTGTTAGAGATGTTTGGTGGAAACTTTATGAACACAGAAGAGAAGACAGAACAGTCTGTGAATTTTGTCCAGGTCTTGACAACAATTTTATAGACTGGTTAATGATCTATGTTGCTGTAGTTGCAGGTTTCCTCTTCTGACTGTTGGTGTTGTAAGTAAAACAGATACAGCTTTTGCAAAAAAAAAAAAACCAAAAAACCCAAAAACCAATCAACTAAACAAAAACCAAACAAAAACCCACCAAAAGACAAACCCCAAAACCCAAGGATGCAATCTCTCAAGGGACTGCTTCAGAAGATAAAGTGGAGAACTTTTCTCCCAAAAGCTGGAGGAGGAAGAATATTTAAGTTATATGATCTGTAGGGTAATGTCTTGTGGCCCTTAAGAGCTGCTTGAGTGCTTAAAGCAAGGAGAAATGGAGTAGATGCCTCCCAGTGAACCAGCAGAGGAAGGAGAGCTGTGCTAGTTGTTTTAACTCTTGGTTAGGCAAATAGGATTAGCTATGGGGGATTAAAATGATCAGATCTGAATTTTACTTTAATGTAAGTAGAACCATATGTCTTTGGGAAACCCCATCTAGTTTCAGGCAATCTTAGTGAGAAAATGAGACAATTTCAATACTTTTGTAATTTGATGTGGGTTTTTTTTTGGGATGAGTGGAGGGTTGCCAGTTTCAATTTGTTCAGTTCATGAAGTTCCTGCTGGATTAATCCTCTGTAAGTGAAATATTTTGGTCTTGTTTTCCCACTGGCCAGCTTTACGCTGTTTTCTAAAGGTACAGAGACAGCTTGAAAATTTAATGCTCTAGCAAAGAAAAAAAGAGACCTCATAGTCCATCACTTCACATGGCCTTCATTGTCTTCAGAAAAATGTGGTGTGACCATTTTTTGGAAGGAAATGGGGAATGGTGGCAATGGTGAATAATGTAACTAAGTTGCATATGTCATGAACATCTTCAGTGTGTTCTTGGAATGCAGGTTGCTCAGTTCCCTTGTGTTCCAGGGTGATCACAGGTTCAGTCTTCATCTAATATACAGAGAAAGAAGAGAAACAGGTGAAACTGTGTGAAATAGGTGAATTGAACTCAGCAAAACAGCTTGGTTGTCCTTTTTTCCCAACATTTCCTTCTTTTCTTCAGAATAATTGCATAGATCTCATTGAAGTTAGCCCTGATGTGGGGATGACAGTCTGGCATTGTTGTGGTTTTCTTTGTTTGTCGTGCAGCTCTACTTACAGGTGTTACTAGCCAGTTTGTTTTAAAATAGTACAAAAGTTAGGGGGTTTTTTTTGGTGTTTTTTTTGGTTGTTGTTCTTGTGTTTGTTTTTTTTATTTTATTTTTTATTTTTTTTTCTTTTCTTTTAAAGAATAACCTAATATTAATTTAAAAGGAAAATCTTACATATGACCTCATGGTTTAGAGTCAGCCAAATATGAATTCATAAGGTTTTGCACCTAATTTTTCTGAGAAGGGGTTCATCTTTTCACTGTCTTAGCCACCCCCAATTCTGCTATGGACCGGGAGCTTGCAGGATAAAGTTACTGTTTCATCTGCCACCTCATTTGGATCCTGAATGGCTACATCACCTCATAGAGTACAAAACAGCAATATAAACCAGAAAAAACAATAGTGACCAAGACTTGTATAAGAGAAAGTGAAAGAATCTGGTGATTCTAGTCCCTGGGGTGGGGAGAGGAAAAAGCAGGACAATGGCTGAGCAGTACAAGCCAAGTACAGGAGGAAAATTGCTGTTTATGGGCTTCCTAAGAGTACCTACATTAAGCTTGATGTAGTATGAGAAATGCAATAATACAGAAAGAAAGGGAAAATTGATAGTTCTAAATATAAATCTGTGCATAGCCAAAGAGCCACAGTGCTTTTCTCCATGGAAAATGCATTTCCTGGGTAGGTAAATGGTACTTCTGGAGTAATGCAAAATTCTGTTTCCCAGAGTAACCACACAATGTGTGTTTCTTAGTCCACATTGTACACTTGCCAGAAATGCCATCCTCTGAGTCAGTGCTCTGAACTCAGGTGTTTAATTAAAACAACTTCCAGTATTTTGCAGACTACTTTCCCTGCCGATTGTACTTGAGACAAGCTTTATAATAATGTTTCTTATTTCTTCTGCCAATAAGAATGAATGACAGAGGCATGACCAGATCTGCTGTTTGCACTCCATTCTTGAACAAAAAGTGATAGAAGCAGGGAACACCTTCCAAGATCCTTCTTGCTTGTGCATTTGTTTATGTTGGTACAAAGCAGGGGAAAAGTCCTACATGCTGTAATGGGTCAAATTTGATGCTCAGCCTGTACTTGCAGAATAAGAGAGTTTTCTATAGAGACTGCTTGAAAGGGAGATGAATCTCCTTCACAGGAGCAAAGTTTGATTTGTAATTCTATCCTTAGGAAATGCACATGCATCCATTTGTGTTTGTAATTCATTGTATTTCAGAGCCAAGAAGAATAAGACACTTTGCCTGTTCCGGCCAAAGGATGTAAATAAAGCAGCTGCTTTCTTTCACCATTTATAATGCCCATCACAGAAACCTGTAGGAAGCAGGCATAATAAAGGGCACCAAATGGGTGAACCAATGAGCTACATTTACTAGCTTTGGGTTTTAGTGATGCTGGGTTTCTCTCCATGCCGAGGCAGAGGGGCTCTGACTTTGTGGGGAGCTTGTCATCTCTGCTCTTGGCCAGAAAGCTCTAGTCAGACTCCTGCCATGGTGCTGGCTGGCATCTCCATTTTCCCTTCAGCCTGTGGCTAGCAAATGGTGGTAGGCATTTGGCTTAAGGGCTTCTCAGCCTCTGCTGCCAGAAAGTGTGAAGATTAATTTCTGGTTCCCCTCCTTCTCTTGCATGTTTGTGTAAGTAGTTCTGAACCTCACCTCTTCTGCTGTAACAGTTTTCTTAGGCAATGATAGCAAAAGAAAAACAACAAAAACCCAACAAAAAAAACCCCAAAACACCAGACCAGAAGTTCTCCTGCTTTTCTGTCTCTAAGCACTGGTGAGGCCACATCTGAGATGCTGTGTTCACATTTAGGCTCCCCAGTACAAAAGAGAAATGAAGGTACTGGGGAGAGTCCAATGAAGGGCTATAAGGATGATGAAACACCTCTTGGATAAGGAAAGGCTGAGAACTGGGATTGTTCAGTCTGGAGAAGAGAAGGCTCAGGGGAATCTCACCAACACGTAGAAATACCTGAAGGGAGGGTACAAAGAAAATGCAGTCAGGCTTTTTCCAGTGGTGCCTGGCATCAGGACCAGAGGCAACTGGCACAACCTGAAGCCACAGGAGGTTCTCTCTGGAGATCAGGAAACCTTTTTTACGCTGAGGCATGACCATTGGTTAATTTGCCGTCGTCATTTCCTAGTGCTGGAATGGCTCATAGTTAAAATGGTTTACTTGTGTGTACCTTGACAAAGTAACGAGGAGCAAACTCAAAAATATTTACAGTCTCTGCAAGGGTCACTGCTGAGTTTTCACTTTATTCATGTTGAGGTGTTAGCTTGCTGTAACAGCTACAAACTTTATAACTGGGGCTGACAAGGCATATTTAAAAGCACTGTACTGTTGTCACACTACTGTTTTGCTCAGTTCTTCAGATGCTGCTGGACCAAACAAATGTCCCCACTAGAGAGAGCTTGCTGTTTGTCAGAGGCATTGAGCTAAGACAGTTCATCTTAATGTTGCAAATACAGATCAACAAATGGAAAATGAGGTGTTCTGCATTTTTTTTCTCTATGTATGTGTTCATTTTTCAAATTCAGGGTTGTCAGCTGTAGAAGTTTGTCATGGAAAAATGAAAAATGGTAAGTTAGCAAAACATGTTTAAGAGTTTTCTCTGGACTTCCCTCCTGCACCAGTTTCACATTTCAAGAAAATTATTTTATCAAACACATGTTTTTTAAAAACTTTTTACTATCTCCACTTACAAAAATAGTGATTTGACCAGATTAAAATATTACTCTGGAAGCACTTCAGAAATGCAGAGCTGAAGTGCAAGCTAGACTGTAGATTTGATTTATTCCAGACACAATTAAGTAAAACCTAGAGATCCAGACATTCCCTGTTTTTGAATATTGTTCAAAATCTAGGTCCGGACATGAATCTTGGACTGGAAGGTTGACCAATTTATTTATATCTTTGGAGGGTATTAAACAAGATTTGATTGGACCTGGAAGGTAATGACTGTTTAATATTTTTGATGAATAGAGAGGAGTTAAGGATTTCCTGGGGATGCTCTTGAGGTCATCCTGCATTTTACAAATAGACCTGCAAGAAGAGGTTGCAGACTGTCCCATGTGTATTGCAAAACTAATACCAGCATTGATTAAACTCAGTATGTAGTGAGTGTGTTCAGTGAACAGAGTATTCTTTGTGTTTAGCACAGTTAAACAAGGTGACAGTTTGCTTTCTTGGTTTTATTTTTTATTTATTTTATTTTTCTGCAAATTTGAGATTGTAAAGATGCAATAATCTGAATTTGAGGTGGGGGATATGCTTCAATATGTTGCCTTAGTGTACCTTAGCATCCTGCCATAAGGTTAAGAATAAAATACCTGGAGTAAGACATATTTTAAGGAGTATTCTGAAATTAAAAGCAGAGACTTCTTTCTCTGGGCACTTTCACTGCTTTTGCCCTGATCCAAAGCTCAGAGAAATCTTTCTATTATCTGTGGTTGGCTTGGATTGGGATTTATCCAAACAATGCCATCATGTCAGCAATAATATTTCAGGAAGCTGAAAAGGCAGCTTGATAAGGAGGGAGAGAGCAGTCAGGACTCAGAAACTGCTGCCACACAGTAGACTGTTCACAAGGCATGAGTGTTGTTTAGAAAGTGTTGAGCACTTTGGAAAAACAGATCTGCTGCAGCACATTGCTTAGGGGTACCGAAGTCAAAGAGTATCCAAACATTGCTTTGGGAGTTGCCTTTACTGCAAATAGAGTTAATGTTTCATTATATTTGGAAAAATGCTATAGAGTTACCTTCTGGGCCTCATGGAAAAAGTGAAACAACAGGAATGTTAGTTGTAACCCACTTCTCAGATGCCAGGAAAGAGTCCTTGAGGCTGCCATAACCAAACAAGATATCCTGTTGAGGTCAAGAACATTTTTTTATTCTTCCCTGATCTTTCTACCTCAGGCAAGGAGGAAAGGAACTTAAATAAATTAGAGCAAATAGAAAACACAAAATGCAGATGCTCCACTTCTTAATTCACATGAAATTGGGATACACATGGGGAAGGGCTTGTGTCTTTCCAAGCATGGTTGCATGGAAAAGTCCCCTGCTCTGTGCATCTGGGAGATGGGTGGAAGTAGGGTGACCCTGCCTGGCTGACTCTGCTCTTGGGAATGCAAGAGGGGCTGGGCTGGGATGAGGGTATGCAGAATTTTACAATGACCCAGACATTATGAACTTCTGCACATTGGGGTATTAAGGATTACATCCCTAAGTGGCTTAACTTCGAAGGCAGTAAGTATGGGCAAAGAGGGCCTCAGGAACCCCTGGTCCCTGATTCTCTTTTGTCCCTGAGCTGGGAATTAAGTCCAGCTCTATTGCCCAGCATCCAGCTCAGACTGGAAGTGGGAAAGGATGCCCAGTACACAGCAAGGGGAAGAGGAAATCCCTGGCCACATGACTTTGTGCAGATGGTCTTGGGCTTCTTGCATAATCCTCTGCTTTTGTTTCTTGGGAGAGACCCCACCTCTCCTTTGCCTGAGTGTAAGCTTGTGTAGGAGGCTCAGTGGGGAATCTTGCTGATTTAATCATTCCTTACATGTTGTTTGCCTATGTATGGGGCAATTGAGCCTGTGACAATCAATCTTGCACGCTCTCAAATAGGAAAATGCTATGTATGATCTAAGCTACATGCTGAAATGTGGTCATTGGAAGTGAATTTTATGGCTGAATAGGCCAGCATCATGTTGTCTCTCCTCCATTCTGGCCTTTTAGTTATTTAATCACAATGTCATGCCGACAGAAGATTTTATGTTTTTCCATTTAGCTTGCTGACTTAATCTGCTGCTTCTGGAAATGTTTATATGCAGATGACAAAATAAAGGTTTTGTAAGTAAACTGGTGGCTTACTTTCTGTTCATGTTAATTGGAAGGCTTATCTTTGTAGCATCTCTTTAAAGAATAAGAAAGGAATTTCCTGAACTCCTATTAAATGCATTAAAGTAAATAATTTTTGCTGTTTCGTATTCACATTGTGGTTGCTTAAGAACAGAAGTAATAATATTAATTTGGAAGTGTTCTCCTTCCATTTGTCCTTCTGTCAAATTGGCAATTCTCTATAGCTCTTGTGTTCTGAATGGTAATCTACCAAATATTTACAATCTTCCCTTATAGCTTTTGAATGCATTTGTAAATCTCTTTCTTCTCACACATGGTCTTTGTTTTGGCAAAAGAGGTCTAATGCAGACATTCCTAATTACTGTACTAACATTCCTCACAAAGTTTATGTGAGGAGCTCTGTTCAGATCTTAGGTTTTGAAGAGATTCCAAATTTTGGAGGCTGTGAAGAAAATAAGACAGTTGATTGTAAGTCGATTGTTGATTGTAAGACTTGCATTTTTTCCCATGTTGAGCAGGGCTAGGATTAGGTGGAATAATTACTGCTGCAGAGCGTGTTTGATTGCTCCTAAGTGACTGAGAAATAATCCATCATAGGGTAAAGCTGCTGTCACTAGTAGTGTTCCCCTTAATTTCTGTGTATATTGGAGGTGGGAATATGTTTGAAAGATCTGGCTTTTAAGCTATGAGTGTCACTTGTCTGTAACCTCTGTGCTGCTACTCTATTTTGTTTGTACCTGTCATCTATCATATGGTAGATGAGAAGAAAAAAATCAATAAACAGCTATTTTGCCTCCCCCTAACTTCCCATATGTTGAGATGCTTACTGCTGCTCACTTAGCATTCAGGCTTCAAACTGTGTGTTTCAATTTTCCCTTTAATGTGTTTCACTTCTCTACTTAGTTCGGTGGGTGTAGCGCTTAGCAGCAACACATTCCCTCTTTGTTCAGACTGAAGGCTTTCAAAAACATGGAGATGATGATAAACTGAGGTGCACATTATCGTGGGAGCTGGCGCCCTCCATCCTTCGTTGTAGGGTGGGGATAAGAGAAGCCTCTTGCCTGCTTAACTCATGTGATTAAAATGGGACACATTGTGATGTTCTCCTCAATTAGCATGATCGGCTCCCGGGGAGCAAGGGAACGCTGGCTGGGGTGGTTCGCATTTTCCTCTCTAATGAGTAGAAAGAGTCTTTTGAGAATTGCTAAATAATTCAGGCCATTAGGAACCTGTCAACTTAAACAATGCCCCCTCTGACCAGAAAAATGGTTGTGAGCAGTTGGACACCCTGGCAGATGTTGAACTTGTTCTCATTGTTCACTCTGCTTCGGGCAAATAGCTTTGCAGGATTTGTGCGTCGCCCTGCCGAGGCAGTGCGTGTGGGTGTAAGCAACACATGTTAGCCAGACTTCAGCTAGCTTTTATACCCCAGTATTTCTTTCAGTTAATTTAATGATATTGTAATAAGCTGCTAATATTGCCATTTACCACTTTTAGTATGTTTGCCAGCTAGCTATAATGAGAAACCACAATTAAGAGTCACCAAAAAAAAAAAAAAAAAGCAAACAACGTCCCCTCCCCAAATTTGACTTCTTTAATATTCCTTTTGTTAATTATGTTAATTTCTTATTTTGCATTTTGAAATGTTTATCTACAACCAGAATGATTAGAGGTATTGTTAGGCAGAATTTGCTGTATACTCATCTAACCTTAGAATCTGAAACTTCTGGGGAAACATTCATGTCTTGAAACATCCTATAAAATCTTACCCATATTCAGGACTACTTTAGTTGAAATTCATTATGCAGCAATCTATTTTACATGCCTTTTGGTTCATGCTACTGAAGTAAACAGTATTTTGACACAAATTTCTTAGAAACTTTGCCATATTTAACCTTCCATAACATTTATTTATCTCTGCACATTTTTCTAACTTAATTGATGAACCCATGATCAGTATTCTAAAGAAAAGTTATATAATAATTATTTAATTGGTTGTTTTCTAACAACCCCTTAAAGCTTTCTACTCCCTGGCAACTGTTTGTGCTTCTGTCTTGAATGGATGACAGCAAATAGTCAATTTTGCACAAGCAATTAGCTGGTCTGTTGGATCAGTTAATGGAACAACCAGTGGTAGTAATGCAATGTGAAATCACATGTGTGCTTTGTAAATATTTATGTTATAAGATCTCCTAGTATATTCTAGTGACAAATGACTCCACCTTCAAATATTTTATATTTTTAATAGACAAGCTTGTTTATTTTTTTAAATGGCATGCGTGAAGGCCTCGGTTCTCATTTTGTAACAGAATGTATCCCAAAAACATTTGCACTCATATCTTTATGAGATTTGTCCAAGCTTTTGATTTTCATTCCCACAAATTAACTGTCCTAAATTGAGAACCTTTTTACATGTATATATTGCAGTAAAAGAGTTTTTAATTATAGCTTGGAAGATACAAATACCTATTTAATTAAAATTATTTGGCTAACTCATATCTGTTACTGTTCATTGGATATTGAAAAAGTGTATTGTTGAAGTAGAGTGTTTGTCAAAAAAAGATGCATCAGTTCTGCTCTAGTGATATTGGATGTAGAACCTGTTTAGGACAGGTTCTGATCTTGGTCTTGTGTATCAGTGTTTCTCACATTTTTTTAAAAAAAATTCAGCTTTTACTCTTAGTTCTAAGGAAAAAAAGACTATTAAAAAGTGCGAGCCTTTGAGGTTGTGCAGGGCAAGCCTCTCTGTTGATGTGGGAACCGCTGCTTCTGAGGGAAACCTTTGTCTCGGGGGTTAACCCTGGTGAGAGCCTTGTTGGTCTCAGATGTTGCAATGAGAACCCTGTCAAAACAACCCCTCATTTTTATTTCTGAGCATGACATTTTATGGTGTGGGATTATGTGGTATGTTGAGATCAGCTGTCCCAGCTGTGTTCTCTTGTCCACCCCAACCTGCTCCCTGTAAGAAATGGAGGAATCCTTGATGCTGTGCAGGCACTGTTCAGCAACAGTGTAAGCAGTCATGTGCCATCACCACTCTTTTGGTCACAAATCCAAAACAGAACACCATAGGGGCTACTGTGAAGAAAATTAGCTCTATCCCATCCAGTCCCAAGTGCAGGATTGCTGATGGATCATTGCATGCCAGGCTTCTCAAATCCAGCATGCTCAGTTGCTGAAATTGAAGCTGTATAGTTCTTTTTTTTTTTTTTTTCTCTTCTGTCTTTGCATTTTTCAGTAGTGCTCATGCCATGTGCCTTGCCATCATGTGATCATGCTACATCTTTCTTAATTTAATTATACTGAAAGGAATAAGACAGTAACTAGAGGCACTTTGATTCTCCAACTGTTCTCTATAAGACTTGAAAATAGATCATTACCACAAAGAGTAAACCCTTCTCTACAGCAGTGCTAAAGAACCATGCAGCATAAAAAGAAAGGAAAAATTCCATCTTGTTTTAAAGATCAAATGTGTTTTATTGCATAGCTTAAGTGGCAGTGGATTCTCACTGTTTTGGACACGAGGTGTGTGTGGAGAGTGTACAGCAAGCCCTTGTTCTCTGCTCAGCTGGGCAAGGGCACACTGACTCCACAGGGAGGTGGAGATGGGGAGAATCCCTTTGATCTCTTTCATCACAGCATTTCACAGAGAGAACAGGGGACTGACAGGAAAGTAATAGGCACTTAGGGCATTGTAAGTCTCTGTGATAACTAAGGGTATAAAACTGTGTTCATGTACATCATGTTTTTGTTGCTTAACATCTATTCTGACCTATAGCCAGAGCTGTTAGACTTGTGTTGATGATCTCGTTCAGTAAGTGAAATGACCTGCTTTCTGGTGAGCAGGAATGGGCTAACACACAGGCTCCTGTTTACTATTGTCCTAAACTCCTCTGAATCAGAGTTAATTAATGAATTACTTAAATCATTTTTTGTCATTTTGCATCTGATAAACATTTTGAGATGAGACAAGAAAGCTAAGTGTGTGAGCACTGGCTTGCAGAAGGTTGAGTTCTCAGAAACTGAGCTGATGTCTTTATGGAAGAATTTAATGGGGTGTAAGGTTTGCCTTCACTAGTGGTTGAATGGGAGACCACTGCATTTCTTGAGAGGTTCCACTTCAAGGCCAAAGATACCAAGAATGGATCTTAAGTATGGTTTAATGAGAATATTTCTTTAGCAGATGTTGCATAATTCAGATGTTTCAGTCATGAGATCAGCAAGGCTTTGAAACTCATCTCTGGTTATTATCCTGTTGACAACAACATGCAATTATTTTTTAGCATTAGTTACGCTTAGTATGGCATAGCTTCCCAGCTCTCTTGAGAGCTCCACTAGAGGCTTCTGATTTGAAAACCCAAATTTCCTACTTCAAAATTCTTTAATTCCTCCACAGATTCTGTTTCAGAGAGCATGGGAACCTGCTTTGGGTTTTATGGGAAGACTGAACACATCTGTGTACCGTAACATTCTGTGGTTAAGCCATGATCAACAAGACACTGATACCATTCCACATGTGCCCATCCAGCACCCATCTGTTGAGTATTAGTCAGAGGACCTTATGGATCAGGGATTTTCACACAGCTGAGCTGTATTAATGTCAGGTGAGCCAGGCAGGAGAGGTCAAGAGGCAAAGCAGAGAATTGGCATTTCAGAAACAGGCTGGACTGTGTCTAGGAAAAGATGTTTTATAGGTGTGGCATATGTATGTGAAAGTAGGCTGACTTTAGGGAAGGAGGCATGTCATTGTCTCAGCACGAATGCTAAGGATAGGTGCCTTTTCTATCTTTTTCTTCATGGATTTCCATTGCTTAGGAAACAAAACTGTGGTGACAGTGGGATGTCTTAGCACTTTTCAAGTAAAATCTAAGGTTTTGTAATGTAAAGGTGATATAGCAGGTTAAAATACCTGTCTTTAATTTTGAGGATTCATTTCTCTTCGTGTATAAAATTAAGTGGCTTTAAAACATCTTTGTAGGTGGAAAGAAACAGATTCTCAAAATTAATACATGTAACTTTAGTTTCATTATGGACTCCTCTGCACAAGCTGAACTTTGTTTCTATTGCAAAACAGAGGCATTAAGAACCATTAAACTACCAGAGACGTACATTAACACAAGCTAGGGGGGTTCCTCTTGCTGTACTGAAATACCCATTAATTTCCTGTATGACCTAACAGCTCTTTAGAAAATAAGGATAATGACACCCTTCCCTTTCCCAGAAATGTTGTGATGATAATACATTTGTGGAAGATTGTGAGGTGTGTAAATACTTCTCACAGTAGTAAGAAATTAATCTATTGTTTTCACCATGAGGCTTGCCTACTTTTTGTTGATTTCCAGAGAATATTTCATTATCAGGTTGTCCCAAGATGATAATGGCAAGGCAGCAGGTGAGAAAAGGGGGATAAGGTGGATGTGTGGAGTCAATTTTGGCAGTGTAATAAATAAGGACCCTCATGTTGTAACCCACAAGCTAGACTGTACCACATAAGTTGAGGTCAGAAAAGGATGCCTTTAACATGCAATGTCTGTGTGGTAAAAGTAATCAGTTAGGTGTATTTGGGGTGAAATTTTGAAAATAAAACTTATTTGAAAATGAACTTGGGTGTTATCAACTGGAGTCTTAAGACCAAATTTAATGAATGTTGATTGCCTTATCACAAAGGGAGCGAATGCCTTGATGGAACAGGCTGGTAAAAAGTGGAAGGCATAGTGAATACACAGGTAGATTAGAAATAATGTAGTAAGTAGCTGAATGACCCCTAGGACCGCAATGATCACATGCAGTGAACTTCAAGAAGAAGAAAGTACAGGGTTGAGTGTTTTGCACTACTAGCATGAATACATGTTGACATTTGGGGATAACCCTCCGCAGATGGAAGTGGAAGGGAAAGGACAGCCTCTTACTGAAAGACTGTGAGGCTTTAATGTGATTCAGCTGGGTCCTAGGTTTTGTTGGTCTAGATATATTTCACTGAGTTAAGGAAGAATCACTGTTTTTTGAGAAGGATGCTGGAGAGACATCTTTGGGAGTAGTATTTAGCCTTCTGAACATTCATCTTTAAGACAGATAAATTCAGCAGAATAGCTGATGATGAAAGGCTTCTGGACTGGTTGGGTGGTATTTTATATATATATTAAAAAATATAATTTATTTATTTATTTATTTATTATATCTAAGGAATCATTTGAACATGGTTTCGTTAGTGACCTAGGAGATGGACTCAAGGGAGAAATGCTGTATGCTGTGTGAGAAGGGGGATAGGACCAGGGGCCAGTTGTTCCTCCTGAGAGAGACCTGGTACTTTGACTCCTGAGCTGTCCTTGCTTCCATGGGACCTGGATCAGGCCTGTTAGTGAAATAATTGGATGCTAAGTGAAATGAATATGACTGTACCAGAAACATGAAGAAGAAAATAGTCAGCTTTGCACAGAGGGAAGAGTTTTTACCAGAACAAGCAGATGTGAAGCCTGCAGACCTATTTTTGGCTGTAGAATTTAGGAGTATGGGCATAAGTCATGTACTGCTCTTAGGTTTTACAAAAGCTGGCCTATGGAACGCACATATGGAAAACTTAATGGCGGTCAGTAGAGTTCAAGGAAGGATTTGACCTCTGCCGTGATGAGAAGAGTGTATTCAGTGATAATATTGTGAACCTGTGAAGTTTGAGAATAGATCCAGGTTGTTGTTTTCCAGTGGATGACTTAGTTATAACTGGGTTTTGGGAGATTAAATAAAATTTTGTTCCGAATTACTTCAAAGCTGCTGGGTTCTGGACTTTCCTCTATAATGAGTCTGAATAATGGACACAGTGAAACAGGGGTCCACTTTTAAGTAGCAATTCCTCTGTTACTGTGCAAATTGTTATTTCATTTTTATGGATCTACATATTGATTTGGGGCTTTTGTGGGTTACTAATGCTTTTTACTTTAGTGTTCTTGTATTTCTTTTAAAATGAACACATCATCTGCAGTGTAACTTGGCTGTATTTTCACACTTGGCACATGGATGTAACTCTGCAATTTTATTAGAATATTTGAAAAAATGCATTGTTTTCTGGCAGTTTGTTCACCAACAGCTGCTGCAGTCGATGAAGTTTTGAGGTTTTCTAGTAATAAAGCAATTGTTCATGCACCTAACTGCAGATTAATAGTCTAGCTCTGTGTATTGAAACGTGGGTGATGCCATTTGCATGTGAAGAGACACATTTTATCTTAGGTGAGTTAGTAAAAAACAGTTATTAAAAATGTACTGGGGAAGGTAATTTTTTTCCGTGTGGAAGTGTCAACGTCTGACAAAAGAAAGTGTCAAGGAAGAGAGCGGAGTTTGTGGTTGTATTCGCGATGCTGTTGTGCGGAGCTGTTAAACACAGCTGAGAGCCGCTCCTAGGAGCGTGTTTTCATGGCTACAGCATTCCTGCTGTGCTTTGAGGAATTACAGTTTTCCCAGGGTGTCTCACGCAAGGATGCTAGGGTTACCTACTCCCTCCTAACAAGCTTAAGGAAAAAAAGGAAAAAAAAGGAAAAAAAAAACGGGGGAAAAAAAACAAACAGAAAAAAACCCAAACAAACACAAAAGACAAAAACTAAAAGAAAAAAAAAAAAAGAAAAAAATTTAAAAAGAGGAGGAGACCCTGGAGCTACCTTCAGGCAGGCAAACGCCTTGCAATTCAGCAGATTTCCAAGCAGCTTTCCTGTGGAAGCAGGCGGGAGGCTCAGGAATGTGGGGTCAGACAAGAGCTCAGTCACGGTGTATTCCCCGGCGGCTGCCCGGCATCGCGGCTGGCCGGCCCCTGGAAAACCACCCTCCGCTTCAGCCTGCATCCTGCTGCTCCGCCAATGGAAAAAATTGAACGGGAGGGGAGGGTGTGTAGCCTGCAGACAAAAATACACCCAGCCTCGCGCAGGATCTGTTTTTAGTTCCCGACGGCTGTGAAGTGTTAGGCACAGTTTCCTGGCATGCCCGGGGCAGGGAGAGGCGGTGGCTGCGTGTCCCTGTTCCCGGGGCAGCCGGGAGGCTGCAGGCAGCGCCCTGGGCAAGGTAAGCGGCACCGGGCACCGGGAGGGAGATGCTGGGGGAGAGCAGTCCGCTCTCCGCTCTCCGGCTGCCGGCCTGAGCTGGAGCGATGAAAGAAAAGTGGGGAAGGACTTGGGAAGCCTCTGAAAACCGAGGGCAGAGTGGGCTGCGGCGGTGCCAGGACTTGCAGCACCTCCGCCGCCTCTGCTATGGGGGGCTGCACCCCAGGTGGATGGTTTTCCTCCAGAAAACAGCTCTTGGTGGTCATCTGTCAAACTCTGTTGCCTGAATTGCTAAATAAACCACTGGGATCTGGGATCATCTTACATCTCTGCTACGACAGGGCTGGATTTTTTTTAAGGCAAAGTATTAGAAAGTGTGTTTAACAGTACTCGGGTTTCTGTTATGTGAAAGTGACTCTTCCAATACAGTGAATTATAACCCCTCTGATTTTTTAAAAATTATTATTCCATCTATTCTCAGTAGCACTTAGAGTGACTTACAATAAATAGTGTACCCAAGCAAGGGCGTTATGTTTGTGTAGTGTTAGAGGAAAAAGTTTCGTTCAACATTACTACCACTGCTGAACTGGGATGGCATGGAAAACCAAAGCTTCTGCATCTGCTAGAGGTAGGTCTGGCACACGTTTTGATCTTCCTATGTAAATTTTTAATATGTAATTGTACACAAATAGTGAAAATGTTATGTTCTGTGGCAGACAAAATAAAAATGAGGAAAATGCCCCAAAAATGGGGAAGTGACTTGTGCCTTCGTCCCTTTGGTTTCTTTTTATTTCTTTGGGGTTTTTTTTGGGTTTTTTTAGAGTGGTGATTAATTGTTTTTGCTATGCGATCAGAGTTTGCAACTTTGTTTGTGCTTGTTGCTGATGTGGTCATTGAGTTAATTTTGTACACTGGTGACTTCATTCTGGAAATCGTGTATTTCTTTCTCTTTAGGGTGGATGATTTGACAATGTTATACAATGTATAGCAAGTTTCAATTTAGAGACAAGAGCTGGAATTTTTTTATCTGATCACCTTCAGTGGGAAAGGGGTGTCCATGTACCATGGGAGGATGGACTCTGAATAGGGCAGTCTGTAGCTGTGAAGCTAAAAAACAATATTTCATGGGGAAACCTAATCCTCAGTGTACTCTTTTTGTTCTTTTAATGTGCAAGTAACATGCTGGTACTACAGGGGTATGGGAAAGGAAGCCTTGAGCTGTGTTACTGCTGCAGAGCTCTTGGCATGTAAAAATCAAGGTCTGCTTTCAATTTTCCAAGGGACTGTGTCTCAAGTTTACTTTTGGTGTCTAACTCCCAGATCCTCTGTCCTCTTCAGGAAGTCCCAGGGCTGAAGGTAGGAAAGCATTTACTTTGGAATCGACACTCTCAGGTATTTATGAACGTGTAAACCAAGAAGTAGAAAAGACTATGACAATTGTGGCCTGTTTTCCCCCTCCTGCTAGTGGAGCAGACTGTGTACTAGGTGGCAAGCAAGGGAGTTTTGCAGCCACCCCAACCCCTCTCCCTCAGCCTGAAACACGCTGTTCTGCCAGTTCCTAAAGGAGGCTTTTCTCTGATGCCATGGGTTAAGAATTATTCCAGTAGACTTGGAATGTGTTATGCCAGAAAGAGTCTTTGCGGGCAGAATGTGTTAATGTTCCTGTCTTGGATTGTTCTTCCTTTCTGCCATTTGCTTCTCTTCTTTGGTAGGGTCTATGTGGCTGCTCATGGTGTTGTGAACTGTGTCCTGGTCCAAAAATAACCTTTCTCCTATCTTCTCCAATGTTGGATGCTGATGTTTTGGCACCTACAGTTTGGGGGGGAATATGCATGAGATACTATCCCCATATCTTCCTGCTGACTGTGGTTGTATTTGATAGCATGAGCTGGTTGCTACTGAAACAGACAAGAAAGGAGAAGGGCAAATGTTCCTGGTGGAGAATTGGGAATCCCAGTTTGACCAGAAAACCCATGTCTCCCCTCCTGGTGTTACTGTGGCTGAAGAGGGCTGAGGCAGAGACCTCTTCAGAAGTTTGTCTAAGCAAAGCCTGCAGACTTGTGCTTGTCTCCAAAGTGCTGGGCAGCGATGCTGGAGCCCAGGCTCCCCTGCTTGGAGTATCTTGGCTTCTTTCAGGTGCACCATCCTCCCCACCTATGGCCTCAGGCCTTGGAATCCCCTGAAAACACTGTGTAATTCTGCACCAGGACCTGACAGAGTGCTTACAACCCAAGTAGGTGGAGAAGTCTTTCAGATCACTGAGTTAATTTCCCCTCCGAGGGCAGGAAATGGACCCTTAGACGTATCAACTCTTTAACTACTGCAGCTACTGCATTAAGCCAAGATGTTAGCTGACATTCCTGGTGGGTTCTTTTTTTTTTTTTTTTTAAACAAGCCTAATGGCTTTTATTTAAATGGATGTGCACTTTAGCCATTGTGTATAAATTCAATAACATTTACAAATGGTGAAATTTGTTTCTCCTCCCAAAGAAAAATAAGTCCCTAGAGATTTAGATTGTACACTGGTGTAATATGATAAGGATCTTCAGGCTTGATTCAACCTTCCATATTGCACTAACTTGAAAGCTATAAAGCCTAATTCAATAAAGTTGCTAGTGTCTTGGACCTAGAGCGATGGGTTGAGCAAAAGAAGGGATCATGTCCCAGGTATGGGATGTTTAATTCTGATGTGATATAGATGTGAAGCACTGTAGAGCTACTGGAATTAATGTCATTTTAAGAGGAGGAACAGAAAAGGAGAGTGTCCCTTTCTTGCTTAAACGGTGAAATTAGAAGTCCATCTGCAATGTAGTTATGATTCATAACATGAAAAGAAGTGTCTGGGGTCATAAAGACTACTTACATTTAATGAGAAAAACAATTGACTTTAATTTGATGTGTAAGCTACCAAACAGTTTTTAATACAGGATACTAGAACTCTACAGAGACTAATGAGTGAGTGAGGAATTCTGGCTTCAAATTGAATTTTTTAAGGCAAAATAGTCCTAATTTTTTTTTTTTTTTCTTTAACACAGGCATACTTGTGGTGTTTTGGTTATTCATTCTTTGAATACAGTGGTATATAATGCAAAGTATCCTGCCAAGAATACTGTGGCATAATTATTATGGTATATTTTTATAATAGGAGTGTGATTGAGATTGCAGGAATAAGAAATCTGCTTCTGATTTGTGGAAGCATGTGACCAAACTGCGCAGTTCTAAAAAAATACAGTAAATTGCTTCCAGTAAGAAAGTCCACATTTAATCCAGCTACAGTGTTGTGCTAACCTGCCCCCCTCATTAATTTCACATATCCGTCCATACACAGCCATGCAGGAAGGGGAGGGCAGGTTCACATTCTAGCATTCTGTATTACTTTCATATTAAAAACCAAAGTAGATTAAAAGTTAATTGAAGCTTCAAACCTGTAATTCTGTATCCGTGTAAGAATTCACAAAGCACAGTGATCCTTTGGAAAACTTATGAACATGTTAATATCTGCAAGTTAGCTATATACAATCTCAGACTTTGTAAGCCATTTAAAATGGATGGTTAAAACACTGTTAGGTGAAAGAGGATGTAAAAGTCGTTTGAAGGAAAATACAGGATTTTCTCAGGCAATTCAATGAAACAAAAAATAATACAAAAAGCTTTTCCTGATGTAAAAAACTACCATTGTAATTTCTGTACAGCAAACCCTGCAATATTTCTAACTTGGTCTGCTGCTAAAAGAAAACAAAACAGTAATTTCTTATAAATCAGGGGATTTTCTGTTTTGTTTTTTATTGTTCTGAAATAGTTTCAGATTCTCCATTATCCCAGCTTCTCTAGTTCTGGTGACAGTCTCCTGGGGTGCACTCAGGAGCCATGCACTGAGGGCAGCTGCCTGTTTAAGGACCCTGGTGCTGCCTTTTCTGCTCTCTGTGCATCCCTGCTCCATGTGCACAGTCCAGAGGTGACCACACTGGCCCCACTCTGTGGCTGGGAGCCCTTACCTGCCCTGGTAGAAATGAGGGTTTTAAACACAGCAGAAAGCATGTGACTCCTCTTTCTTCATCTCTAGAGAGTAGTTGATGGGATAGACTCTGCCCTCAAAGGCCTTTTGTATAAGTCTTTTTGTCACTGCAGAGTGAGTTGAACTCTGCCTTTCTTTGGCAGATGCTTATACTTGGGTAGGTGGCTGTGAAGGACTGCCCAGTGGCAAGTATTCCAGGATTGGTCTTATTCTGTCTTGAAAGGAGCTGCAGTGGTGCAGGTTACAATCCTCCTGTTAGTGAAGAAAGTCTGACGAGTTTGTGATACATGCTTGCTGCTTAAGTAAAAATAAATACCTGGTTAGTTTATTTATTTCTTTCCTCAAGGAAAGATTTTCTTAAAAAGTTACTTGCTGTGTCATTGTGAAGAACTGAGATGGTGGAGGTTGCTCCCATCTCCCAGGTAACAAGTGACAGGACCAAAGGGAATGGCCTCAAGTTGTGCCAGGGGGAGCTTTATATTAGATATTAGAAAAAATAATAGATCATCACATGAAAGGGTGGTCAGACACTGGAATAGGTTGCCCAGGGAAATGGTGGAATCACCATTCCTGGAAGGGTTCAAAATGTGGATATGACACTATGGATAAGTGGTGAACTTGGCAGTGCTGCATTAAGATGATCTTAGGGACAGTTTCCAGCCTTAAGGGTTCTATGATTCTGTGTAGGATCTTATTTTATAGGGACAAAAAAACTAGCTCCAGGTCTTATCTATTTTTTAGCTCTTAATCTAGCTGTCCTTTTAAATGCTTTTTCCTTGTTAATGATAGGAGGTTTTAAATTTAAGCTCTTCTGCTGTGCATGAGGAGTTTTGTTCTCGGTAACACTGAAGAGTCTCATGAGTTCCTGTATTTTTTAATGAGCCCTCAGTCAGTGGTGCCAATTTGATGGCATGATGTTAGCCTCATCTGCACTCACCCATACTGTTATTTTTGTTATATTATCTTATGTTATATGTTATTTTATATGTTATGCTATGTTAGGTTATTTTTTACTGTTTTTTCTACTCTGGCACAGATGATATGTTAAAGTGAGACTCAACCTCCCTCTAACTCTTCAGCAGATTTTTGGGGATGCTTCAGTAAGGGTAAGTGGTTTGTAGACCACTTATTTTTTATCTGCCAGTGAAGATTCATTTTCACTACCCACCAGAGGAATAAAGGCATCAAAACACATCAGAGGCTTGCTTTGGTACATGTGTTTGTCTCATGAGGGTTAACTTCATGATAGAGACTAAAGTTTAACATAGCTAGGGTTGACTGTAGTTGAGCTCTTTGAGCATCCTAGGTGGTGGGACTGGTTAAGGCAGTCCTGGTTAAGCAAATTTGCTGAACATCCCTAGGAAGTTGCTACCGCAGTCTCTCACCTTTTTACGGCCACTGTCCCGTGCTGACTGTGGTTGTGGAGCATTCAGCATATTGATGGCTTCCCATCTGGAAGCTTGCCATTTTCTGACCTGTAGTTTTAGAGTCTCAGCCCAGTTGGTGTGACTGTATGGGAAGCAGATGGCTGACAGTAGCAAAATCATGTTTGGTATGTGTTCCTGCTATCGCAGATGAGAGTCTGTCTCCCTTGACTCAGATCTCCCACCAATTCATAACACAATAATTCCTTGTTACATCTCCTAAGCAAACCTAGTACTGGGATATTATTGTTATGATTCAGTTTTGCTTGAAATATGGTTAGTGAGTCAAGTTTGGGAAACTTTGAGAGATTAAGACTGGAGAGGAAAGCACCCCTGCAATTGCTGAGCACTACTTGTACTTGTGTTCACCTAAAAGAAAGTGATTTTCTCCTCTAGCTTTCGTAAAGCACTCCAACTGTGATGGTAATAATGAGGGAATAGAGGTGGCAGGTGCTTCTCCAAAACAGCTCCTGAGCTTGTGTGTTTGTGTTGTGAAGTGAAAAAAGTCTGGGAGAACTTTATGTGGAGAAACCCCAAGGTGGGGAAATACATTTTTAGCTCTAGGGTTATGACTGGTGTTAATGTTTGGGTGTGGTGGGGGTGGTGGGGTTCCCGGATTAGTATGTTTGCATAGCTGAGTTTTTTCAAATGTGTCGAGGGGAACCAGGGTGAAGACTGAAAACTTCTTTTATAGGGAATGTGGTTATAATTGAAAGCAAATAAACTCTTAATAGTCATCTTCAGGCACGGTAAGCTGCTTTCTAATTATGCTGATTATAATTGCTGAAAATATTCATAGAAACTGTTTTTGCTCACAAGAAGTATTCATCCCTCTGCATAGGAAATGAGAAAAGCACATCTTCTGTAGCAGTGGATAGCTGTGAGAAATACATCTGAAGCTGAACTCTGTCTCCTGCACTGCTATTTCCAGGGCTTCCACAGATCAAACAGTGTAAAACACTTGAGTGTTTGGAGTAAGCACAGCCTGAGTTTGTCCATGACCAGCACACTGCCCCTGTATCATGCAGCATTTGGGTATAAGCTGACTTGCTCTGCTCTTCCTCCACTAATTGGAAGCAACAGAAATAAAATTTCTTCACACAAGAGGCAAGAGAAAGGCATGACAGCTGATTTCCAGGGTGCCGGTGTTTGTGTAGCCTCAGAGACGCCCCAATGTGTTATCACCGTGTGCGCGGATGTTGAGCCTGTCGTAGCTTTCTGAATGGCTGGGATGCTGAGAAAAATCCCTTGGAGCTATTTCTGTGGAATTTATTGGCTGTTCTGCCATAGTGCAGACTTACTCCTGCACAGACTGAGACACAGTTTTGTAGACATTGAACCCTGAGATAAATTTATTCCCTCACCCATTGTGTGGCCCGTGTATCGGAGACATGTCCAATGGACTCTGGTAGCCACAGTTCAAGCCCTGACAAATTGAATGTCTGTCTTTTGAGGTTCATGACAGCAGCTTGCTCACTACCTATTCTATTAAAAGGATTACCTAACCATTGCACAATCACTATGGAGACCCAGATGGTCTTTTTGGATGTTTCTTTAGACAAGTTGAGTTCAGTGTTTCCTTATGAATAGATATAAGCCCCTCAAAGCTCTTGTTGAATGTACTTTCTACTCCCAGTTGAGGAATTCTGAATGTAAACTCATTGCTTGTTTGTGCTCTGTGCTTCTTGGATATAGGAGGAGAATACTGCTGGGTGTTGGCAGTTTGTTCAGGAGCTTGGAGCTTGGGAAGTTTGTGTGTTGTCTTCTGCTAACCTTGAATCAATAGTCTTTTTGTTCAATCCAAATTGCCTATGACACTTTAAAAACTTTCCATAGAGGAGTGCACTTAGCAGCATAGGCAAATCAAACCTACACAGGCAAGGGTATCATAAGTAGCAAACTTCCAAGTTGTTAGAGAGAGTAAGGAAATTACAGAGTTTTCTTTTTTGACTGTAAGATGAAATTTCTGTGGCTTATTTGTTTTATCAGATATCTTTGTGATAAGAGGCATTAATTCATGTTTATAGGTCTGTAGCATCTCTATCATGATCTGTCTCTTCTAAGTGATTTATTTGCTAACATTTTTCTAAGCTTGCTGTTAAAACTGTTTTTAGTTCTAGTTGGCAACCTTTACCTTTGTTTTTGGTAAGGTTAGCTACATACCAATGAATTAATTTAAACTCTTTCAAGATTCTTATACAGCAAATAGCCACAAAAAGAGTCATTGAGAGCAAAACCCAGCATGTTCAAATCAAGTAGCTATTCAGTTGAAAATTGTGAACAGTAGCCATGGAATTTAGGCAGAAAGGAAAAATTTTGGTGGTGGTGTGTTAAGAATGGTTTCTTACTTAACTATGTGTTCCAAAACTTAGTCTAATATCTTGTACTACTTCTTCTCTATGGAGTGTTTTAATCCCTAGACTTCTGGTGTGTTCTTTGAGATCCAGATTTGGTCCTTCTGCTTTGAGTTGCAGTCTTTGTGTGCTAAGAGCCAATACTTTCAGAGGGTTAGGAGGAGCTTGGGTCTTCTTACCTCTGTGTCTGTGCAATGCTTGGTGCAACCTTTTTCTTTGTTTTACTGGCAGATTAACTCAAAATCAGAACAAACCTAAAGAGGGAGGTTACTGGGTGGCTGCTGGAGTGAATTTCATGGTGGCCTTTCATTGCAAAGGTCATGGTTGGACTCCAGGTGTGGGGAAAGATAAACAAATGCTGTGGGACATTGCTTTGATCAGTCTGGTCCACATTGTAATGGACCACTGCACAATAATGCAAACTGTAATTGGTGTTCCAAAAGGAAAACTGGAGAGGGATGAAAGTTTGTCCTAACTTGTCAGTGAGAGGAGAGAAAGACAAACAAAGCGGAGAAAAAGTGAAACATTTACAAAATGACTTATTTCTACTAATTCAGTGTCAATTGTTAAAGTATGTTTATAAAAATGTGTGTCTAAAGTTCAGAAATCCCCTTCATGGAGCTTCTCTTCATTTGTAACTTTTGATCTTTTTGTTTTCTTTTTTATTAATTTTTTGTACAGTTGGAGTGAAATGTAAGTTGTATTTGACTGAAAACCCTTTTTTGTCTTTTTGGTGTTTTCTAGGAAGGCTGTGTGCAACTCCATTCTGGTTTTGGCAAGCATAGTGGCTGGCCAGGAAGAGAATGCAGAGCATGCTGACTGCTGACCATACCTGTGTTTGAGAGTGTTCCTACAGGTTTGCTCTTTCTTTTATACTATATTTTTAATCTAAAAGTGCTAAGGGATGTTAAACATAGAAACTCTTTCAGAGTGGCTTATTTTGACAAATTTTTAATGAGGCAGCAGTGTATCCTCCTCCAGGTGACAGTCTGAGATCCAGTGTGTAAAGAAATGTAGCGCCAATGGAAAAAGCATTTTGCTGTTTCTGTACATTACAAACACTGGAGATTCATTTTGAGTAACAAAAAGAACAGAACTGTCTTTTTTACTTTGGGGTGCACTTTATGTAGGTTTGAAATCTTCAGTCACCTCAGTGGAGCAATTTAACTGCTCCAGTGTGTGCTATTCACTGCAAACACTGTGAGAAACTGAAGAGCATTTTACCAAGACAACTATTGAACTGTGCTGCTCTGAATGAACATAATGCAGTTTTGTGCTGTGGTGGAAGATGAGGCTGTGTGCTAACCAAGTTATTTTTTGTCTGATTTTTGGCATGGCTTTTTTTTTCCCTTTCTCCTAGATTAGCTCCATTTAAACACATAGCTGGGGTTTACTGAACATTCTACTGAAGCAACACTTGGTTGCACAGAAATCAGTCAAGCTGGAACTGCAGTGGGCTTGTCTGTTGGCAGAAGGGATTTCTCTGAAAGTACAGTTCACTTTACATCTAAGTTATGATTATCTTGCTGTCTCCCTTTCATTATGCCATTGTTCTTGGGAGCCAGAGATTTTGAAAGTTATAAGAAAAGGATGTTGCCAAGGGTGTGGGTGGAGGAAGGTGCTGACATGATTTCAATGGAGTTAGATTCCAGCTTTATAACAGAGGGGTAATGAACCATAGAAAAAATAGGCTTTCCTAGCTTGCCCCTAAAATAAGTTCAGTTATGAATTTAATGTTGTACATGGCTGTTTAATGGCTTTTTTGGAAACAATTGTTTCATATAATTTTTTAAATAGGCGTTTTCCTGTGTAGAGGGTAAAAATGGCCTGTTACTTTTTGCTCTATCTTTTAGCCATTGTTTCTAATGAAACTCTTCTTAATTTAGTGGAAAATGGGGAATTCAGAAAGCCAGTACAGTCTTCAGGGATCAAAAAATCATGCTGCTACTACAGCTGGTGCCAAGCAGAAGCCTTGCTCTCTGAAAATTCGGAGTATTCATGCTAAAGATGAAAAGTCTTGCTCTGTGCATGGATGGGGACATACCAGCAGCGGCTCAAACTACAAATCAAGGTCCCTTGCCAGAAGCTGCCTTTCACACTTCAAGAGTAGTCAGCCTTATTCCTCTAGACTTGGTGACACTGTGATGAAGGTGCCCAAGAGCAGTGTCCATGCCAAACACAGGACAAATGCCTCAGGGGACTACTGCCAAGGGAATAACGCGATGTTTTTGCCGGAGAATGGTTTCCACTATATTGGTCTCCAAGCTGGAAGTAATCATGCTGCCTCTCGAGAATGCAATGGCCACATTTTAAATTGCTATGGAAAGAATGAGGATCTTGCATCAACCTCCCCATCAGAGGCCAGGAGGAGCCCGAAAGTTCTCATTAAAACTCTGGGGAAGCTGGACGGTTGCTTGAGGGTCGAGTTCCACAACAGCAACAACAGCAAGGTAGCAACTGAGGAGTCCAGTGGGCCAGTGCAGCTGCTGAGGTATTCCCCTGCCTTGGAATCTAAGCCAAATAACCTGCTTGATGTCAGGAGGAACTCCAGTGCAGACTGTTCTTCAAGCCATCGTCTGTCACCTACCGATTCAAGGCTCCGGTCTAGTAAAGGAAGCTCCCTCAGCTCTGAGTCTTCGTGGTATGACTCTCTCTGGGGAAATGCTGGGGATATCAATGAGCTGGATGGTTCATATTTGACCAGGAGCACTCCAGATACAAGCATTCATGCCAGTTTCCCAGCGAGCGACAACAAGAAGTCCTTCAACCAAAGTTCATCTCTTTCCTCACTCCGAGATCTCTATAAGGATACAAATTTGGAAAGCACTCCTCCACCTGGGATCAGGCTGTCTGATGAGTATATTGACACTCCTGGTAGCCTAAGCAACCGCGTCTCATTTGCCTCAGACATCGATGTTCCCTCCAGGGTAGAGCAGGGAAGTCCTGCACATTACACCTCCTACACCCTCCCGTGCAGAAAGTCTAAGCCCCTCGGTGAGGATGCATCCAAGAAGGACACATTAAAGAACCGAATGCGACGCATCAGTGACTGGACGGGAAGTCTTTCGAGGAAGAAAAGGAAGCTGCAGGTATGTACAAACCAGCCTAAGTGTGTGAAAGCTGGTTTTTATATTCCTCTTATAAGCATAGTGATTGCATGATATTTGGATTTTTTGCAGGTTAATTACTTGCTTATCTCATTTAGTAATCTGTGAAATTTTGAGAAGTATTGCATCCCTGTCTGAAATGTCAGCAGCAAAAAAAGATACACATTATTTTGTGCAAATTTTCCTTCCCTATTTTCCTATTTTGTCACCTTCTAAGTTAACTCCAATCTTTGCAGCCTAATAGCTCTGTGAATCTGCTTTTGAAATTGTTGCATTACTTAAAAAGTGACTTGGGATTAAAACCTTTTTATTTCAAATATGAAAAATACAAGCTCTCTCTCTATATATGCTATGAATTAGCATCCATTATCTGAAGAGTGTGGAAGGAGCAGTGGAAGGAGGACATTGTAACTATCTTTGCAGATGTTCCCTGTCTGTTTTACTGGCTTCACCACTCACTTTTTGCTTGTTGGTCCATTTCTAGCAAGGCAAGCAGCTGTATTGACCAGAGGTACTGGTTCTGCCTCCACCTCCTCTGAAGAAGGCATTACATAGAGCAACCTCTTCCTTCCTAAGTGTCAGCTTATTTCACCAGATGGAAAAACTTGAGTTTCCATCTGGCTCACTGGGAGATGGTAGTGTGAAGAAGGATATGGGAGGGGAGAGCAAGAGGGAGGGAAAGGATGTTTCTTTAGAAGAATTTAAGGCTAATCCCATTAATAGGAATTTAGGATGCCTGTGGTCAGGAATGAAATTCTCATCTCTAGCTGCAGGCCCCAGAATTGGCTCTTTAAATACCAGACTGTGCCTGGTCTCTGTGTGTGAGTTTGCAAGCCGCGATGAGACTGTTTTTGGATTTGGCTTGGATCTTTGGTTTTTTCCTTCCATTTTTTTTTTTTTTTATTTTCTTTTCCCCCCTGGATCTTCCCTGATGTTTCTCATACAGAAACAGTCACAGTCACTGTGCTTCCCAAAATGAAGGCTGCTTCCTTTCAGCATCAGCAGCATTGATGTGCTGGCCACTTCAGAAGTTAGCAGAGAGCAAAGGACACACAGCCACTTCTGCAATTTAGGCAGCAGCTAAGCTGTGCTTTATATGGCACACAGAGCAAATGCTGTCTCCTGTGCTGGAAGTTCAGACAGGTCATGTGCTTAACTGTGGGCATCTGTCATTGCAATATAAAACTCTGACAGACCCTTAGGCTCAGAAATGAACTCAGTGTAGGGTTTGCTGGTGTGCATCCCAGCTGGGCACTACAGAGCTAGGAAATGAAAATGAAAGGTGTTTATTTGGATCACCTCTTTTGTGAGTTGGTGCTCGTGTACTTTATCAGATGCTGTCTTTCACCTTCCTACTCAGCTGTGAAAGAGAGGGCAAAAAAACCTGGAATGACTGAAGAGCCTCAGTGCTGTGATCCAGGACTCTTCACTGATTTCAACATCTGTAGCTGTTCTGGATTTTACTGCCAGGCTTTACATATGATTTCTGCATCCCAGACCTTTAGTATGTATTACTTAGTTATGACATTTTCAGAATGGCATTTGTGGTGCGCGATTCATAGCTGTTTTGAATTCACTCTGCAATGAACTGACTTCAGACACGGCAAGGAAATTTGGCTGGAGAGATTGCATCAAGCTTGAATCAGATTCTGGTAGAAGGAAAACAGCCCTAGCTCCAAAAATGGTGGTTTCTTAGAAAAAGGCATAGGAAATGGTTAGTCACTGATTTTAATCAGACAAGCATCCAGCGACAGGAAGGGTAAGAGGGAGGTAGTGAATGCTTTGTAGTTCTGCAGTTCCTTGTGTGGCTTTATTGGTTCTTTTCCATCTTTCACACTTTGAGTAACCTGCTGTCTCTTCTGCGGGTTGCTGGGCTGTAGTTTGGTAATGCTTATACTCTTAACAGGTCCTTTAGCTTAAAAAGAGAGAAGTGTCGTGCATGGTTCTGGTCTGCCACGTGGCTGGTCCCTGTTTGTGCAGCTTCATCTCGTTGATGGCAGCATCTGTGCTTTGCTCTGAACAACGCGTCCCTTCCTCCGTACATTAGTAATGACTGCCTGTGAGTCACTTGGGCTGAACGTAGGTGAAATCTGGAATATTTCCCTGTAAGTGAAGTGCTGGTGGTGGCTGGGTAGTCCCTTGCACTGCCCCAGTGGAAACAAACCAGCCAAGCCCCCTGCTTCATGGGAGCACAGGCCTAGGAGGCACAGGCTTGGGATATTGAGGCCAGACCTTTGACACTAGAAAGGGAGTAGAGTTTAATCCCCTTTGTGAGCAAATTGTAGCTTAAACACAGGCAGAATTTTCTCCATCTTGAAGGCTCTTTCATCTTATTCAATGCTTGCTAATAGGCAGAGTAAATGTAGTCCCAGACAGTTTGTTCTGGTGTCAGTATTGCCTGCTACATTAGTTATTCTTTCCTATTTTTTAATCTGTTATGATTTATTTAAAGGGAGAAGTGGTTCCTTTTCTTGGCCTGCATTTGTGGGGCTATACAGACTCTCCTTGGTCTCCTGTGTTAAGATATTTCCTTTTCATTCTGGCATCCTTCCTCCTCATCTGTTTTAAATCATCCACAAACAGATTTTCATATGGGATATTCCAGAGGAATCCTTGGTTATGCCCTGTCCAGTTACTTGGATGTTCCCTTATGTCTGATTTGATCTGATGTATCCTGGAATTGAGTTTGTCTTTCTAATAATGGTCTTGCATCAAGACTTGCAATCATCTTTTCCAAGACCTAGTTTTCCTCGCATGAGGGTGTCCTAAAGCATTCCCTCAATGCATCACTGGTACTGTACTGAAGCACGCATCTTCTTTTTCTTTAATCTTTGCTGAAACAGCATTGAGGTGATGGTGTGTCCCAATTCAATGTGTGTGATCTGAAAGGTGTGTGTGACCTATGTGAGACCTGTGGACAGAATTTAGACAGACTTGCTGTACAGACAGATACAGCTAAAGATGGTGGTGTAAACTTTGTGCAGCTCTTTAATATGGAGAATATTAACAAATTCTGTGTAAGATGAAAGTCCATCCACCAGAAACAGCTACTGAAGAAAGGTTCTTGAATTAAGTAAAATAGCCTCACTTCAAGAATCATATCTGAAATTTTATGACTTTATATGCCAGAGCCCTGATGTGGGCCATAAAGAGAATTCAAAAGAAAAGTACATTGAGTCAACCTCTTTATTTGACTTGAAAACTGGTATTAGATTCTCCTTTTTGAATGGTCCTAATGAATGTAACAGGCTGTGTTTTTTCCTGTGCTGTTCTTTACAGCTAATTATTACATGCGTCACCTTGTCTAATTGTTATCTTAACCGCTTTATCTTTTGCCTTATCTTTAGCTATTCCAGAGTATATCTCAAACATTGAGAGATGTCCTTGAATGCAGCTGAGCAGAAGCAGTGATAGTTTTCTATCATCACTAGATTCAACAGAGCAAAAACCAGCAGAAAGTTTCCAGGCAGGGAAACCACCTGGAGCAGCAACTTACATTAAACCTTTTCTGTAGCAGCAGATATTGCTACAATGACTGCTTCCTCAAGAACTAGCAGAGTCTGCCAGACTCTGCCAATTCAGTTCTTTAAGAAAAGAAAAATACAAGTTATGGTGTCTTGGCAAAGTGTATATATTCACTTTGGATTCTTTATCCATTTTCTCTGCTCTGGTATTTCCTCATTTCCTCCTACCTACCCTTTCTGAGTGTAAGGAGAAAACACAGGATTTGGTTAGTGGCTGGTCACTGACAGATTGCATCCCACCCTTTTCCTTAATGTTTGTTTTTCTAGTGGTGGGTTTTCACAACAGACCCCTTTTCTGTATTTGCTTTGTGTTGTGTCTCTTACCAGTGCTTCACGACTGAAAGAAATGCATATTCTTAATAAGCTGTATACTAATATTTTCCAGGGGATGCTAGTGTGGAGAATAGTCAAACAATTAAAATGTTAGGTTTTGACACACAAGTACAGTAAACAAGGGTGGAAAAAGCTTTCAGTTTTCCCCTGAAATGCAGATCACCAGCACAGTTGTATGATCTATGTTCTATAGTCACTTTGTGGCATAAAGGCATCACATGAAGGGTTATATCCTGGTTTGCCACCCCATGTGCTGAGCTTCCTCCTTTTACCATATAAAAACCAGCTAAACTGTTGATGTTTAGGGAGTTACTCTTGGACAACACTGATTAACACTCTGCTACAAGATTTGAGGAAGGTGCTCCTTTATCAGGAGAACTGGATCACCAGACAGTGATCTGAAAAGCCAGACTTGAAGTTCGATATACTATAAGGGAATGTAGGTTCCAGTTCAAGCTGGCTTTTGTGAGGCCACAGGCAGCAGTGTCCTGCAGCTGGAAAAGTGGTTTGTCTGGCATCACCTAGGAGGGTGTACAGTCCCAGTCTTGGCCACACACTGGAGCTCCTGATGCTATCAAAATGCAGCACAGCTTTTCCACTGCAGTTTTGAAGAGCATCAAGTAAGAAGCAAAGAAACAAAAAAAGTAGTTGTTTTCAAAGCTTCTGGGGAGAACAGCTCACAGGAGACCAATGTTTATTTACTTTGTTCTTAGTACAGTAGTCTGTGAGAAAATAAATGCTTTTAGAGAGGCAGTCTAAACTTGAAAGTATAATGGCTTTATTATTACCGAGGGTAATAGCTTCACTTCTCAAATCATTTATTGCAATCTCTTCCTTTTTTCTTCCCTTGCACTTTTACTGCAAAAGGCAACGTATCTTTTGTGGTTTATGTTCTTAAATTTTGGTTGTTTTTAAATTGCATTGGCAACGCTTGAGTTCGGAAGACAATAAATGGCTTCTTAGGATGGACGGTGTGGTTCTCAACAGTGAAGTTAGTCCAAGGAGCTCTGTTTTGGGTAGTAGGAAAATCCCTGTCCATCCCTGGATCCTGGGAGAGTTGGGACCAGACAGCATATTACTTGGAAAGGCTTAAGAGAGAAAAAGTCCAATCTGCCAACAAAGTCCCACGTTGACAAGCAGTGGCAAGAAATGGGCCTACTCTAGCATCCATATCAAAGGCTAAGTTGAAGTCATACCATCAGGCCTGATTATTTCAAATAAAATTGGCCAGCCCTCTCAATCCAAAGGATGAAATTGTGCAATTAGGAGAAAGGCCTGTCAGTGCTTGATGGGATGACCAAACTCTCAGGGTGTTCCCAGCAACTCAGAAAATACACAGCTCTGCAGTCTGGAGGCTGGATTTAAGCCAGTCAGCAAGCGTGTCTTTCTTTTTTAAAATCACATATGGTTTTAGATTAGATTTTAGTCAATTGATCAATTCTAACAAGCTTACATTATTCTCAACTTTTGACCTTTTTTTTTTTTTTTTGTTGGTTAAGCACCATTATTTCCACAAATAGAAAGTGGAGGTTAAAATCAGGTTTGTTGTGCTGAGGCTAAACCTAGCCACCTTGCACCAATGTGACAGCACAGAAGTATCAAAACCCCTGTAATAATAAATAAACCTGTTGTGACCCTGTTCCTGCTTGTACTCAGACAGATGCAAGCCATGGTGCCTGTGTTTCAGATGGAGGATGTAGCTGTCTCCTGCAGTGCCTCAGGTTTCAGACAGTAGTTTCTAGTGATATTTGAGATTGCTCAAAGGTGCAGGAATTACCAAAGTGCTCAGATTAGTGGATAGGGTTTAATGGGGTTCTGCTGAAAAAACTGAGTGGTAGCAGCAGTGGAGTCAGTGGCTGAGGCAAAGGCTATGATGTAATGGTGAAAACATGAAGGAACTGGAAGTGGCTAAACATGAAACAAATTTAACTGACAAATGAAGGGTGTCTTTTGATCATAGCTCTGGTAACTGATTGCAAATAAATTCCTTTCATGCACAGGAACCAAAGTGTAAAGATGGGAGTGAATACTTTGACAGCAGGATGGACAACTTCACTACAGACACAATGACACCATCACAGCTCTCCACTTTACTGTGGTCTCCTGGCTCCAGCCATGCCCTGTCCCAGAGAAGTGAGTCCACCAATGCTGTAAGCAGTGATGCCTTGAGGCAGAACATTTATGAGAACTTCATGCGAGAGCTGGAGATGAGCAGGATGAACTTGGAGAATACGGAGACCTCGTCAGAAACAGAAGACTCCAGTGGCGAGTCCCTTAGCTCCTTGGAGCAGCTGGATTTGTTGTATGAGAAAGAGCAAGGAGTGGTGCGCAAGGCAGGGTGGCTGTTCTTCAAACCCTTGGTGACCCTGCAGAAGGAGAAGAAGCTGGAGCTGGTCACACGACGGAAGTGGAAGCAGTACTGGGTCACACTCAAAGGTAAAACCACCACGTTGATCCCTCACCTTGGCAGCAGCAGTTCTTTTTGTTGTGTCTCAGCAGCATTTCATGCATGCTGGCTTCTGTTAGCAGGTTTAGGGGGATCAGAAAATCACACCTAACTTTACAAAGTCCACCCACCACCTAAAGTGGAGCATGTGCCTAAGCACCCTGCTGAACTGAGGTGCTGCTCAATGTCTTTGGGATTGTGTCTGCAGCCTTCTGTTTCATACCATAGTGGGAATTGTTCTGTCTGACTTTTTTCTTTGTGTGTTCACATCAGACTGGGGACTTAGAAGATGCTTTTGGATGTTTGGAGGTCAAAGACCAAATTGAACCAAAAGGGTCGGGAGAAATCGCTGGTGCCCAGTTCCTTGTTGCAGACACACAGTTCCTTAGGGTCTGCTATGAAATTTACTGAAAGATGGGCTAGTTTGTTGTAAAAATGTTTAGTTCATTTCTAGCACTTCAGGTGGAAATAGAACAAGGAAGTGAACTCCCAGTGCCAGAGCATTTGCACAAGCGTGTGTGGATCAGACCAGAGGAAACTGAAGCAGCAGCAGGGAAAGCCCTGTGGTGCCCAGGGCAACCATTCCCAGGACTTGAGGTCTCCTTCCTTTCCCTGGGTGGTCTTTCACCTTCCCAGCTCCCAGCAATACCAACCCCTTCTGGCTTTTGGCATGCCCAGCATCCTATCTCCTGCAGCTGCTCCTGTTGTGAAAACAGCCCCTTGGGAGGGGAATCCACTCAAGGGAGCTGCTGCAGGTGTGATTGCTGTGCTCCATTGATGGCTCAGAGGGTGCTGCGAGAGATGTACAGGTGGCAGGAAGTGTGAGAAGGAAAATAATATCTATTGTGGGGAGGAAGGGAAATTTAATGGGTGAGTTAATAGGCCTTTTTTTAGTTTTGAATTGCATCCAAAGGATTTGCCTTTCAATAAATATAGTACTAAGTTAATGAGTAAGGAAATGATCAAGCTTAATAATTTCCTATAATATCTGGGACTAGAGGAGAGAAAACAACAACTTTCCCACAGGTTGCCCTTTTTAAAATTGTGCATGGGTGTAGACCTGAAGAAAAATGAACAGCAAACATCAAGTGCTGGTAATGTTGTGCTTGACAGTGCTGACTGAAAAGAAGCAAACTTGCTAGAATGAGGCAATTCTGCCCAATAATTCAGAGACTTGTTATCAAGGGATCAAAATGTAGGCAGGCTTAACAGTTTAAATCACTTGCCCTGATCATCAGATAGCATGATTCACCCTTACAAGCAGTGTATATAAAGGGAAAAACAGTACCTGAATTCCACCCTCTTATGGTGTGTGTTTGTGTTATGGAGTATGAATATAGTTTGATCTGCCTCTTCTAAAATTCAGTTTCTAAACAATTCTAACAAAACTCTAAGCTGAAATATGTTATGTACTACTAGTTTATATATTTCTGGGATAATGAAGCTCTGGCAAGCAATTTAGGCACTTCATGTTCAATTTTTTTGGCTATAAAATTGGCTTATTGGTGACCTTGAACAAGTTGCATCCCTTCTTACTACCTGACTTTCCACAGCCACAAAAAAAGGAACAATAAAATCCTTTGTAAAAAGCTTTATTAACTTCCAACATTAGAAGTGTTAGATACAATGCTTTTTACTTCAGTGGTTGATATGGCTGCATTCATGGTACAGAGTCTCTTCTACTTTGCTAGCTGTTTTAAATATACATTCCTCATTTCCTTGATCTCTTACCTTTATTGTCCTGTGGAGACTTCTGATTCCAAAATAAACTTGCCTGTGTGGATATCAAGGCATACTTCTGTTTTCATAATATGTTGTATCGAGATCAAGGCACTTGCTTTGGTTCTCTTTATACTGGGTTTTGAATAAATCTGTATTTAATTTATTCTTGAAGTTTAAATAGCCAAGATATTTTAAAGCATGACTTAAAATAGCCACATATGTAAATGGAAAGCAGCATGTTTATTTGCACTCTGTTGAGGTGTGCTTACTTATAAATATTGCAGAAGGCCTATAACCATCTGGTTACCTGCCAGACTTAAAGTATACATGTCCTGAGGCCTCTGCTCCATTTTCAGAGCCACCAAGACCTGAGCCTGAATAGTAACTGTGTACCAAGAGAAACTCTCTTTTCCATCCATCCTGTCCAATTAGTTTCCTTTAACGAGGGAAATTGCTTCCCCATTACTTTCCCCCTTCAGCTCAAGTTTTAATTGAAATACTTGGACAATAATCAGTCCCAGTGGGTCTGACAGAGCTATGAAACTAGCTGCTGCTTCAAGGGATCACTGGACTTGATGCAAAGATATACCTGGGGAGCCAAACACCCAAGCATATAGGCATGCCCTTCAAAAATGTTTATTTATGTATATATAAACTCTTGGGATAAATTGTGACTTATCTTCAGTTAGAGCAAATTGGGGAAATATGGGACTATGGAAATATTTTAAAATAAATCTTAAAAACTTAAAACTTCTTCACTTTCCTAAAATGCAGAAGTGGAAGTGGTTGTATGTTGCTGCTGCTGCTGAATACAAGAGAAGACTTGGTCTTGTCAGTTTAGTTTGTTCTGTTATGTTCAAATGACATTTCTGATATGCAGAGTGTTATAAACCACGACCTTTTTTCCAACTGCAGAGATCTCCAAGTGTTTCAGTGGCATAAAGAAGAGAAAGTGAGGGCTGCCCAAGGGAAAAGACAGTACCAACTCTATAGGATTTGTTCTTGCCCAAAATACTCTGCCAGTCACTTTGGACATTTACAGGAAAAGGTGCATTCATGTAGTATAGAGGTATTTCTATGTATTAGATTCCTTACTCTAAAAACTTTTCAGTCAACAGATGATTTGATAAGAAATCTCTGATACATGTTTCCCTTTGTAATGACATTTTAGAAGTGCAGTTCAGTCCATGATCCCTGAAATAGGCAAATTGGTTCAGAGGACAGTGGGTTATAACAGTGGGTTATGAGACAGGAAGGAAAGGCTGTCAGGGATGGAGGGGACAGGCCCTTCTTGAGCCAGCTTCACTGCCAAAGGCAACATGGCACTGTATTCATACTGCTGTGGGCTAGGATCAAGTGTCCTCTGCTGGGATCAAGTCTCCTCCACTATCCTCCAGAAATAATTCTACTTGTTATACTTGGGATTGTCATCATCAAGGATGAAGTTTGTTTTCTGGATGCAAGCTTCATACCTTAGATATTACACTATTTACAAGACTGAACATGCTCAAACTCAGCCCCTTTAAACTGTTTTAAATTACTCAGAATTGTTTAAGTCTCCAATTTTCAGCTAGATTCAAGGCAATCTGGTTTAAATTTGAGAAGTTTATTCACTAAACATGTTGTATGAAGACAATAGATTCTGCAAATCTTTTCAACAAATACAAAGATTTCTTAAGTGGCTGTTATGAGAGAGTTGGTTCAATTTAATAAAGAAACACAAAAGCCGATTTAACTAAGCAGGAGTTAATCTCTTCTACATGCCTTAACATTTTAGTAGGCTGAGTTTATTGATAGAATATTGTGGGTTGGAAGGCACCTTTAGTCCAGCTCCCCTGCCACTGGCAGGGACATCTTTCACTACAGCAGATTGCTCAAACCCCATCCTACCCTAACCCTTGGATGCTTTCAGACTGAGGTCCTGATTTATTTATTAAGTCCATACATGTTGTTGTCTCTATTAGATGTCTGTTTCAACTTTTCATTGGCAAATTCATCATTTACTTAGCCTGTTAAGTTTTTTGCCTAATGTTGTTTTTCTGTGTAGAAGATCTTCCTTTTTCATCAGTTTCAGAAGAGGAGCTGAACCGATGATCCCTGTCTCTGAAGGGTGTCTTAATTCACAAAAAAATTATATAATGTTGTGAGATCCATAACTCACTTTCTCCTTGTGTTTTTTTGTCCCTCTCAACTGCAAAAGGTTGTACTCTACTGTTTTATGAGACCTATGGAAGGAACTCAATGGAGCAGAGCAGTTTGCCTCGATATGCCCTGTTTGCAGAAGACAGTATAGTTCAGTCTGTTCCAGAACACCCCAAGAAAGAAAATGTGTTCTGTCTCAGCAATTCTTTTGGAGATGTCTACCTATTTCAGGTAACAGGATGCATGCATAACTTGGTGGTTGTTTCCATTTGAGGATGTGTTTGTGAGTCTACACGTGTATCTGTATGATTGTAGGTACACTCACACACGTTTGTGTTTGTGCCTTTGACTTAAAAATAACAGTACAACTGCACTGTTGTGTTACACTATTATAATATTTAATGTGTTATATGACTTCAGGTATTTTACCAGTTGGCTCAGTCAGTTATGGTTCAGAAACAAAAAGAACAAGGATCACATATCTGCAAGAAACTCTGGGTACCTGACTGATCACAAGCTTCTAAAAAATAAACTTTTATCAATTTTTTTCACATCTATTACCATTCCACCCTTACAGAATGGTGTGCTCAACCCTGAATCTCCTGGCCACAGAGTGTTTGCTTGAGCAAGATACTCAAGAAGGAAATTTAAAAGTAATCAAAATACCTTGGCTGCTCAAGTGCACCACTGGAAATGTTAATAAGGAACAGCATTGTGTGGAACTGCCTATATAGAAGCATGTTGATTCATAGGCACACTTATACATATCTCCAGAGATACTTTATGCAGATTGCATTTTCTTTACCTCCGTGTTATCTCTCCACTAACTTGGCACTTTTTAAGTAAGCCAGTACCCCCCTTCAGAATCTCACATAGAAAGTCTTCTCTGCTGTTGCAGCAGTGAAGGTTTGTCTTTGATATCTGGTAGGATTTATCTTAATTATCTGGAGGGATGAAAGATGCAAGTCACATCTTTCCCACAGCTTATGTGGCTCTTGTGCTCCTGGGGCTTTTAGACCTTGCAGGTCTAAGAAGCAGAAGCTGACAAAAGGAGACAAGACATGATGGAGTGCAGGAAAATCTCACACTTCCTTTATTTACTCAGTTCTAAAGAAAACCTTATTTCACTTGGTTAAGATAAAGTGCCAGAGAGGACAGTGAACCCATCATGCACTTCATGCCCTAGAGCTGTTGATTTTATTTTATTTTTTCTCTTATCTGCTCATAACTTTGCACCATTGATTGGTTTCACAGGCAACAAGTCAGACAGATCTGGAAAACTGGGTTACTGCCATACATTCAGCCTGTGCTTCCCTCTTTGCAAAGAAGCTTGGGAAGGAAGACACTGTCAGGCTGCTGAAGAATCAGACCAAGAGTCTCTTCCAGAAGATTGACATGGATGGCAAAATGAAAAAGATGGCAGAGTTGCAGCTCTCAATTGTTAGTGATCCAAAAAACAGGAAGGCCATAGAAAATCAGGTACTGGAAACAATTTCTTTTATGAGACCATATTTATCATTACTTCTTGCTTTGGTTTCTATTTGTGCTTTCTAGGCCTGAGAGTAATTGTCTTGGGCAGAGCTGGCACAGTGGTTGTAATTATTGCCAGGTTTCTACAGCAATCCAGAGCAGAGCAGGAGGCAGGCTTCTCAAAACTGCATGTCAGTCTGTTCTGTTTCATGAGAACAAAGCTATTTCTTGTCTCTTCTGTGAAAATGTAATTAATTGTCACTGTTTTATGTTAATGATATCTGGCTGTTACATCGCATACCACAGATTATACAGTATGTCCTGCGAATAACTTATTGTATATTATATATATATATATATGATATAATATATTTTATATGTTATATATTATATTTATATATAATAATTGCAATATTGTATTGCAGAAGAGATTGAAGAGTAGGTACTCACCAGTATTGTTCTGCCTGTCCTTAAGGCAGCTCATGAAGAATACTTAGTCCTTCCTCCAACTTTATTTGTGTAGCAGCAGATGAAACCATGTGCTTCCAGTGGAAACTGAGCCATGACTAATGATCACCTGATTGTCTGTGTGCTGGTGAACAGACATGAAGCCTTGCTGTGCTCTTGGTTCTAGCATATGGACCAGGAATCACTTCAGGAATAACTTGTGGAAGTACATCTTGCAGTGTTGATGTCTTGCCCATGCCCCCAGTTTTGCAGTAGTAACAGGCGAAAGATGCTTTAATTATTTAGATGTGCTTAGTGTTCAATGACCTCACTACCCATGGCCTCTTGTGCACCAAACTTTTCTATAGTTTGGCCTTAATAAGTCTGTGGACTGAGGCTGCTCTATCTTTAGTTTTATTAGGCCATTTACAGAAGACTTCTGATAATTTGAACTGATTGACTGGTCTTTGAGAGCCCATCCCTACCTGTCTTTCCAGTCAGAGTAACTATTCCTCTGTCAATACTTCATGCTGCATATTATGGCCCCTTGAGTAGCAAATGAAGTTCATTTCCTTTGGACCAATATAACATAATTATTTTTCTTTGGTTAGCGAAATACTTGCAATTTCAGGGATTTGAGGCTTATAATATTTAAAATTCTTATTCCACTGTCTTGGACTTGATGAAGAGCAGACTGACTAGTACTGACTTCACTGCCAAGCTCTTGTGGCACACTTGACTCTGAAGCTGTATGAGCAGAGTTCAAATAACATGCAGGTTTGTGTAGGGATTTGCAGTGCAGATGTTCCTAAGCCCTTTGAGAGCTCAGATATTCATAATTTATTTCCAGGTCACTTTTTTTCATGGTCCAGAGCTGAGTGAGGTGAATGGAGGAGGAAAAATGTTAAGCATCCTTTTATTGCAGTAGGCTTTGAGACCTAGAAGAATATACAGATTTCTATAGATGTCTAGTGCTTGTAACATGTGATGCACTGAGGAAAAATCTTGATGTATATTAACTTAATTTATCCCTCCCTCATCAGATATTCCTGTTAGTAGTTCATTTAGAGTCAACTGAAGAGTATTAATGATCCATCTTAATATCTGTTAATTAGATGTTCTGTCCTTGAAGAACTGTCATTGTTTTCCAGCTCTGGAATAAGTTGGCTTCATTCTGTAGAACTGAAATCCATCTCTAAGGTTGCAGAAGATTTATTCCTGTTAATTTTCTGTCTATGTGTCTCTCAGAACATTGAATGGGGGCAGACCATTGGCACAAAGAATGACATGGATCATTGCAAACATCCAGTAGTTGGCAAGGAATAAATTTATAGCATGAATTTTCTCCATTCTTGATCACTTTGATCTCTTTAAAATCTCTCCTTACAGTTGCCTAAGGTTTGCCAGCAGTCACTTCAGAGAAAAGTCAATAGATAACTCGGTTGCCTAATCTTCTAATTCATTGTCTCAGACTGGCTTTTGCAAAGAAAAAAGAAAATCTTAATGTAATTAGTAGCTGAGGATTCTTAGTATAGTTAGTAGGCTAATGATTTTGAGTAAACATTATTCCTGAGGGAATAGTTTGCATATATGTAGCTGTAGTTGTTTTGTAACTGTGGTTGTTTACTTGTCTTTTGCCTATTTTGGGAAACTAGAGAACATAAATCCTGGTTTTGGCTTTGTGTAAATTTGATAGTGTTTCAATCATGTGGCAGATATTGTCCCTCCACGCTGAAGTACGTAGTGTTGCCAATACTGTATTTCTTAAGCATGCCATGCATCCTGTGCTGGAAATCTTCACTGGTGATTTATTTTGGGAATCCAGCAGAAGCAGTGTGATTGACTTCAGAAGGACTGTAGTGTTTTTTTTATGTAGAAAGAACTTCTTTTAACTGGGGAATTTTCTTGGAAACTCTGATTTCTATAGCCTTTCTCCTTTTCCTTCCTTTTCCTCAGAAAAATAACCACCAAATGTCAACTTGCTCTTCTCTTTCACTTCTGTATTGACTTAAAACCAATACTTCTCTGCTGAAGAATTAATAATTCTCAGGCCTTTAAAAGCAGACAAAACCTTTTTTTGTTTCTCAATTACCACCACCTGAAAGGCTGTTGTACTAAGGAAAGCTGCACATGTAAACTTGCTATAGGCATTTTGATATACTTACATGCTTCTTTTTGGTGTCCAGCAAATGGGCTAGAGAAGCTCATCTGATACTATCTGGTAAATTCTGTGAATTTGAAAGGCAATCAATTGATGAAACCAGTGCTAAAGAGAAGTGCAAACAAACAACAACAAAGACAAAGAAAATGTTTTTCTAGAGAAATTGTTTTATTAGTTTGACGCTATTAAACTGGTTGGGAAATGTTTTCAGTCTTGTGGCTTATGTGAGGGATTCTCTCTATCTGGGCTTACTGGTCTAATAATAGTAATAATAATAATAGTAATAATAATAATATTAATAATAATAATAATAATAATAGTAGACTCTGTAAGAGTTTAAGAAAAAAGTTACAGCCCTTCACAAAGCTGTGAAAAGTGCTGGTCAGTTTAGAAGAGATCAATGAACCATCTGCAAGATAGCAATGTGTCTTGAAATCTCAAGTCTGCACATGCTACCTACAGCCATGTATGTTTTTATTACTTATGTGAAATAAATATGTTGTGTGTCATGGTATTCTACCAACATGTAACTTCTCCCCTCAAGTGAAGAGAATTAGGACAAAAGGAAGCAAGTTTGAAAACCTCCTGGTGTCTAGATGAATTTCAAAGCCTGTCTTTAAAAAGCTTTTAGTTTTCCCAGATGTTTAACCTGCTAGAGAAACTGCAGTGTTTGCTGTGAATACAGTTAGTGAAAGGGATTATTAGCATTTATTCAGATCTCTTTTAACAAAATATCTGCCTGCAGAACTGGTTTTAATGGGGTGGAAAATCTTTTGCAAGAGAGGGCACTGCAGCCCTGTGTGTAATTGTTTATGTACTTGGTACATAAGTCTATCCTTATGTCTCACTTTAGAACAATAGTATGATTAATAGTTGCTTGAAAGCATTATGGAGTTTTGTCTTCAAATTTTAATATGTTGGTATAATTATGTTTTCCAAGCTATTCAGAGGTTTCTGATGTGATTCATATTTTCTCTGCATATAATTCTTAACTTTTCAGAGGGTTAGGAACATGTGTATTTACTTGCTGGCACTGAAATGATGAAGCATTAGTGGAAAGAACAGGCACATTCTTGGAGATACTTTTTCTGTAAATTTTCATATGTGTCCTCTACCTAAAAGTTGTTTGTCTTTTGCCATAAAAAAAAAAAAAAAAAAATCAGTGAAATGGTGGTCTGTTTATTCTGGGTAGTCATTAAATCCATTAGTACCTTTCTTCTTTCTTCCTTTCCCTCTGGTGGTCTTCAGCTTTTTACAAAGAACATAACTTCATTTCTTTGTTTTTAAAATTTACTTGACTCTCTTTTCACTCACATTGAAAGAAAGATGATTGGAATGGGTCTGGGAATTTATTCTTCAGCCTTCACAAAGCTCAAATTTCATGTCTTAACTTTCTATAAAGCATCTGATGAAATATTTTCTGACATTGAGATCCAAATTCTCAACAACTCTCAAAGACAGTCTTTTCAGGGAACTTTGCTAACGCATGTCATCATTGCTGCAGACAAATTCAACTGGAATCTCAATACATAGCAAATTTTCATGCTTCCATATCCTCTTAAACTAAAAAAACCCCACCTTTTGTCCAAGCTTGTTAGAACAGATCTTCAGTTTGTGTGATCTTTGAACTAGCTGTAGCAGAGCTGTGCTTTCTGACAGGTTGGTTCAATTTCTTTCCAGGTGTTACTCTTCAGTAAGGATGCTCTTTCCCATCATCATTAGCAAAGTACTTCTCTTTAGTAGTGGTACCCTGGGAATGAAGTGAGCAGGCAGACAGAAAGTTAGGGAAGTTGATTTCTGTTCTCTCTGCCCTGTTGTGACTGGTTTACAGATGGATGAATTTCCCTCCCTCTTTGTTTTGCAAAGATTTAGCATAAAGTAATGAAAAATGAATGTGGGGTTGCATAGCATTATCTCATACAATGGTGGGGCAGCCTGTTCAGAAAAGGCTGGTGCTCTGGGTTTTGGGGAGGGGCAGCTGGATAATAAAATTCAGCAGCTTCCTTACTTACATCCCTAGCTATAGACATGTATGCGGTACCACCAATTTCCATCGGATTTTCAACAAGATGTAAATTGGGTACACATGTTCACTTTTGTGCTATCAGTGCTATTTGGAATAAGATTACCCCTTTCTATTTTGGTTAAAAATTATGAAAATTCTGTTCTTCCAATGCAACCAAAAATATGACATTCATTGTAAAAAGCCTCCATTGTCTTGTTATTTCAGGAAGATTTCTTAACCTTTTTTGAGTCACCATGCAGATGAAGAATAAAGTGTTTCTAATTGCACATGAGTGTTGTTGTACTCTATTACAATGCCTTCTTTATTTCTTTAAACTAAAAGTTATGATAGCATCTCAATAGTGTTTTTTAAAGTAATGGAATTTCTGGAAGAGTGGTGTTTTTTCTTCTTCGAGTTCACTTTAGGAAGTAATGACAATAAAAATCTGTTCCCTGTCCCCAGAAACCAAGTGACTCATTTTTCCAGATGGATACAATATGAATTGTGTCTGAGAACCAGGGACTGGAATGCAAAGAGTTTGGTGTTGTTTGTAATGTGGTTGAAAAGCTGTACATATAAAACAGCAGCAGAAGTTTCTTCTCAATCTACAGAGTTTCCTACATCAGCCTACAGAGACACTTTCCATCTGAAAATAAGATATTGTGTAGGGAAAAATTGAGAATTTTTATTGCTATAGATAGTGATTTTTGTCAGCAAGTTTCTTATGCTTCTGCCTGGTATAAGAGCTACTACTGAATAAAATAAATTTTGAGGGCTTAAGTATTGAGAGAAGGCCCTCCTTCCTGTGCATCTTTTCTTTTGGACTCCTTTGAACAGGTGCCAAGTGAAAAGCTATTTTTTTTGTTATCAGGTGAGCTGTCCAGGAAGTTTGTTCCATCCTTATTCTAGGTCCTTGTGTTTTCATTACATTGAGTTGATGTGGTGTCGTTTCTGGCCCGGCTTTACACCATTCACACGCTGGTTTGGGTTTTATTATACTGAGCTCTTTTTACTTTGTACAGAACACGTGTTTGCAGATGAGACAGTTCTTCCTCAGCACCCCAAAAGATGCTGTTTGCACTGCAGTGTACGAAGGACGAGGGGCCAGGGGCCATCCCTGACCACACCACCTCCACTGGCATTGTTGAGTCCCTTCCCTTTCACAGCCTGCACACCCTAAGCCTGTTCCAGCTGAGGTGCTGGTGCCACTGCAAATGTTACCTGCAGAGAGAACTGCAGAGCCTGTAGAAACTATGGATCCCCAAATCACATGCTGGAAGCTGTTAGCCTGTATATATTTACCTCTTGTTTTCCCAAGTTCCCACTTTAAATTTAGCTATAGAAAACCTAGCAGGTTTATTGACCTGAGAGAGACCTGCTTTCAAACAACTTCCTCTAGCTCCTCTGTTTGTGTGACTTTAAAATGTAATTATTTTGCAGTTTTTTCTTAGTGTCTGAACAGATTTTTCACTAACCTGGAGGAGAATTGACTATGTTCTGAAAATGATCATTACTTCTGAAGTACTGCCAAAAGTACCATGCTGATCTTCTTTTGTGTGTTAACTCTTAATAACTCATTCCTGCACTGTCTTTGATGCAAAAGCTTACTCCTCACATAATTACTGTCTTGTCCTTGCACCAGGCTTCCTTGCATGAGTTCTCCTGGTGGCCCAGGCTAAATAATTCTCAAAGCTTCCCACATTTTACTCCTTTTTATCTCTCTACCACAGCTTCCTTTTCTGCTCCACCTTACAGGATCCTGCTAGATTCAATACACTTATTTGGGTGGCCCCCTCTTGCCTGTCTCTCAAGCTCTTTCATGCTGCCATTAAACTGAGAAATCCTTGCTTAACATTTACCTGGACTGACAATGACATCTTCCCTTTCCTCTGGAAAAACCCTTTAATGCTTTCACGTTTCATGTGTGCCCACTTTGTCTTGGTATGCCTCACTTCGGGCCATATCTCTTATCTCTTTCAAGACTCACTTCGTGCTGGTGTTAGCCTTTGTCACCCATTCCTGCTCCCACAGCTGCCTGCTGCATCCACTTTTTCCTGTTTGCTTTTGAGCAGATTTCAAAAGGGCCGTTTTGTCTGTGCATGATGAAGTTAAGTCCTTGAGCCTTCTTTTGGGTAGTCCTCCCACGTGGGGCAGAGATTTGCCTCACACAATAGCTGAATAGGGATTGCAGCAGCGAGTCTGCAGGCTGTAAATTAACTTCATGGACCAGGTCATACTGTGCTTTGAAGTTGTTGCTTTTTTATTTGTGTGCTTCTCCCATTTAGTCTTCAAGAATATAAATCTCTAGGAAGAATTATCATAGTTTAAAAGCCTTAGACAAATAGCAGCTGGTATTGGTTCATGGTCTCCAATTGGTTCCAGACATCCCTGGTTTTGATAAGACTACAAGACAATCCCAGAAATTCCTTGCCTACAGCTTTTGCTAATGCCATTAAATGTAACATTGTGATTACCGATGCTTTTGGAGCTGATTAGCCAGTATCCTGTGTGACTGATAAACACTGTAATTTAATTATTTCTTCAGAATGCCCCCCTGTCTTACCCCACTCCCCCTTCCTAGATTATCTTTATTTTAAAATACAACTTCATGCAGATGTTTAATGGGGGTTTTGAAGAAGGCTGAAGACACACAAGGATGCCTGTGCTCAGCCTGTGTTCAATGAGAACAGGATGCTCCTCTCCAGCAGTGCCCAGAACAAGGCTTGCTCTGTTCCTGAGCTATTAAAAGCTGACTTGGCTCTGTACCCACAGAGGTGTCATCTCGAAGGGAAAGATGTTACCTGAGCTTGTAGCTTTTGGCTTTGTGAAAAGCTGACAACCATGTTTTCATTCTAGTTGGATGTTGACACAGAGAAAGAGCTCATCTCGCAATCTCCTATTGGAGCCGTCCCATGCGTAAAGTACTGGCAAGCAGAAAAATGCTCTGAGATGTGTCTGAGAGCACAAAGAAAGAGAAAAAAAAAAGGTGGTGGGGGCAGAAATGATCAAATAAACCCAAATAAAAGAAAGATTATTCTTTCTGGAGTGCAGAGGATGCGTGTTTCAAAGGTCTGTGATGAGAGATTAGACAAGGCATCTTCGTTATGTGTACGCCTCTGTCCATTTTCACTAGACTTCTGAGAATTGATCTCATGATAAACTTTTGTAAATTCTTCTTTTGCTTTTAATACTCATGCTTTGAAAGACTTTGTAAGTGTACTGTAAATTACAATTTTACATTCATTCACCTGTACAAAGTGGTATATTGTCTTCCATTTCTTCACCCTACTCACCAAATAAGATTTACATTTACAATGCCACAATTTGTGAGCACATGTGTAAGGAAGCTGGACTGGGTGGGGTCTCTATCTGTTGTAGCACAAACCTTAGCACCATTTTGTTAACAGGGCCTGTTTTGCCCTCTCTTTGCTTACTTCATCATTCTTGAAGGTAAAGTGGCAAAATACTTGTTTAGTTCTTAAAATATTTGGCAGCATTATAAGGAAACTGAACTGATTTTGCTTCTAAATGAGCCTAAAGGGCATGGTCCACCTGAGGTTTTAATATTTGTCAGCTCGTTTCCTGAGTCACAAAGGTGCTTGTCCACGCCTTGATTAATCTTAGAGTGAGGTGATATTGTCCTGTGCACGTGGGTACAGAAAAAGGTACGAAGCCAATGCTTGCTAGAGAAAATGTGCTGAACTTTCTCCATAGCCCTAAACCACCTGTTGAACAGGCAGTGTGCAGTGACTGCAGATGGCACTGGAAGATCAGTGCTGTCAGAAAATATGAACAGCTGTCAGTACATGATCTTGGTGTACCTTGACCTGATGGACATGACTTTTCTGCCTTCTCATTTATCTGTGTGCTTGCTGCCTCTTTTATTTGTACTACCTATAAGTATTACTGTATGCTGTACATTATTTGTACAATCTGCAGGGCAGATTTTGGCTGCAAGTATGTAAGTTGGGGAAATGGAGAGCAAAATTTGACTTTGATGCAGTGCATAAGAATATGTGTTCAAATAAGTGTGTATGTTTTAAATGAGTGGGAAAATGTTTGTTTAAATGAGTGTTAATCTACACAAATACTTAAAATCCGTCATCTAAACCTTGATTCAGAGCTTTTTTCGGTCTCTGAAAATATTTGAGTCTTTTCTAATTTTACATTGAAACTGGGTTAAGTTGTTACATCTTCATGTAGCTGTGCTAGATATATCTTAAGAATTGTGTATTTACATTCCTGCTTTTCGTACAATGGTTTGAATTTGGTCTATTTAGATGTTTTTTGTAGTTTGCCTGGGTGCAATCATATATTACCCTATTAGTCAGAGCAAGAACCACAGTATTGTCTCCTCTTTACAGTTAGGGGAACCATAGGATGGTAGTAAAGAATGAAGAGAACCTTCCACTGTAGCTATTTTGCTTTGCACAGTGTGTTAGAGTAGCTGTTTTCTACTTTGCTTTCAGACAGCCAGCTACACAATCTCAGCTAAAAAAACCAAGACTAATTTTCAAAAAGAAGGGGGTGGTGGGAGGCAAGAAAGAAAGAAAGAAAGAAAAAAAGCCTTTGTGGAGCACAGGGTTTTGCTTTTATGTAACTGCTTTTGTGGCTATCAAACTACCCAAAGTTCATGGTATGTTCATCTTGTCAGTATGTGTTTAAGACCACCAGCTTTGTTTTATTTCAAGTCATCTTTTGGGTTGATGTAACACAATATGACTGAATGTGTTTTGGCAGGGAATAACTAATCTAATTCATATACTACCAGATGAAAGCAATTTACTATGGGGAAGCACTCAAATTTTCAGTGCAGCCCACAAAGACATTTTTCCCCCATTTAATTGTCCCTTTTTATATCCAAACAGATCCAGCAATGGGAACAGAACCTGGAAAAATTTAACATGGACCTTTTCCGAATGCGATGTTACCTATCCAGTTTGCAAGGTGGGGAGCTCCCAAACCCAAAGAGCCTTTTGGCTGCTGCCAGTCGTCCTTCAAAATTGGCCCTGGGGAGGCTCGGCATTTTCTCTGTCTCATCCTTCCATGCACTGGTAAGTCTGAATGCACTTTCATGGGTGTATTACGCAAAAACACCATGTGCTTAGACATGGAATTGTGCTGGGATAATACATGGCTGCACCCACATGCATTGGTCAGGCAGCTCTGTACCCTTCTCACCCTCTCTGCCTGCTCCTTTACTGCATATGCATTTTCTTCTACAGGGATATGGTAATGACTTTTTTTTTCCCCCAGAGGACTCCAGATTTGGAGTCCCTCCTAAAAAGGAAGTATTCTTAGAACTGGCTAAAGCTAGAGACAATTCAAAATTAAATGTCACTTTTTTTAAGAACTGTGGGCTGTGTTTCTGAAGAAGAATGAGATCCCTAGCTGCTGTGACAACCTGTTGTCACCCTGTCAGCTTCGAGGGAAGTACAGCAGTAACAGGTTCACCTCTGCTCTTTGACCTTGGCAGGGCTGCAAGGCTGATCTTGGCAGAGAGGACTAGACCACATCTGCTGCATGTGAAGTCTAGGAGTAGTACTGAAAGACCTGTCAGGGGATGTGTTCCTCTCTGCCACTGTTTTTATCTATGTGGTTTGTACCATTCCTTATTAATTACTCAATGCCATAGCGTTTATCTCCTATGTTTGGCAATTTGGAGAGCCTGTCTTCCTCTAGCAATTTCATATCTGAGTGATAGGTTATCATTCTTCTTCAGAGCCTTTTCATTAGCTTTTTGTTTACAGAGCAATATTTTCTCAGATTCTCCCTTCCTATGGCTTCTGATTTTGCCCCGTGAGTATTCCATGCCACTGGAATACTGAAACAAGCATCACTGCTGGAAGTTTAAAACGTTGTCCCTGCACTTCGGCACATTACACCGAGATGAACTGGAGCAACCCTCATTTGATGCCTCTGGTTGAAGTAACTGTATTTTGCTGTTATGAAAGTGATACAGGAGGGTCTGTCTCTGTGTTTCAATAGATCTGCTCCAGGGATGAAGCTGCTCTCAGGAAACGTACCCTGTCTCTGTCGCAGAGGGTTCGAAATAAGAAGGGTTTATTTTCTTCTCTAAAAGGACTGGACACATTGGCAAGAAAAGGAAAAGAAAAGCGACCTTCCATTACTCAGGTAGACCTTATTTGCTGGGGGTAGCATAGAATGGCTTGTTTCTCCTGGGGCTCATCCTGGAAAGTGCTGTTGGTGCACAGGGTAGAAGACATTTGTCCATCAAACCTGCATCCAAGGTTTCAGTAGGTGTGGCAAACTTGCAATGGGGTCATGCCCTGTGAAGATTATATGCCTAATTTGGGGTTTTATTTTTGTCATAAATAAGATTGGTAAATGAAAGGTTGTGACCCAGTAATTTAATTATTGTCAACATAAGAATATCAGGTTGGAATTTATAACAAAATTTCCCTTCTGGCACATTTCAAACTGTTTGGAAGTAGGGTTTTTTTCAAGATAGCCTCTATGCACTGTCCTTCATACAGTGTGTGCTTGTTTGTGACTGGGACTCTGAAGCACTGTTGCAATTCAATATAGAGTGACATAGGTGGGTCTTCAAGGGAAAAAGAGACTGTGCAAAGACAGGCATATTTGGCATGGCCTCTTAAAAATAAAGCAACACACACTTCTGGAACTACATTTTAGCTACCAGGAGAAGACTGCTGTCATGCAGGGAGTCAGCTGTCAGTATAGACAGCTGACAAATAATGCCAGACTAGTTTACTGAAGACTTGGCACAGGTTTGGTGTGCAGGGTCAGGCTGGCTCTTGGGGGAGTGACTATGCTGATGTGTGCCCCCACTGGAGGGATGCATTGCTGATGAAACCACAGAGGCTTTTTCTCTTTGCAGAACTCGTGGTTCATGCTTACATTTAGTGCAAGCTCCATACTTCAGGAGTCTGTGTTTTCTCAATAAAAGCTCAGTTATATGCAAAACAAAAATTTGCTGCCTTTTCCCTGAAAAAAGAGGTAAATAAGAGCAGAGACACTTCCCAACAGTGAGGCAGAAGTTACAGAGATGCCCTCTTACTCAGAATACTATGGTTTTCACTAGCCTCTGCCATTTCTGTTGTTGCTCCTGCAAAGCAGTATTTTGTGCATTTTTAATTAGGCAACTTAGTTCTTCTTGTTCCCTGGCCCTTGATTCTATTAGTCACAAAATCAGCACTTGAAAATTGGCTGTTCTTGCATGTCTGGTAGTCTGTTGCAGCATATTGAAATAAGCCTATTTGTACATGTCCTGCAATACATGCAGAGCTGATCCAACAGATTGGGTGTTGCAAAATAACACATCAGGGTTTTCTGATCTAGTGGTTTGTATTTTTAATAGGTAAATATCACTGGCAAGCTTCTGCTTGCTGCGCATTTTAGCATATTGATCAAGGTGTGTTAGCATGCTGAAATTTATTAATAAAACTCAAGTCTGTCTTAGAAAAGAAGGAACTAAAGGAGGAGTTTTCCCTAGGTCATCCTTTTCACATAACTTCCCCTGTGTTCCCCAGCAGCAGCCTGGTCTGGGAGTCCTGCATCTCTATTTCTTTATTAATATGAGCTCTGAGGGAAGGAATGCTATGCCCTTTAGCTCTGTTCCCAGCAGACCTGACACCTTGCGCTGTTTTTAACTGGGTAATATGTCTTCTCATGTGCTTTATAGCCCGTGAAGGGGATTCTGTGGAGCTCAGGGACAGGGAATCTTATATCTGTGGCAAGGAGAGTAGGCTCCTGCTGCCCTCCCAGTGCTCTTCTGAGCAAAGATGGGTGGCCCATCGCAGGCAGAGGTGTCCCCAATGGGTCTTTACCCTTCTTCTTCCAAACCAAAATGTTTTCATTGACAAGTTGGGGTTCTTGATATTTTTTCTTTTTGTAATAAAACATCCTGCAATACAAGTAAAGAAATGTAAATGCTGAGTGTTGTCTATGAAAGTGAGGAATTTTTATGGGCATGGCTTGAAAACTGACCTGTGAACCTAGAAGATGGCTGAAAAGAGAGCCACATCCTTGATCAGACTTGTGTATATGCACACAATTCTATATCAAAATCAAAATAGGCCTGAAGATAACTTTCTTGTTTCTTTCATCCAGCTGGGTTAAGCAGAGAAGTGGAAGTTACTTCTCTGCTCATTGTGTTGAGATGTTTCTGTCAAACCATAGATTAAAAAAAAGTCTTGCTTTCTTGGATTTAAGTTCACTTGACTGTAGCTGGTATGTTTTAATCTACAGTACCCTAGTTTCAAAATCAGATGGTTTATTCTTGAACATCATTGTGTCAGAGAAGTTTTTAATTTTATCTTGTTTATTTTTATGGCATTAATAAAAATGTTCAGAGTTTCTGTGCTGGGAAGCTTTTGTAAACATTAATGAAGTGCCTCAGTCTTCTACAAATCAGTTAATAAAACTGCACTGTAGCAGATGGGGGATGTCTAGGCTCACATTATCCTCAGATTCTTAAATGCTTATCTGCTTTCTTATGTCTAAATGGTGAATTGTTTTACCAAATCATAAGCAATAAAATACTTTGATTACATCTGTGGGTGAGATCAGGAGGTTCAGAAGCGGTACCCTTTATTTGCATTGGCAGAAACTGTATTTAGTATGAAATCTAGAGAGAGTTTTTGGTTGTCTTGGATTATCTGAAAGGCTTTTGCTAATACCAGAAACCCCCAAAAAGCTCATCTGTAAGTCTGATATTGTCCTAATTTATTGACTGTAGAAGGAGTTAGAAAAAAGGGTTTTAAATTTGCAGGTTAGGAGGGTAATTTTATTACTTGCAAATCTCAATGTCATATATAAAATGTATAGTTCTATCCTTGTGTTTACACCAGCCTGATCACCAAAATATCTGTATCCATAGCTATTTATTGGATTTAAAAAAAAACAAATTAATCAGCTTAGCACCTTTGTGAGATACCAATAGTTAAATTTCTGAAGCATGTGAGCAATGTACATCTCAGGTCCTGCCTTCATCACTTCCAAAGCAGACACAGTAGTCAGCTACTTTAATTACTTAATAGTGTGGGGTTTGGGTCTACTATGGCTTTAAAGCTAAGCTTAAAGTTTCAATCTATTGTGCCAAGAAAACTGGTTAGAAAAGATGAAAAACTTTAAGGTAGAAGGTGTTAGAAACCAGCAACAATGAACTGAAATAGTGCCTTGAAGTCATGATGAGATTTGTAGCTCTCCCTAGCTGTATCCTGAAGGGTAAAAATTCTAGTGTAGTGTATGATTTGAAGGTAAATTACTTTAATCTTATTACTAAATAGTAGATAGGGAAAAACAAGAACATGTTTTATATGTATTTGAATCTGAGTATGCATATAGCTTAAAACAGAAAATCTGCTTAAGTTTTCTTTATATGGAGAGAGCTGTATTTCTTTATTACTTTTAGTCAGAATAAAGCAATAAAAAGTACAAAAAGATCCCTGGGGCTTAGCAGGTTGATATATATTCCTTAATTTAGTTGGTTTTTTTTTTTGTTTTTTTCTCAATGGTTTTAACCAAAACAGATAAGAAGTAAAGGTGTTTATTTGTTCAATCTACTTATTTATCTGTGATGTTTTCAATAGGTTTTTGATTCAGCAGGAGGTCATGGATTTGCTGGCGTGCAGAATTCAGCCAACTCTGCTGAGGTAGGATATGCCTGTTCTCATTCTGTATCATCATGTCTTTGAATTCTTGAATGTGTTTCTCTAAGGTAACGGCAGGGCTGGTTCAGAGACCCTAAAGAGGTTCAAAAAATGTATTTATTGTTAGGTGACAGGATTATAACTCTGCTAATGAAACCACTTTAACATAAGTTTCTGAGCATTCATGGTAAGCTTTAAAAAGCAAAACCAAACCAAGCTCCTAGAAGCTTCTTCACACACTAATGCACACAGTCTGTACACTGTGAGAGAGTTGGGGCCGAGCTTGTTTGAAAGGATCCTTCACAGTGTGGCAAATCATAGGATGGTTTGGACTGGAAGAGAATTTCATAGGTTGTCTGGTCCAATCCCCTGCAATAAACACGAAAATCTTCAACTAGATGAGGCTCAGAGTCCCATCCAGTCTGACCTTGATTGTTTCCAGGGATGGGATGCAACCCAAGGTATACTTTGTCTGCTTCAACAGAACCTTTGTATTTTGAGTTTTAAGGAAAAAAAATCTATGTAAGGTCTGTGGACCATCCCATCAGAGAAGTGAGATTTATTGTAAAGCTGGAGATTGCCCAAGTAAAGGAGAAGGATGGAGCATCCCTCAGCTGCATTACACAGTAAATAGCTTTGATTTGTGTTCTCTGATGCCCAGGAGGAGATCAGCTGCTTTTCCTGCCTGGCCTCAGTCATGGTCTTTCTCCATTCCTTCAGCCTCCATGTGGCATAGGGTTGCCATCCCCTGGTCTGGAAGGACTTCTCCCACTGACAGCAGCTATCCTGTAATCCTGTAACACTGTTTTGCCTTCTGAAAGTATCTTCACATTTTGTCTGTTCTTGGAAAAATTGGATTGAAATACCTGAATTCCCTTTGTTACTTGGCCACTTGCATGTTATTTCTTGGAGTGGGAAAGTATTTAAACCAAATCACTCCTCTGTTTTCAAAATAAATTGTAATTTTGGGGTTGAAATCAATGCCTGGAGAGAACACCTAACAAATTCCTCCAGAATGTACCATAGTGTGTGGTGTGAGATGGCATCCATGTCCCATCTCAGAGACAGCAAACACAATTCATTCCTGTTCAAACATGCTGAAGTGTGGAAAGGTTTGCCACATGAGAAGTGACCAAATCTCTTGGGCACAGCCCCTGAAGGTTTGTCCTGAAGGGCTGTGACACCAGTCCCTCTGTTGGATGCCAACACTCTAGGGGATGGGAGGTTGATGGAGCTGCCTTATACTACAGGGTCTGCTGTGGTTCTCCTGTCCTCTGGCCTAACAGGAGTATTTACTCCTCCTGAACCCTTCTGAGGAGACAGAGAAATGTTTTGAAGGCTCTAGGGAGCAAGCAGAATGAAATGCTCTCTCTTTGGTGAAGTGTCAGCAAAAAGACAAGGTCTGTCTTCTTGTCCCAGCTCTAGGTAAAGCAGCCTTCTCCAAACTCAGGCAGGGGCTCACAGCCCTGTTCCTTGTTCCTGTTTCAGGTAGAGGGGGACCATCAGAGGTTAATGTGGCTGCAGGTTTAGGCCAGGATTTAAAAATTTAGCAGGGCTGTCTTTCAAGACTAGAAAAACCCACACAATTTAGATGCTGAGCAGAGCTCTGGCGCTAGAAAAACATTTTCTTCCTTATTATTTCAACCCTATTTCTGAAACCTTTTTTCAATGGGTATTAAATACAGCGTGGGCATTTTTAAGATCTTGACATTTTGGTGAATCATACGACAACTCAGAAATGATTCATCATAACTTTGAAAACCGTTACTCTGGCATCAGCCTGGTTTCACTGGCTGATTTAAAATGAAAAAACAAAAACAGCATCCAAACCTTTTTGAAATGCTGCCTGTGGAGGGTAGCGAATGACAAATAGCGAAGTCTGCCAGGGAAGCTGTATTTTCCCTGAAAAGGATGATAAAAGCAGAGGCAAATAGTGGGAGGAAATTATGAAGTAACCTATTGGTCCTGCGGCAGCCCTGTGGCACAACATGTGACAGTCTGCAAATCCTGGCGCCTCTTTCTGGAAAATTGGATGGGTTGTTATAACTTCTTGTGGCAATGAATGAATGAACTATTGTGGAATTGGTCACTGCAGGCATAACAGGAAAAAAAATCTCTTTTCATGTCAGATTTTCTGAGACGGAAAATGTGGATGAAGCAACGGTTCCTTGACTGCAGTTAAGGAACACAGTCATGTTTAATAACAGAGGGAAGTTTATCTCAAATTGCATGCTTGAGCATCAGTGTGCATGGCAAGGAGAGGATGTAGCTCACATTGGCTGGCTGCAGATCTTACATCAAAAGGTGGCCTTGAACCTATTTCTCATCACCTTACTCCTCTATGATATGAGGTTACGGATTTTTTTCATCTCTGGCAATAGCGAGATTTATTTCAGTTGCACAGATTTGAAGTGCTAGTGTTGCAGGGCAATAAACCATCGTAGCAGTTGCAAACCTCCCTTGCTGAGGCAAGCATTGCATTGGTTTTCCCTGGAGGAAGCCACCAGGAAAATTCAGCCTGGCTCATTTGTGCTAATCTCTCACAGCCTTCATGCCTTGCCCCCTTTCTCCTTTCTGTTTGCACTTATTTACACTGTGGAGGTAGGTCAGGCTTCATTCTCAGGCAGTTGATTTAGTGCTGGGAGGACTACAGTTCCACAGGAATTATCTTCTTCAACAACACCAGCTTTACAAGCAGGCTGTACCTGCAGCCGCCAAGGTCACACTTCACCTGGTGTAATTTCAACACTGCCTTAAGTGCAGTAGTAGAACACAACTCCTGTTAAGTACAAGCTGATGGATTTCAGTAGGATTTCCATCGCCTGTGTTAACTGAAATTTCATATTCAACTAGTTAAAAGGGATGGTTGAGTGAGACAGTCAAGATTAATGAATTGGCTTACTTCATTAATATTATTCCACCAAACCAGTGTGTTATTCTGGCATCACATTATTACTATGCCACAATCTGGGTTGTCTGTAACTTGAATTTCTGCATTGTTTGGTAATTACCTGGATAGGATTGCTTGCTTCATTGTTTTCACAGCCACAGTTGTTATTTGCAAAAAGAAAATAATATCGGTCTCTCTGTTGCTACTGACAGATTGTTGTCAATTACTTTCATGCCTGAAGCAAGGGAAAGAGTCCCTGTGCAGCTTTTATAGCAGCTTTTAATTGTGGTGCACCCCTGGGCTTGTGTCCCAGTGGAGAGGGGGCAGAATGGTGTAATCAATGGTCTTTATGTAGCCAACAAATCCCCCCAGCCCAACAATCAAACAAAAAATACTAACAAAAAGCAAGGACTCCTGAGAACAGCTTTGGATAGCTTAAGATATGCCTTGGGTGGAAGTCTTGCCACTCTATGGAGTTATTGTCTCTTCCAAGGGACTGCATGGGGAATCAAGGGACCCCATCTGCATAAAATTAAATGCCTTGATATAGGTAATTAAGGGATGTGCTGAATAGGCTGACCCAAATAATATGTGAAACTCCAGATCTGAACAGCTCTCGGTGTTTGTCTTCTCTTTGTGTGACTTCCTTTGAAACATGCAGCCTGAAGTGCAGTACAGGAGAAAGTGTAAAAGTGCAGAGTGAAAAAGGGAATTTGTTTAGGACTGATGATGTGGAGCAAAATGGTAAACAGGCAAATACCCTCTGCTGCCAATGAAACACCATGTTCTCAAACTGTAAATATAATAGGAGTGCTTTATTCCTTTAGTCCTTTATTTTGTTAGGGGTAGCCTTGCTCTGCAGTGCTCTCTGCTGGAATTTTGTTGTCATACTCTGTCAAAATGACACCAACTTTATTTATTTATTAATTTACTTATTTATTTATATGCAGAGTTATTTTACCTGTATCGGTTAGGTAAAATTGCAGTTGCCAGTTCTTCTTAAAAATTGATTTCCACTGTGATATAATACCAGGTAGCTACATATTTCTACAATCAGTTAAATCGATGATTAGTATGAAATAAAGGCATGAAATTCCTTAATGGGAAAGCACAGCAAGTTCAGTCTGAGCTGTAGAAAATCAGGTCTTCGATAGTGAATGACTGCAGATATCAGAACTCTTTCCCTGTCTTGCCATGGAGAAAATACACAATGCTGTTTTTGAATTCATAGCCACTGCAAACTTCTAATGTAATTGCACTGTTTTGTTTTGTTTTTCAACATCTGCATATGTTATACCTTCCTCCCTTGTTTCCAGCAGCAAGTCGACGATTTTTTGAATGTCTACTGCTCAGTGCCAGAGAGCATCCAGAAGGAGAATGCTTGGGAAACACAGACTTACGTTCATTTCTGTGATGGCCAAGCAGTGGCGCTGACACTCAAGCCAGAGCACAGGGTGGAGGATGTTTTGTCTTTGGCGTGCAAGGTACTTATTTTTCATGCACAATTTCACCTTGTAAGTAGCTGTGGACTCGAGAAGAAAGACAGTATATCAGTGGATGTGCAAATAGGGAAAACCATGATAAGATTATCATGATATATAATAATAAAGACATAATATATAATACTAATAATACATAACAAGCATCACTGTCTCAAGGCACTTTGCTCTCTTTCCTTAGTTGTGGTTTTTATATGCTGTAGCCAAGGCAGCAGGGTTGTGGAAAGGGTTTCAAAAAGTGTTGCTGGAGACAGCACACAGGGAGTACTTCAAGAGCAGTGACAGGGTAATCAGCCCTGGGGAGTTTCAGCACATGTCCACTCTGTGCTGTCCTTGCAGCAAACCCAGTTGTTCTGTGCAAATTAATCACAGAGGAGCAGCAGGGACTGGTTGAGTTAGAGCCAGGAGATTAAGACATTTAAGGCTGCTGTGACAAACACTGTCATATAGGTTTGCTTCTGAAAGGACATTTTTAAGCTTTTAATTAAATACAGACTGAGTTTGTGAATTTCAAAGAGTGAGTTCTCTTGTGAAAGTCAGTACTGGCAGTTTGAGAGGGATTGCTGTAGATCATGGAACAGAAAACCAAGTCACAGGTTGAAGGTAAAATAGAAATACCAGTTTTAGCTACAGAAAAAACACCAGCACCTCTGGAACATCGTAATATACCTAACATTTCTGCCTCCATACATCTCAGTTACTTGAGCTTAGCTCTACAACTTCACAATGCAAGTCTCTTAAATTATGCTAAACAGCTTTTTGGGAAAAATAGGTCTTTACCCCCAAGTTCTGTTTTCTGTCCAACTGGTAAATATATATTATTTACTTCACAAGGGGAAAAACAGGAAAAAAAGGAGTCCTGTGCCAGACAAGATCCAGCTGTAGCTTTTGGCATAGGTTACGGTGAATTTCCATGTGAACTCATTGAACTGGCTTGAAGTTAATGAATTTTGAGGCTTTAATGGAGGAAAGGGCCCAATTTAATGGCTCTTTTCACATGCTAATACTGGGTGGAAAAAAAAAAAAAGAAAAAGAAAAAACTTTTAACAATCCAGAGTAAAATATAATTTTTAAATCAAAATAAGTGCTCTGAATTAGGCAAGTCTTCAGGGCATCGTTAAGAAGAAATTATTTTCTCCTGGTGGAGACTGAATCCTTGAGAAAATGTTTAATGTTTGGCATTACTTCTAAAAACTTGTTTGTTCCCCGTCAGGCCGAAGGGATTGTGTCACACACCACTTGGCCAGTAGGTGGCAGGGAAGAGCCAGAACATGCGAGACCCCTAAAGGGGGAAATAAAATTTGTAAAAGTAGAATTAAGCTGAAAAGGAAATTCCTTACCTCTCTTACTCTATCATTCCAAAATATTTGTAATTGTAAAGCTGGCTTTTAATTTTCATTGTCTGTATCGCATGAAAATTTAGTTTTAAATTCCTTGATTTTTTTCTTAAATGTTTTTCTGTTTTATTTTGTCTTTCTATTCTGTGTGTAAAGCTTTTCATAAGCATTCTCTAATGCTGAATACTTTCTGCTCATCTATCCTGGTTCTTTTCCTTCTTACATTTTCATTCTGCTCTGGTGAGTGTAAGGAATCTTTCTTCTTAACAGAAAATGTTTGAATGGTATGTGGGTAAGGCTGAAGTTCGGAAGACTCGCTAGGGTTTTATTTTTCCCCTTCATCCATGCTTTATGAGGCTTGTACTTTTCTCATTTCTGTTTTCCATCTGAGGTTTCTGGATAGCGCATACAAAAAAACTTGTGCATTTGAATTCAATTTTTGAGGATACAGAATGCAAGTAACATGTAAACTGCAGCATGTAATAAAATGTTAATTACCAGTTACTCAACAGAGTTAGATTTTGTAAGATGTTGAGATGCATTAAAGGGGTTAAATAATCCTCAGTGAGGCTGTCAGTCCTCTTCTTTTGGAAATGTTGCTTCCTCCTGTTTTAGAATTGTTAGTCTGTCAATATGCTAAAATGCCATGTTTTGTGCCATAGTCTCACTGGTATCCTGATTTTTTAAGAGCCTCTCATCAGGGGCTCAGCACTTTCAGGCTAATATCCTTTGGGAAAATCCCTATTTCCCTTTGGCTTCCTGTTGAGACAGGATCTTTGCTTTGACCTCATGTGTTAAAAAAAAAAAATAAAAAAATAGGGGAAGCTCTCTGATCACAAATGAAACCCAGCAATAAAAATAAACTCTAATAAAGGCAAACCCTTAGGGAACCTGGTTGCCATCCCATCCCCTCTCCTAAGTGCCCATACGTGCATGCACATTTTCTACATCAGAAGCAAATGCTGCTGAGCAGAGCTGAATCCTTAGAAGTGGTCATAGAAAAAGTGGTGAGTGTTCAGTTCAAAGGGACAGAAGAGTGTTGAGATATCTTTGGAAACATATATTAGTGCTCAGCTAATCTAATAGCCAAGACATGGTGTTTATGAAAGGATTTGGGAAGATCACAAGGCAAAATGGAAATAGCACTGTAACCTTGTATTTTAAGCAATGCATCTAGCTTTGTTTATGCTACAAAAATAGGTAGAAAATTACTTTTTGAGATTGCTTTTGCATGATTTTAGAAGCTTTGTGTGTGTGTATCACTTCTCTGTCTTTTAGGATTCTGGAAATAAATAACGAATTCCAAACTCCATTCTTTTTCTTCTTTAGATGAAACAGCTGGAGCCAAGACACTATGGCCTACAACTCAGAAGACTGGTTGATGAAAATACTGAGTATTGTGCTCCTGAACCATATGAATACATAGTAGACCAGGAAAGTGTGATTCCTTTTAGATAAAGTTTTGTGATATCTGTAGCTGCAGTTGAGTTATCACCTACAAATATGTGACATTTAGATCTAAAAAAAAGGTCTTAAAGCTGTTCTAAGACTGCACTCTGTCATTCTGGTTCACAGTTTTGAGTGGTTAGGTGCTGCAAGCACTTTCTTCAAGAAATGTTTGAAGATTTGAATGAGGCTTTTAGTACAAAAGTAAAGTGTCAGCTTTACCCATCCAGGATGGGTTTTTGGTTTTTAGCTTTAGTCCCACTCACAGCAGTGATGCTTACACAGTAACACAGTTCTCTATGTAATGACAGCAAGTGTTGATGCAAAGAATATTGTGCTTGTTTCTCATGCTGTATCTGGGGTTTAATACTTTTCATAATTTGATGACTTCTGCTATTTTTTTAACAGGTGTATGATGAAATAGAAATTTGTCCATTAAACGTTTATCATGTTCATCTTACAAAGACTGAAAACATAAGTGACTATGGTAAGCTCTCAGGAACGCTTATTTTTATTTTTCTCTTTGCTTATTTTCTCTCTTTGGGACTTTTTTGTTTCTGAGAGCAGATAGAGCCATCCTTGATAGCTCAAAGTGTGAGTCTGCCAAGACCTTGAGGCATTATAGCAAAGGCCCAAACAGATTGTTTTACACTGGCAAGTGCATTTCTTAGGCTTTGGAAGGGTCCACTTTCTAATTTTCCTACAGTGGCCAAATAATTGAAGCATGGGCTTGTCAGAAAAATGATTGTCCTTCTGTGCCAGGAATTATATAAATGCTCTCAGTCAGGCAATGGTCAAGGTCTGCCATTTTTTTATTTTTTTTTTGTAGTGGGATCCTCTGTTGGCACAGTGTCAAAAATATACTTTGGAACTAATTCTGACAGGCTTTTTGTCCGTGGGAGGTAGTTATGCCTAGGAATAATTACAAACCTTGCAAGGATACCTTTGTAAGGCAGCTTTGTGCTGTGCTTTAGCTGCGAGTCAATTCCAAATTATTATTTTCTGGCCTTTCCCACTCACTAGTCTAGTATAGTTTGGGCTTCCAGTTTTTGGAATTGTTTAATACACATCTATGCCTGATGGACACTCTGCAGAACTCTTACTGTAACGGTGGGCTGTGCTGTGTTATGAAAATGTCATGGAGCTGAAGTAGAAAATATTTTTTTTGAAATGTAATATTTTTTTTTTACAGCAGAGCATGGCATTTTCTGGGAGTTGAAAAGTCTTACTAATTTTAACAATCCCCATGTGATAATTTCTATATGCTCTATGGGTGTGTTCTCGTGAGAAGTATCTGCCTTCTCATGTAAAGTCTACTAAATACAGGAAATAAAAGGGAAATATTCCCAAGAAAGTTTATTTGATTTAAACTTGTTTTACTTCAGGCTTTGCTGTCACAGCCCAAGTTGCTGGAAATGAGCATCTCACCCATATCTTCGTAAGTGATGTTCTCCCTGATGGACTGGCATACAAGGAAGGTATTGTATCCCGTTTGTGTTTAAAACTATTATTCATTATATTTTTTGAGTCCAGAAGCTTGAAAGAGCTTTAGTAATGCTGTCTGAAATGTTTCTTGGCTTTTACTGTTCAGAGTTTTCTTTCCTGAAGACCATGGAGAGTACGCAATAATAAGAAAAACAGTGTACACAGCGTACACTGATTTATCCTTTCAGTGTAGTGGGGACAGTTCTTGTTCACCCTTGGAGGCAAAGTCTATGTTCAGCCATCCAACCGAGTGCTTTTGCACAGAGAAATGAACTGGAGAAAGTTCATCTCACACTAGGGAACTTGATGGGCTTGATCAGTTTCTATGACCCATCGCTCCCACTTTTGCTGGCAAAAAACCTTCCTCCCCAGAATAGTTTTCTGCATACATTTCTGTGAGCACCTTCCCACTGTGCTGCTCAGAAACTGTGCCTCTCCTCATCGGCACGTGTGAGGATCACGTGGCTTCTGCTCCCTGAAAAATAGCCCTAGAGAAATGGAGACAGAGATACTCATTTGCTACTTGATGGTAATATCTACTTGGTTTTGCTGACTTAGAAAGACAGCACTTGCCACTATTTAGATTTATATAAAAGCTGATAAAAACTCCATCCTTAGTTGTTGCAGCTTTGCATGAATAATCTGATCTGTGTGACTAGTGCCTTGTTCTTCACAGATGATGAAATATGTGTTATAGTGCTGTATAGTGATGGTATCTGGTTGTGAGGGGTGCTTCTGTTCTAATCTTCTTGAAAGCTGTGCTGCTCTCCCACCCACCTAATTCTGTAGCATCTTTAAACAAAACCAACTTGATTGCTGTACTGTGGGTAGCACCTATCAAAGTAAGCAAGCATGAGGTCAGTCTGTACAATTACAGCACAAATAAAGCTCCCATTGGTTCTAATGGACTTGTGGTAGGATTAGGCTATTTGAATTCGAACCAATAAGATAAAAGGCGAGTCGGCATAAGGCTTGGGTTGTGACCCTTTTTATATTATGTTACCTTTTTTTTTCTTTTCTTTGCTTTCACATGCTGCCAGGGCTCCGAGTAGGCAATGAAATCCTGAGCATAAATGGAGAGGCTGTGTCTGATCTTGATCTCAGGCAGATGGAGTTACTGTTTTCAGAGAGAAGTGTAATGCTTACAGTGAGAATGAGCCATTGTGGGACCCAGCAACCCTTATGTGTGTCCTGGTCAGATGGTGACATTTCCAGGGACCCAAAGAGTTTGTTACCCCCTCCAAACCAGTCACAGCTCCTGGAGGAGTTTCTAGATAACTTCAAAAAGAACACAGCAAATGGTAAGAAATTGACAATAATTCTATTACTTTCACCTCACTTCAAATATCACTGTTTTTTAAAACTCAGTAAAATTATGTGCTTGCCTTAAAAACACTGAAGTACAAGCTGTTTAAGTTCCATTTGTGCTCAATATCTGTCTGTTATTGTTTTTTAGGGAACAGAAATGTAACAGAATATGATTATATCTGTAGGGAAATGATAATATTTTAATCTATTTGTCTGTACCATCCAGTGTTATCAAGTGTTCTCTGAACTGTCCTGTGTCATTTTGAGTATCTCCAACACATCCACTTCCCAGGCACCAGTGGTTGAAATGTTGTGATGGCTTTCAGAAGCAGAGTATTGTTCTGTGTTTGCCATGCTTTCTGTGTGTACCACATGTACATACCATATACATTAAGGGTATCTTCAATGTCATCATCACCTCAGAAAGGAGTCATTGAGCTCTGCTCCCATCCAGGGATAATTTGCTCCTGTTGGGTACAGCGGCTGCTGTGTAGAATAAAGCCTATGAAAGGAGATTTTGTGGGGATTGTTCTGTTTCTACCTGCTCGTATTCCTTACTCAGTGTAATCCCACTGGTGGAGGATGTATCCTAACAGTGTCAGGTGAGATCCTGGTGGGTTGCCATGTGAGGAGCAGCAGGCAGGGAAGGTGCCTTCATGGTAAGGAGCTCTCCTGGATGTCATCACAACCCCCCAGCCCCAAGGAGGTGCCAATGGCCACTGCTGGGTTGCCTTTTCAGCTGGAAGTAGCACAAAGTGGGGCTCTGCCACTGTGGGTGGAGGTGAGCCATGGACTCACTTCCTTTCCTTTATCTAATGTTACTTCGTTGGAGAACCACGTTTTGTGATACCAGAACACTTGTGAATATCTGTCTGAAATAGAAAGTATGTGGGGCTTTGCTCCCCTTTCCTCCCACTCCTTGACTATTTTTCAAATAAGTTAGAAGCAAATTTAACAAGATTTTCAGTGTAAAAGGTGCAATTTCGTTGCTCTGCCTCTGGAGGATGCTAGTAAAATTCTGCAGGAAAGCTAGCCAAGATGCAGTGCTGTGTGAAGGGAGCAGCAAGAGATGCAAAAAGAGATCACAGATTTTTGCATATAATTACGATGGCAAGTGTTTTCTGATTGGAATTTTTTTCGTAATTAAAAATGGGAGAGGAGAAAGAATCACATAGGAGAAGTTGTTAGAATGGATTTAATTATAAAGCAATTTTATTAGGTCATCTTTTGAAATTAAAAGAAATCTGAATACAAGATTTGTGATTCAGTAAGTAGCATCTCTCTCAGGGGCCTTATTTCAATTTAAAATGCCATTAAATTGACTAGTGGCACATAAAAGTTAGTGTCATAAACCAAAAATTATGATAGAGCTAATTAATTACATAATTATATCAGGGCTATCATCAAGCTTGTTGGCTTGATATCATAGGCCGGCGTTACCTCGAGTATTCAGTGTAATAAATGTATGTGTCCACTCACTAGATTCCTCATTCCTCAGGGATAAATTTGCAACCTGTGCAAATATTCCATTATGATAGGAAATTACTGTAGTATGTATTATACTTTAAGCACTAGTGGATAAAGGGACATAGTATATTTGCTTTTCTGCTTAAAAGCAGTTAAGGAAGATTTATTTTATTCTGAAAGGGAACAAATAGTTCTAAATTAAGCTTCGTGAGAAGAACTTTTATGTTAATTGAATTCAGTGCTTAGTGTCTGATCACCTGATCAGTTCAAATGGAAACAGAAGAAAATGGCATTACTTTGAATTAATAGATAATCATAAAGTAACTGTTTATTAACTGCTTTTTAACTGTTCTGTGTCCTGTTACTCAGGAATTGAATAAGATTTTAGATAGTAGAGGGGGTATTTAATGATCCAAACAGGGATTTGGAGGCCAAGGACTCCAGTCTTCAGGAAATTCATAGAATCATTAAGGTTGAAAAGAACTTAATAGTCATCAAGTCCAACATTTGACCAGATGCTGCCATGCCAACCAAACCATAGCACTCAGTGCCACCTCCAGTTGTTCCTTGAACACTTCTGGGGATGGTGACTCTACCACATCCCTGAGCAGCCTATTCCAATGCCTAACCACCCTTTCAGTGGAGAAGTACTTCCTGATATCCAACCTGAACATTCCCTGGTGCAGCTTAAGGCTGTTTCCTCTTGTCCTGTTACTTGTTCTCTGGGAGATGAGGCCAACCCCCACCTGGCTACAGTCTCCTTTCAGGTGGTTGTAGAGAACAACAAAGTTTCCTCTGGGCCTTCCTTTCTCCAGGCTAAATACCCCAGCTCCCCCAGCCACTCCTCATATGACCCTCTGCAGACCCTTTACCAGCTCTGTTTCCCTTCTCTGGACTTGTTCCAGCCCCTCAATGTCCTTCCTGTAGTGAGGGGCCAGAACTGATCACAAGACTCAAGGTGTGCCCTCACCAGTGCCAAGTTCAGGGGGACAATCCCTGTCCTGCTCCTGCTGGCCACACTATTGCTGATCCAGGCCAGGATGCCATTGGCCTTCTTGGCCACCTGGGCACAGCTGGCTCATGTTCAGCTGCTGTTGACCAGCACCCCCAGGTCCTTTTCTGCCAGGCCACTTCCCAGCTGCTCTTCCCCAAGCCTGTAGCGCTGCCTGGGGTTGTTGCAGAGCCTGGCACTTGGCCTTGTTGAACCTCATACCACTGGCCTCAGACCATTGATCCAGCCTGTCCAGATCTCTCTGGAGACCTTCCTGCTCTCCAGCAGACCAACACTCCAACCAAATTTGGTGTCACCTGCAAACTGACTGTGGGACATTTGATTGCCTTGTCCAGATCATCGATAAATACATTAAACAGGACAGGCCCCAGCACTGAGCCCAGAGGAACGTCACCCGTGACTGACCTACAGCTGGATGAACTCCATTCACCACTGGGCTCTCTGGACCCAGCCATCCAGCCAGTTTTTAACCCACTGAAGAGTGCACTTGTCCAAGCCATGGGCTGGCAGTTCCTGCAGGAGAATTCTGTGGGAGACAATGTCAAAGGCTTTACTGCAAACTAGGTTGGCTTTGTCCACAGCCTTTCCGTCATCCATCATGGTTGGGTCACCTTGTTATAAAAGGACACCAGGTTGTTCAAGCAGGACATGGCTTTCCTAAACCTTTGCTAGCTGGGCCTGATCCCCTGGTTGTCCTGTTTTATACTGTTCTGTCTGCTTGCGTAGAGTTGAGTGAGTCACTCTTAAGACCACAGTTTTCAAAAATAATTTCTAACATTTGCTTGTCCATATTGAGTCTGTTCTTCTGAAGTAGCACCTCTGAAAGTCAGTTTGTGCTGGAAAAGGGGACCTTTTTAAAAAATCAAGCACAATTTGGCCGAAGGTACATATCAGAAGTTAAAAAAACCTCAGTTTTTTAAACAGGCTTCTGCTGTTCTGCCTCTGTGATTTTAGAAATTAACCCTGTCTTTCTAGAGGCTATGAGGATTAATGAGCTAAAATTAATAAAGTGCTTAGAAAATGGAAATTTTCAGCACTGAGTCACACAGCAATGCCCTGCCTAGTGGTTGGTGATGACCACCATGCAAAAGCAAAACAGAACTTAAAATCACTGGGTTCATATAACTTGGACAGTAATAGTTTTCCCACATTTGTTTACAGTTTAGTAACATCGTTGTAACTCTGATGAATACCTTTTCCTACATAATCTGCTGTGTTGAGGATACCCAATTATACCTCACGGTAAACCTTGGCAGCTTTTACTGTTCAGATGGGAAGTGATTGACTTTCTCCAAAGCCACTAATTCTGCCACTCCTGAAAATTTCTCCCAGGGAATTTTTGGTGAGAGTGATTCATTTTCTCCAAGAGGTTGTCATACCCTTGTTAGCTGTATTTTGGACCTGCTGTGGTTGTATCATTTGATCTCCCACATGGCACCACTATATTCCTGCTGCTTAGCTGCTTGGCGAGTAAAAAGCTTATCTTGGAAAAGAAATTAGATGAAATACTTTTAAAAAATGCACTCATAAATGCAGAGCAACTAAATTTGCTCCAAGCTCCAGTGCCAAGGAAATTAAAGAAATATTTATGTAGAATTAAAAAATAAGGAAATTGTTGAAAACTATATTTAGGGCAATGCTGTGTGGGTTTATGGTATATCTATAGATATATCTATGGTATGAGGCAGAAGGTGGCATCATTAGTAGGTGTGAAAATCCATTGCAGAATGTTAGTTACTGTCAGAGTTGGGCAATTTTTCTCTTTCCTCAGCAAGTGTGTTTTTGCCAAAAAAAAGCTGTTGTTTTTCGTTAGCTGACACTGTTGAAATCAACCCTAATTTGTAAATAGAACTCTGTGATAAAAAAAGAGAAAAAAAAAGGTGGGGGATGGCAGGTTGGAAATGCTTTAACAAGTTTCCATGATGAAACACTTTCATCTCTGAGGGTTAGAAAGTTAAATAGGAAAGAAACCACTTAAAAAAAAAATAAAAAAGGAAAGAAGAAAATTTAAAAAAAATATAATAAATGGCCATATTGTTCCAGTGCTCCATGCTGTACTACTCACCTGTGGAGTAGGATGCTTACTTTCTGTGCAGGACCTGGGTTCCTGTCTGTCTTGTCTTTCTGGAAGCACAGTCCCAGGAGCAGTGAAGAAGTCTTGGGTGCTGCTGACATGGAGGAGGCTTGCTCCTCCTCCTCCTCTTCCTCTAGCCCCATAGCACTCCTCCCACCCCTGTGCTGGCAGCACTTGCTGCAGCCCCTGCAGCTAGTCAGGGAGAAAACTTTCTCCCCAGCCCCTGCACACTCAGGGAGTTGAACTGATGGGTGCAGAGTTCTGACAAGGGCCAGAGCCAGGTAAGGAGGAGGAGGAGGAGCAGTGGGGAGCAGGTGCAGGGGAGAGCTGGTTGCAAGGAGAGCTACTCTCAGGTAGAAAGTTCTCTTTCAGTTGAGATGCCCAAAGAACACTGCTCTAGCCACTTTGGAGAAAGAGTTTTGCCCTCTGCTTTCCTTCCTCTTGCCCTGATGTCTGGGCAGCAGTGTAGGCTGGGACACGCTGGTTTGTGTCAGTCCTGCTGAAGCTGTTTTGTGCTGTATAAGGTATGGCTGGAGTCAGGGAGGAAGAGAGTCAGGCTCCGTGCTTTTTGACAAATGGCTGGGCTGTGTGCTGGAGAGAAGCAGTTACATTTTAGCTCCTGATCTTCTAAACATTGAGATATTTTTGCAAAGTGTCAGTGCTTCAGGAGGAGGATCACTGGTTTGACTCCTCACCTGAAAAGTGGCTCTTCTATTTACCAAGACATATGCAGCATCTGATTTTAATCTTAGTAAGCACCCACAGAAGCAAAGCTCATCAGTTGGCCAAAGGTTTACTTTTTATATGACTAAATTATTTTAAAAAATATTACCTTAATAATAACTAATTTGGATTCAATTCCAAGGTACTTCCTGTTTCCAATGCACTTTTCTAGGTGTTCTAAATGCCTCTGTAAAGTGTTTTTTTAAAAGTGTAAAGTGTACTTTGTCAGATACCACTGAGTTGAAGGAGGAAAAGGAAGACGGAGGTTGTCTCTGCTGCCAGCTGTCTCTGCACGTCGCTGTGCACACCTTTCCACACAGCTCCCCATACATCCTCTTTCAGCCCAAACCCGCCCTGAGGATCAGAAAGACCTGTGTGTCCTTCTTAAGAGAAGAAATAGAGTTAGGAGGATGTTGACACTAAGGTGGCCTCTAGCTCCGACAGCCGGGGGCTGTGCCGGGACCACTGGCTCAGACCACTCTGCTTCTTACTGTTTGCTCACAGCTTTTTGTAAATGACTTTAATGCATTGCTGAAAGCATTTAGTAAGCTAAAGTAAAACTAAAACTTAATTGAAAAGAATTTCTAAAATAAGTTTTACTTTTAGTTCTGCCCAAATCAGGTCCTGTTTGTTTGCCTAGATGCTGTTTCAACATATAAATTCTCTTCGCTGTGCTATAGGGCATCTCCTTCCTTGTGTGTTGTGTGTGAGGTATCAAAGAAATCTGTTTTTATTCTTTCACAGGAAATTCCTTTGAGCTCAGAAGAGGTGAATATTGCTTCTTAGCTTCTCAAGTCCCAAGGATATCCACAGTCCTGTTAGATAATGGGCCCTGATCTCTGCTAGTTGTGCAGATCTGCATGCATTGCTCCCCCTCTTTCCTGGTGGATCTAATGCCAGGTATCTGAGGGTTTTGTGTGGCATACTAGGAGAGCCCCTCTGTAACACAGACATGTACCTCTCTATGCAGCATGACTGCTTATCTGCCTGAAGACAGATGACTCTGCTGGGTTTTCTTTTTCTTACTTATTACTCAATTCAGTGGGAAACCACGTAGATGTGATAGAGGTGCTCAAGGGGCGGGCTGTGTGTTGACAATAGTCTTGGACAGCTGTGGTGTGTTGGCTCCTGCTCCAAACTCTTTTTGTGCTCTGAACACAAGTGTCTTCGTCCTACACTCCTGTGAATCACTGGGAAAAGACTGGGTCTGACCTGTGACAATACCTGGGGCTGTAGCAGTGTAGAGTCAATTCAGAGAAACATTTGTCTCTTTGGAAGCTGGATCCATTGGACCACTTGTGCCTACTGCATGTTTTGTAAGTGTTTCCCAAGAGTGGTGGTTTAATGAACTCTTGCTGGCACTTGACAAACTGTCCTGTTGGTTTTCTGCTAGATGTGTGTGCACCAAATTGAAAGGTTGCTTATGCTATAAAATGCTCTTCTATGTACTTTCCTACTGAAAGAGCATTTTGTTCTGCTTTCCTAAATGCTGCTATGATTTAATCCCTGTGAAGTCAGTGGGCCAAATTGTTGGGTTTTTTTTTTCCTGGTGTAAACTTCATTAAACCCTGTATAGCTGCACCTTCTGGCTCAGTGATATGTAGGCATAAATCATCATATTGCCCTTCCTACTAAATTCTGTAGAATGACAATATGGATAGCAAGGAGGTTTATTAATTATGATAAAGTTGGAGGCATCCACATATAGACTAGTGTCGTAGAAATGATTTAAAACACATCAAACAGCAGATGTTCTGTGTTTCACAGAGGTAAGGTAGGTTGAGTAATGATAAGAACTGTCTAAGCTAGCCACAAACTCTTGCTAAACTATTAACTAATTTTTCCTCTCCTTTTTCCTTTCTGTTTTCATTACTTTTGTGCCTATAAATCTGAGATGGAGAAGAAAATGTACCGCTGAGGTGGTACATTTGGAACCTGGGCAGGGCTAGCTCCATTTCCTTTCCAGATCTCCTCAGTGCAAGTGACCTGTGTGGGCAGCCAAAGCCTCCCAAGTGAGCAATCCTAGGGAACAATCCTGCAGGAGCAGCAAAAACAAGAAGAGGGACCCCCTGACATCACCCCTGCATGTCCAGCAGCTCTAGCCTGGGAGACCTAATGGTATCAGTGGGACACAGCCTGTGCTGACTTGGAGACGATGGTGGTGTAGAGGACCTAGAGACGATGGTGGTGTAGAGGACCCAGTTTGGGCTCTGCTGTGTCTTACTCCTCCATGCTGCAGCCACAAACCTCCAGCTGTTGAACTGGAATAGGAGGGTGATGCATTAGCTGTGGCTAACACTGGCCTCCAGTGAGAACTTGTGGAAGAAGGCATTTGTTAGGCACTTAGGAAACAAATGCATGTAGGAAACAGTCTGAGAAGCTGGTGTGAAGTGTTAAACATCAAGCTGAAAAGGCTGAACAGCTGCCTGACTGGCAGATACTTGGGCAGAGAAAGTTTAGAATGCTAAATAACCGAATAGAAACACACCACTGAGATGCAGGGGCTAATCAGGCATTGCTACAGAAGGGCAGGCAGCTATTTCCTGTTATGTTGCTAATTTGTATCTCCTATAGATTCCTGAATCAGCTAATGAGTCAAAAGACTTTGCCTCACCATGAACTGTTAATGGACAAAGGAGTCTAAAGGACTCTGCTCCAGCATCAAAATAGATGTTTCTGTAGATATTTAAGAAAAAAAAAAGAAATATAAGAGAGCATAGAGCAGCCTATAGAAAGTCAAACTTGCACAAGTAGGTGGTTGATTGGAGTGAAGCCACTGTTCAGCATGTTGCCCAAAATGTCTTAAGAAAGCTGTATGATACAAAAATATTTGCGTGAACATACTGCCTTTTTCTATACTTGAAAATGTGGAATGTTAAAAGAAGAAGTGTCACTTCCCTCTGAAAGGGGAGAACAAAGGAAAAAGACTTGTCCTGCTTGATCATTTCAGATCCTAGCCAGAAGTAGGAATTTCTCTTTGTCTAGGCAGTGTCACATATGTAAATAGAAGCAGCCCAGTTGCACTGTACATTGGGAAACATGTAGAGCACCTTCTGATGTTTCATAGTTTGTTCCCTGAAGCCAAAACATATGGATGAGAGGGGCCATGAAGGGAATATTCTTGGCTGGTCTGTAATTGCATGTCTTGTTTGGTAACAATTAGTCTAGTTAGTGACAGGCCTCTAGTAATTCTGTGTTTAAGAATCCTATCTAGGAAGTCTGATGTTATGACAGCTGTATGCTAATTTTCTTTTCAGTTTTTTACATATGGAAAGGATTCCTGAATGAGTTTCCAGCTACACCAAGGAGTCACCGGTTGCAGCCTTGAAGCTAACCTAAGAATATACCTTCTAGCCAGTCCCAAAATAGGTCACAAAACATCCAGACCACCAAAAAGTGATAGAAGCCAGAACATCTTACAGAGATTTAATAATTTCTGAATTACTAAATTCAGTTAATTTTATTTGTTTTTCTAACATGTTCAGTTTTCTAGAGACTGAAGTTACTTTTGCTAGTAGATTAAAGTCACGATAATTTAGCAATGAGTTTGAGCTAGTTGTTAAACTTCCAGAAGAACTTGAAAATTGCCTAGGCAAAAAGAGGAAAGTGGTTTTGAGTTGATAATAAATTCAGTGTTTCACTATCTTTTTAACTGTTGGTTAAAGCAGCATGAAAGCTCTAAACCACAGTACAGTTAGTAACCACAATTACTGCCTGCAAATAAATTAGGATTTACTCCAGCAGCAGAGTGAATGCTGTGAGTACCAACTGTGGGGAAAAAAATGGACTGTCACTGTATAATAGTTAAAGACTTATAAAGATTCAATGAATTGACCTGACATGAACACTCAATGAATTGGAGATTAATAAGAATCTGAACTTGGACTCCATGGTACCTCAGTCTCTTGCCCAAATCCATAGAGAACCTCAGTGAAGATAAAAAGTGAACCAAATTGCTTTGGTTTTTAGCTTGAAGTGGTAGAGAATATGGTGTGTTTCAATGGACATATCTCATCTGTGGCTTCAATCCACCTACTTCTCTTAAAAATCTGTTTTCTTAATGCAGAAGTTACCTAGAGACAGTTTTCAGCCTAGAAATCAAATGTGACCATAAAAACTCCTCATGAATAAGCTCAGTGTGTAGCAGCTGTTTTTCATATGCTGAAGCTTGTATTAGTAGTATGTAAGAAGGCAAAAAACAGATTTGTTTATTTATTCACTACTATGACATGCAGAGGAAATAGATGAATAATGAAGTAAAGTATGACCTTTCAGTCCACTTTTCCTAGGTGGAAATTAGATCTCCACTTTTTACTTGAGATAGACCATTCTTGTGTCATGGTCTTTGAATTTTTCCTCTGCTGATTTACCACCAAATTTCTAATAATCTTTCTCTGGCCAAAGAATGTTTAGGAAAAAAAAACACCTGCTTTTATTTGAAGGCCTTGAATAATTCTGTGTCTCCAAAGACCTCGTGATGAAGGCCCAGATATGATGGAAACCCTGGAGCAGAAACTCCGGTGTCCTCTTGTAACAAAACTTCACCAAACTTACCCAGGTGTATCCCCACAACTTCGTCTTCTAGACCCTCCTTTTATTAGCAATTTTTCCAGTTCAAATGGCCATTGTAGGACAGTTAATGAATCTTCCATGGAATTTTCTTTTGCTTCTCTTCTTCCTGACCATAGTTATTGCGTTCTTTGCAACCTAGAGAAAACTCTAGAGGGCTGTAGAAATTGTGTGGGCTCTGTCATATTTACCAACTGGTGGGTGCCCCTTCCCTGCTGATCCCAGGGGAGAGCATGAGCCAAAGAACTGAAAAGACTTATCCTCCCATAAGCAAGACATACAAGTAGGTGAACTAGTGAACCCAGAATCCTCCATCTCTCTGGTGAAACTTGGATGCCTTCTTGAACGGAGATTGTGAGAATGTCTCTTGAAAGCCATTCAATAAATTCCTTTGGATCAACTGTTACTTTTTGAAAGATACTTCTTGAAGTTTCTGAGTAAGGCAAAGGATACAGAAGGAAATGCCCACAGATCTATTTTATCAACTTGATTACAGAAGAGTAAATATACTGTTGAAAACTTAAAATGTATTTGGTTGTATGAAACCAAAAGAAATAAGCACACACATGCTACCTGCCAGGCAGAACAGTTCAACTGAAGTTATGAGAGCTGGTCTCTGAGGGAGCATTTTTAGAGCTCATTGTGCTGATATTACTCTTCTCCAGGCAATGCTGGAATGGTTCACCTACCACTCCCTGTTTTTCAGTAAGTCTGAAGGCATGAAGACCACCAAAGCTTTGTTCCTTTCTGAGAGCTGGCTCAGACTTTGGTATTATTTGCACCAGGGATTTTGAAAATATTTGTTATCTTCTCTTGGAAGTTTACTTTTCTCTTGATAGTAGCATTGGCTAGAAGAATATGAGAACTGTAAGCTTATCATAATTAACTGATCAGTCTGGAGAATTTGCACAACAGTGGAAAATGCAGCTTTCCACACACCTGGCTTAACTTTATTACCCAAGTGTAATATCTCATTTCCAGATAAACCGTACAGCCAATTATGGAAACTCTGTAATAGGGAGTGGGAGAATATCCTACATGCTGAAGATCAGCTGCATTGTGTTTTTATTGGCAAATTTTAGAACATTTGGGAATTAGTGAAAATATTGAATACATTATTTCCTAGTGGACAGTCTGGACCTCCTGCAATCCTTTATAGCTGTGGATCCTATTTTTTTTCAAGGTAAAAATCATGTTACTATTCTCAGAAGTAAGTTGTTGTCCACTTTATTGCTGTTTTGCCTCATCTATCTGAAATCACTGGACAACACCAGTGCTTAAAAAAATGCTGTCAGTTGCTCTGATCTGAGTCAGGATATCAGTCTTTTACAGACTAGGCCAAGCCCATGATAACTGCTTGAGTGCCAGTATATCTACAGCATCTAACATTGCAGATTAAAAACTGCAGCAGAGAGAGCAGGAAGTGAGAGTCCTCTTTCCCTTTCAAGTGCCAGAGAGCTACAAACAAGAAAATGATCAGTTTGTTGCAGTGGAGTTGTTAATGAACATCAGAGCTGGAGTCAGCAAGAAACTGGGGTAGGACATCTGTTGGGGCTTATAATCCATGTGCACTTGTGATAAAAATGTTCCCTTAGTCATAAACATTCTTTGCCAGGATCTTTAAGCACCAGTATTAATGAAACTTCTTGTGCTCTGCTGGAGAGACAGAGGCTCCTGGCTATTTTAACCTGTGTAGCTGTATTATGTATGTATGTATGTATCTGTGAAACATTTGTGCTATTACTGGTAATAGACAAACCAAGGATGGGAAGGAATTTCCAGACTCAGCATGTCCAATCCTCTGCTTGTTATGGCTTTGGGACAACCCTTATTGATACATTTATCCTATTCCATTTTCAAATAGATTGTTTGCATTCTTTGTGCCTAGGTAAGTCTAAGAAATTTATTCGTGTGATTGTTGAAAGCCAGTCTTTAATTGCCTGCGTAGACATCTTCCTGGCCAGCGTAATGACTGATCACTATCTGCTGACCTTGGCCATTGCTTAAGTAGCTCTAGCTCACAACTACATGTTGTCAACCCCTTCTCCACACTTCCATGATTTTCTGTCATGTTTCCAACTCATGAGTCCCAGTTTATAGAAGCAGTGGTTCTTACAGGTCCCTGAAACTCTCTCCCATGCAATTTCATTCCAGGACTGTGCTTTCATCTTCAAGGTTGTCCATATTTCCTTTATTCATCTCCAGTCATGCTCCTAATTAATGCTCTGTATTCACTTTGAATGATTTGAGTATTTAATTGGACTACTTACTATTGTAATGTCTTTGCTGAGACAAATAATGAAATAATCAAATAAAATTAGTCCCCAAACCCACCTTGGACACAATCTATAATCTAGCATTTTCCAGGCCTAGGAGTTAATTCAGACAAATCTGTTCTCAACTTACCTGCTAACTAGTTCTGTCTTAATTCCTATCCTTTTCATTTTGGCTAACAATTTCCCTTGGAACATTATGAAAGCTTCTTGTTTCTTTTTTTCTTTTTTAAACTAAGTTTCCAGGAGGTTATTTTTATCCTACAATTTTTCTTTAAAAAAATATTTTTTTAAAGGTGAATATCAGATTATTTTGACACAACCTGCTTACCCATAGTGTATATATGTTATATTCCGTTTATCTTCACATTTCTGATTTTTCTTTCCTTGAATCTATTGTGAAAGCCTATGGTTACTACATAGGTTATAGATCTGTATTTTCCAAAATGAGATTACCCCAGAATTCTCATTCTTTCTTTGAACATAGCTATTGCATGTTATTCACCAGCTGTATAGTCTCGTCCTCTTGTTCCCATAATCATTTGAATAATTTACTAAAATCCTTGCTCCTGAGTTTCAATTTCATATGCCAGGTTTTATACATTGAGAGCTAAAGTTTAGTCCTCTGCTCAGCTGCGTGAGTGCAACACGGCTTGCACCCACCTCAGACATGTTTTTTTTCTGATCATTAATTGCTGTCCTGCCTTACTCATCCTTGTTGGTTACAGATGTATTTCAGCCTGGTTCAGCCAAGCCCTATGGGACTGGCTTTACCGTGGCCTTTAGAGCCAGAATCTGTTTGTTGTAGTGAGTGCTTGGTGATGTGGTAAGTGGATCAGGTGTAGTCAGAGATACCAGGAAAGACTCACAGCTGCTAGCTGTAAATCAAGCATCTTACCTTAGCTGAGACATGCCTGGGTGCAGTTCCCTCGCCTGATTCTGACAAAACATCTGACTTCATCTCTCTGGCCCTCTCTCTCCTACAGCCGAGGATAGTTATCAAGTAGAGCACAGAGCTGCTCCTCCTCACAGATCTGAAAATGATGCCCTGCAGTGGTCTTAGTTTGTCTTGGAGTGACTGAGTACATTTAATTTTTCTGTGTTGTCTTCTCAAGTAGATGTAGAAGGAATTTTTATTCAATTTACCATTGTCTTTGGAGTGGCAGGTGGAAATACTCCTTCTTGCCAAAGTTTGAAAAAGTAGGTGGTTACACCACCTACACAGTGCTTGACATTTGATAACACTTGACATGCTTGTGATGGTTATTTGGCATTTTTTAAATCAGTGAGAGCAGTCTGAAATGGAACAAGTTCTGATGCATTATGAAAAGAGAGCTATGAATAAAGAAACAGGATCCTCAGTTCCCACTGTCTCCTCATGATGATTTTGCCTTTGCAGTAAGCAGCTAAACTGGTAGGAGCATCTCCGACTTGAAAGTAATTAAGGCTTCTTCATTAATTAACCAGAAGAGAGATAAGTGACATTTGCATTTGCTGATGGCTTCTTTATGGTAAATGAATTGCCGGATGGTCGATGTTGATGTTTTCCAGTTGATTTCCTTTGGATTCTTGGCTGGGATTGCAGCAGAGATTATTATTATTGTCTCACACATCTGCTAGACGATGAGTTTCCATTGTACCTCACTGCTCACAAACACATGAATAACTTCCCCACTTGTACGTGTATCACTGCATCAACATGGGAAGAAACATTCCCGTAGGCATACAGAGCTCTTGGATATGCTGCATGTGTTTGTTTTTCAAACCAACTGTCCCATCTGCGTGCTCTGGGCCTGGATGTTTAATTGGATGTTGAGCAGCGAGGAACATACTTAAGAAGTTTTTCTCTCAGTTTTAGTGGTTACACTATAGCATCTCTTGAATGATTGAGTCACCTGCCTGCTTGCCAGCAAGACACAACACTGCAAGAGCAATGGCATTCTTTGGCGATGCTGTTGGTAGCTAAAGGTGCTGAGATTGTTCTCAGCACTTGATGGTTCTTTGCTAGAAACCAAGAAATATGTTTAGTATGTATTTCATGTGATGTAACTTAAGCTTTTTACATACAGGCACTCTTTTCCCACCCCGCCGTGCTTTTCTGGGAATCCTAGCTTTTGTTTGTAGTTGCTACTCTTCTTGTTTGCAGCAAGCTGATTGTATTGGGTTTGTGAGGCAAGCTTTTGGTAGCTGGGGGCTACAGGGGTGGCTTCTGTGAGAAGCTTCTAGATGCTTCCCAGTGCCAACTGGCTCCAATACGGGCTCACCACTGGCCAAGGCTGAGCCCATCAGCAGTGGTGTAGCTCCTCTGGGATAAGATATTTAAGGAGGGGGAAAAAAGCCTGCATGTTTGCAGCTGGAGGGAGGAGTGACAATAGCTGAGAAAAACAACTCTGCAGACACCAAGGTCAGTGAAGAAGGAAGGGCTGGGATGTGCTCTGGGTGCTGGAGCAGACCTTGCAGCCCTTGGTGCAGACCATGGTGAGACAGCTGTTCCACTGCAGCCCATGGAGATCCATAGGAGAGCAGAGATCCACCTGCAGCCTGTGGAAGACCCTCACAGGAGCAGATGGATGCAGGAAGGAGGCTGTGGCCCCGTGGGAAACCCACTCTCTGGAGCAGGTTTGCTGGCTGGATTTGTGACGCTGGCGGGGACCCACCTTGGAGCAGTTTGTTCCAGAAGGCCTGTACCCTGTGTGAGGGACCCATGCTGGAGCAGTCTGTGAAGAACTGCAGTCTGTGGGATGGAGTAATGCTGGAGAAGTTCAAGGAGGACTGTCTTCCATGGGACGGTCTCCATGCTGGAGCAGGGAATGAGTGTGAGGAGTGCTCCCCATGAGGAGAAAGGAGCAGCAGAGACAATGAGTGATGAACTGATCACAACACCCCATTCCCTGATGCCCTGTGCTGCTCAGAGGAAGGAGGGAGAGAAAATCAGGAACAAAGTTAAGTCTGGGAAGAAGAGAGGCGTGGGGAAAAAATGTTTTTAAGATTTGGGTTTTTATCTCATTATCCTAGTCTGATTTGATTAGTAGTAAATTAAACTAATTTTCCCAGGTTGAGTCAGTTTTGCCTGACAGTGACTGGTGCGTGATCTCTCCCTGTGTTTATCTCAACCCATGACCCTTTCGTTATATTTTTCTCCCCTGCTCAGCTGAGGGGAGGAGTGATTGAGCTGCTTTGGAGGACATTTCGTGTCCAGCTTGGGTCAACCCACCATGCTGACTCTTAGTATTTTCTTTTCTGGAGACACTCCTGTTTGCTAGACTGGAAAAAAGTGTCTGCTTCAGAGGTTCCTGAATCCCAGCTGGAAGTGATAAACATTTCAATTCACCAAGCATGAGCATGTGTGTAAACAGGACAGAGAGGTGTGCTGCAGCAGAGAAAAATTATGTTAAACAATTTCAACTATGTTTTGTTTAACTCATTATTATCAGTCCCATTTTTCTTCCAGACAGTTTTATCACAAGTACGTCAGTAGAATAAATCAAATGTACTACTGTAATGGAGCTGTAAGGGCAGATTTAGCCACGATACACTCACCATTTACTATGCTACAAAGCCTCTCAAGCAATGTTTTCAGTGAAGTATTCCATGTTTTCTCTAAATAGAGAGAAACATAATTCTAGTAACATCAGAGTTTTGGTTTGGGTTTTTTTTTTTAATAATGATTAAAAAAGGCCTGGAAGTTTTGGTTTGACCTTCAATTTCAGTGGTTTTTAGGAACATGTATCCCCTTGCATACTTTTGCATCCTCATGGCCAGCAAAGTACCAGAATATTCTATACCGGAACAGATTTGTACTTGCACAGTGCTAACATCTTTCTTAATTTTGTGCATAGTTTTGTTCCTAGTTTTACCTGAAAGCATAATGGTTACCCAGCCTGTAAGAGAACATTTTCACATTACTATTTGTATACATCTTTGATCATATGAATTCTGTTGTAGAGCTAAATCTAAATTTGAATGTTTAAAGAAAATACATTTTGTAGGGTTTGACTTTGCTAGTCTCCTTCCACTTATCATTGGAAGTAGAAAGAATTTTGGCATTGATCTTTTTGCTCTGTTCATGTCCTTAAGCTTTGCATTTGTAATTACCCATTTTCTATGGTAATACTACTTTTTTTCTGGGGGGGCTTGGGGATTAAGCTCTGCAGCTGATATTGGTGCTTCTTTTCTTTTTGGGAATAGTCTGTAGGAGCAGATCCAAAGGAAGTCCCCTTCCACAGCAAAAGAAGGAAGAGGAGACAGGATGTGGACGCTAAACTGATCAACAACCCATACATCCTTCCTTCCTTTCTTTCTTCCCTCCCCATGTTAGTTCTGCATACAATGTAGGATGCTGTAGGATGTCTTTTTTCACCTTGGATTCCTTCCGTGTGACTTTTTTTAGGTTTTGCTATTTAAAATAACATTTACTGCTGCTTCTCCATCGTCAGCAGCTCATTCTGCCAACAGCAAATGCTATAAAAATGGGCAAGTCTATGTAGCCTACCCCTGAGAGTCCTGTAGGCTACAAAGGAAAAACAAAATAAGGGTGAGGGCAGGAAAAGATGGGTCATCTGGAAAAAGCAATACAATGTTCTGTTTACCTACTTTGGGTGTTGTTATCCCAATTTCTTCTGTTTATGTTGTTTGGCGATTGTTTTACCCTATTTTCCTCTTCCCACATTTATGCTCTCTCTTAGTTGTTGTGTGTGTAAGTTAGTTTTACTGCTTCATAAAGAACAAATATGTTTAATGATCACTTTGTAAAATCAGGGAAATAGGGTTTTTTTCTCGCTAGGTAGCTACCTGAGATCAAACTGTAGATCCTTTATGCCATTGCAAAATGTATCTTAGGTACATGATGTTTGGATGGGAGAAGGGCATTAAAACCCAGAGGGCAAGTAGAAAGAGCTCAACTGGGAAACAATAGGAAATAATATCCTTGGCATCACCTTACCCTGAAGAAAATGTTGTTTAAAAGTCAATTTAATTTTAGGGGTTGGCTTGACAAGGAGTTGACAGTGGTTGAAGTCAATAGGCATTTATGTGTACTCATATACAGAAGAGAGCCTCAAAATTACTTCAAGTCCAGAGGAAAGGAGAAAATTATTCAGGCTTGGTGGAGGAAGAGAGGTAAAAGCATAACATAAATAGACAAGACAGACTCTTTCTTATGGTCTTAAAGACAATGGATGGCTGGAGTGGAGTTATATAAAATGTGTTTTTTCTGCAAAAGTGATAACTCTTGGGGTATTGCATATTACATAGACTCTTCTATATCAGGAGCCTCACCTGACTCTGGGAGGAGAAGGTAAAAAAGCCTGAGGAGAAAAGTGATGAGACCTTGTTCCTGCAAGGATAGGGAAATGAGAAAGTGGTCAAGTCTTTGGCATGTGGGAGGACAGTGTCAGCCTCGATGCTAAGCTTGACCTGAGCACCTTAATAACATATAGAAAAGCCCAAGTTGATACTGTGCTGAATTATTTGCATGTCTTTCTCTGACTTGCCTCTGGAGTCTGTCAGCCATGTTTTATCTTATCAGGAAAGCTCCTTGTGAATTGCAAAGTGCTGTTTTGGGCCTAAAATTCCCATTTTCCTCTCTGCTTCAGTCCATGTTGGTCAATTCTTTCTGAGAGGAGCTGGTCCTGCTCTGCACGAACAGGACAACAGCAACACCTGGACAGCTAAATTCTGTTGTCCTTCCCAATTTCTTTATTGCAAGCTGTCATGATTTACTGCAAGATGGGTGGTATTTGTTTAATTACCATTTTAGTTGCTGGTGTCAGTGATTAAATAAGAATCTTACCTTTCACTTAAAAATAAGTCTCCAGCATTTGTAGGTGTTGAGAAAGAGTTTGAAAATGTGGTAATGTGGTGGGAATTATACTCTGGAGGCTTAAAGGCTAGGAAACAAAGCAGCAAACTTTAAACCCCCCCCCCCCCCTTTATTTTATTGCTGTTATACTAGATGAGGTTGCTGAAAATCCTTTTTCTTTTCTTTTTTTTTAATTTATTTGGTGGTTGCTTTATAATTTTCAGCTACATGGATTCATAATACTGCAGATCAAAAATCACTTCTTCACTTCTAGGATTTTTAATTAGAATTTCCATGTGAACAGCTCTGCAGATTTTCAGCAGCCAATTGAGGAAATATAAAGAGAAAGAATATCATTTTTGTATGAACGCTGGATAGCTTTTGAGTTTAAATGTAAATGTTACTGAAAGGTACAGTCTGTCAGTAGGAAGAGCAGGGCAGTGCTGCCTCTGGTTTTTGTATTGTGCCAGCTACTGTGTAGATGGACTCCAAACTTGAGAAAATTGGTAAACTATTTAGAAGAAAGAGGGATTCTGTCTGTATTATGAATTATGTTTGTTCCAGGGCAAAATTCTCTTTTCTTCTTAAATCTTTAAAGGATTCAGGACTAAGTCATGTCAAACAATGGTGTGTTCATCCAGGGAGAACTGCTGAGTGCATTTAATAATCTTCACTGGTTGTCTCAGCACAGAGTGTGCTGATTATAGATAGTGCTGCCTTCAAAAGCATGCTGTTAGCAAGAGTGCTGGGTTTATTTTGGTAGATCAGATATGCACATTGCTTCAGACAGCCTCTGATGTCCAGCTGCTGTTTGGAAAGCAGAGTTTCAAGGCATAGTTGCTCCTTGCTTTGACCTCTCCCATTGTTTTTTGAGGGGTGCAGATGATTGCAAATTTTGCATTTCTTCTGGACATGTCACTTAGTGTCCTGGTCTAGTTGGCATGGTGGTGTTAGGTCGAAGGTTGGACTCAGTGATCTCAGAGGCTTTTTCCAGCCTAATTGATTCTGTGATTCTCTCCTGCTGGTGTAATTGTACTAGCCACTGAAATTGTTGGGGTAAGAGCAAATTTTTTTCCTGTTTCTGTCCTATAACCATCTAATTTATTTGTGTTTTATTTCAAATGCAGACTTTAGTAATGTGCCTGACGTCACATCCAGTTTGAAAAGGAGCAGTACTGATGGCACTCTGGACCAAGTGCCACACAGGGAGAAGACTGACCCACCCTTCAGGGTAAGAAAATGCTTGACACAGCAATCCTTATGAGCCAAAAGGCAGTGTTGTAGTGTTAATGCTCTGCATTTTGTTGGAAAGAATTTAACATATGGCATTAATTTGAAAAAATTTGTATGCATATTAATTGTACTTGGTGTTTTAGTATCTTGAGGTCACCCTGACAGGTCAGCATCTACAGCACAGCTGCTGCATCTGCAGGAGCAGTGTGATGGGGGCAAATGGCAAGCAGGTGGAGACTTGTCAAATTAATTTTTCTGTGTGGCTTGAACCCAGTTCCTGCAGAGCAACAGTAAAGCTGGTACAGCTTTCTTATTGATTCAGTTTGTTTTGTCTTCTCTTTTTACTGATATTTATAGGGCTTGCTGTTAATATTTCTGTGACCATAGCCGTGCTATGTCAGTAGTTTTAAACTGGGCAAGAGACTTGGAGAGGTGCAGTGTTTGAGAGACAGTGATTGCCACTCTCTAAGTTGGAGACCCTTTGTGTGTCTGCAGTTTCTGTTTGACTTGTCTAGGCTAATAATGGTTTTCCTTCTCTCAGCCAGGATTTTAGGGGCTGAGGCAGGAACACCCAGAATTAGTGCCCATCTTCAAATGCACTGGTCTCCCAAGGGCAGCTTTTTTTCCATTTTGCTCTGAATCAGGCAAGGTGCAACCTGTGTCCAATTCAAGTGCATATTGTTTGAACCTCCCAAGTGCAGGTGTGGGTAGTGGTTTTGTGTTGGTGGCCGTGATTTTACCTGGCATTGCCATTCTGACAACAAGAAATGTGTTTTTAAATTATGTCGATGAGTTGGTTGTATCTTCAAGCAAATTTTTGATAACACTTGTGTTAGCACTCTTGCATAACAGGAATGACGTAAAGGGTTTTTATGGTTCTGGAATACATTACTGTCTTGTGCTAGGTTGTATGAAAATTGGTAGAGATGAGACAGAATGTGAAATCTCAGAAGACTGGAATAGGGAAGTTACATTGTGCCTCTAAGCATACCTACTGAGAGGAGTTGTTAATCTTACTTTATTAATTACTTTGTAACCTTTTTCAGCCTTGTGTAGGTGATTTTATGCCCTTTCCCTAGAGAATAAGGAGAAGTCCAGTGATTGTGGGTCTTCAGCCCTTCTCCTGCTGCACAAGGGGATTCCCACAGAAATGATCTGTATGCTGTGTAACAATTGTTTATGCTTCCCCAAAGTCTTTGCAACCAGACAAGAACAAACTGGATTTTCTCCCCTTAGGACACATGGTTCCTTTGAAAGGAGTACTGTAGGTTTCTCTGCTCTGCTGTTTTAGCAGTTCAGCCTGGCTTTAGGGGTGGGGATCTTTGTGGGAGCACATCAGAGGTGACCCCAAGGCTTAGGCTGCTTGGATGGCTGTTTGCACCAGGCCAGGCTCCCCTGGGTGCTTCGGGGTGCCCTGCTCACCCGGAGTGTGCTGTGTCCCCCGTGCACTGTATGGGCATAAATGCTGACCCTCTGTCCTGCTGGAGGGGGGGAATTGTGGGGCATCAGCTTTGCTTTAGCAGAAGAACAAAGCCAATCCTGATTGCCTGTGTCAAAGACACCAGGTGCCAGAAAATTAGGGAGAGTTCAGAGGATTTAAACACACAGAGAACAATTGATGTACACTAGCTGTTGCTTTTAATGCACTAAATTTGTTCCAATGCTCTAAATTACATGCTGCAATTAAAGCTCAAAAAAAGAGGGGAAATGGACAGGTCTGCTCCCTGCTCTCCCTGCAGCCTCAAATTTGTCAGATTCAGCACTTATTAGGGCTTTTGCATGATTTGCTGAAGTAATTGCCCATTCTGTATTGCAGTTCACTTCTTGAGCTGACATGCAGGTCTGCTAGTGTCATTTTAAAAATTATCTGAGGCTGTTCTGGTTTTGTAGGTACAAGGGTGGAAAACAGCCTGGCAATCAAAGGCAGTCTGGCTTGGACTGCAGCTGTAAACGAGTCTGTCACAGCTCTACAATTTCTGCAAATGGTTTCTAATTGATTGCTGTCTTTCTGTTGGAGGGTGCCTATTACCGTCAGAGCTTTTTGTCTGACCCTTTTGATATCTCTAATAGATGTAGAAGTAAAGAAAACCCAAACCTAACAGTTAAGTTCAGGTGGTGTATATTGTATGTGCTTTTGTGATTATGTATAACAGGAATTAAGATGATTTCTGTTTTTATAGCTGTGATTTGAGACTGCTCACCAGATGAACAATAACTACTGCTAATAAAAGCTAGTTTGAGGAAATTGTGCAGCCTTGAAAAGCATAGCATCTGGATTTGGGGTTGTGGATTTTTTTTTTCCCTTTGCCTTCTGTTTCCTGCATGTGCTGACTTGACCTCCCACGCCTGTGGACACCATTAGTGCAGTAGGCAAGTAGGCGATGCTGCAGAAGTATGGGGGAGAGGAGCTCTGTAAGCACTGCTCTGTGGAGGAGAGGCTGGTGGTGCTGAGAGGTTCTGAGCACAGCCTGGAACAACAGGCAGTTTGGGACTATTTCAGGGGAGACACAGCTAGAGATGCTCACTTTCCAGTTGACATCAACTGTAGATGTGATTGTTTGGCTCTGAGGGAGCAGGCTGCTTTGAAGTTTCATTGATTTTTGTCCCATAACATGTAAGTAAATAAAAAAAAGTCTTAATCTTTGGATTTAATGGTTGCATGTCTGATTTCTGGATTTTGTGTTTCTTTTTTGGAGCATTTTCGTTTGTCTGTTTTTCACTATTTTCTTCATCTCATACCAAGCTAAGGTAAGGCATCATCTCAACTGAAAGTACAGTGATGTGTTTCAGAAGTGCCTTGTAATCTCAAAGAAATAAGCCTTTTGTTGCACGTGTGCTACATTCAAACATGCCTTCATTTAGTCAGTCATCCATGGATTTATTTTTTTTTAATTTTATTTTTTAATTTTATTTTTTATTTTTGACTGAGAAATGAATGGATTTATGAGGGCAAGAGAGGCTAGTATCATTCTGGAAAATGGAAGCTCTTCCTTAAGTTATAAAATATTAAAAATACATGGATATCAAGGACCATCAATTCCAGATGCACATTAGATCTGACAGCTCTGTATTCTCTGGGATACCCCATTTGTACTTCAATACCTGTAACCTTACTTTCAATTTTATTTAACAGGGAGAGATACTATACTTTGAACACACTGTCCTGCAGTATATTTCCAAACTGTGTTAAAATACTGTTTATGTGTCAACAGCATGTGGTCCTTGCCCTTGGTTCTGGAGTATGTAGATGTTCTGTTGACAGAAGAATATGTAACCTCAAAATCTGGGGATTGAGCACACCTGTTGGTGTAATTAAATCTAGTTGTGTTTAATCATTTTGATAACTAATTGTCTGTGCTCCTGGTGCTCATTTAAATCCTGGTATATTGGCAGTTTCCAAGAATCAAAGTCTCTGTATGTCAAAGGAGCATGAAGCTCAATGAACAAAAAATGCAACTTTTCTTTTAGCTACTTGTGATTTCTAATTGCAAACTATATTGGCTAGAAATGTTTTCTCTACTGCTCTGTTTGTTTTAAGATTAAGTTTAGTAGCTTGTTACTAACTTGCTTATCTTTACTTTGTATTTTCAGTGCATTAAAAATAACCTTTTATGAAACATAGCTAGAAGGGGACATTTTATCATATAATTACCTATTATTTTAAGGTCTCTAGAAACAGACCTGCTGTGATCTGACTTTTGGTTGCTCTGAATCTTTTGAGTGTCATCAGAGAGATGCATATTTGAAATCATATTAACTTCTAACAGACATAAAGAAGTAACTTCATATAAATGTATGAGTGGAAAGGGAAAGATACATTTTCACTTTCAGTGTTTTACAGATCTTAAGAAAAAACCTTAGGGTATACTCTCTGCAAATATTTCACATAACTTCATTTTATCTTCAGCTGTATCTTAGAGGTCTTTAAGATACTCAAGAAACCCAGTAAAAGTAGCTAGTGTGATGGCTTTTAATCATTATAGAAACAGTCAATGAATACAGAGTGGTTTTATGGTGGCATCTTCAAAAATTAATATTGCAGGTGGCGAAATGGAAGCTGCTGTGTGAGAAACTTTGAATGTTAATATGAACTGACTTTTTAAAGGATGGCCAACTGGTTTCATTTTGTAAGCCTCTGAAATGCTGCTGTATTTCTTTCAAACAATGAAGTAAAATTGGTCCTGGGAATAAGTTGAGTATAGAAACTTAGGGTAATTGCCTTTGCTGTTGCCTCTTGAAACAGTCTCTTTACTCTCAGCATGGACTATTGATTATACATGAATGTGTTTATATGAGGACAAATCTATCCCCATCATCTCTTAATAAAATAGAAATAAAAAATTCTATACACTACAGAGACAAAAACCATTTTTTTTTCCTTGAGAACACCATTCTTAATCAAATGAGCAGAAGTTATGATTAAGTCATAGAATACCTTTCCCTAGGTTTGAGCTTATTTAGATTATCTCAACTAATTCATCTTCCCCTCCTGTTTGATGACCACGTTCCCTTTTCCTTCATCTGATAAGGAAATGAGAACTCATTTCATAAGGAAATGGCAAATCTGATCAGCAGACTTCATGACACTTTTGGCAAACACAAATCTGCATCTCCTGCAGGAGGGAACATTTTCATCTGAATTGCTTTCAGCTGTTCATGGGGATGAGTTCCAGGTCAATATGATGGCCCTACTTGAAATGCCCATTTTTACAGATAGAGTGAACAAAAGGAAAGTAGAAAAAACATGTCCTCGTGTGTTTCAGAAGTTCTGTTTTTGGATGCTTGAGTTTCCTATGTGATATCAAATTATCCTTCCAGTGTTTTTGAAGCTTGTGTGTTTTGTTTATTGTGATGCCAATTGTGGTCATTTTTCCACTTGCCAGTGAGAAAGAAGTATATTTCCATGAAGTTGGCATGTCTGGAACCATGGTGAGAAATCTGGTTTTTGGTCTCCCTGCACACAGTGATGCTTTTTGTGTTCAAGGAGCCAACATGCACATATGCCTGACTTGGGAAACCGTTCAGGTTTTTGTTTTTGTAGCCCTCAAGTATATGAGCAATTGAACAGCTCATTTGCATATCTGATGGTGCCCAGGAGGTGTGAATGCAGAGAGAGAGAGAGAGACTGGGTCAGAAAGCAAACCCATCTTCCAAGTTCTACATCATGCAGCTACCTTAGGAAGCTTTAGGAAGTGTTGTAAAGAGTCTGCTGCCTTTTGGTATTTTAACCTCTATATACAGCATAGCCACCATGGGAAGGATGGTTTTTGTCAGTTGGAAAAAATTAGTATTTTGTCTTCAAAATTCCTAAAGTTGATTTCAAAACCCCTCCATGAGTAGCATGACCACAGCCATCAACTTCTCATGCAGAATAATTTAAGGGTAACAATCCCTAGGTATAATATATATTGAGGTCTAGGTTCGATCCAGGGTGAGACAAAATGTGTCTCATTGCTGGTCTGCCCAAATGCTCAGTTGTTAAATTAAAAAAGCATGGTCTGATTTTTGGGGAGAGGAAGGGGGCAACCATGGCAGTTGCCATGGAATGTCAGGAGTAGAAAGTAGTTAGTAATCATTACTCATACTTTCAGTCCATTCCCAACAGAAAATCCCTGCAGTTCAGTGTTTGTGGAAGGGGTGAATGGTATTTTATCTCCCAGAAGAATGCAAGTGGATGCTAGGAATGATGTATTCCTATGATTTATCACCTAGAAAACATTGTACATTGTGATCTGTAGCAGATGTGCTTTGGAGTAGTTCAGGGCACTGTTATTCAAAACACACCCAACTGCTTTCTATTGCTGCTGTCAGTAAATGTAATCCTATTTATTATATGGATCATATATATTATTTATAATATACATGTGGTGGTTCATTTATTTATTTTGATCTGGTGATGACACTCATCACTCTCAGAGATGAGTATGGGATCACCAGTCTGAATGTGTGTATATAAGCAGTGTATGTGAAATAATTTTGTTAAGCAGACTGTAAAAATCAAAATTCTTGGAAAGGGGATGTTAGTCCTAACCAAATAAATACCAATTGTTGAGCTCCATTTAAAGAAAACCAAGCAGAAATGACCAGAATCTCAACAGAGCCTCAAATCCACTTCTTGCATAGAGGCAATTCCAGCTGAATGTCGTGATGGCTTCTCATTAGCTGTGTCTTGCATTGCCCAGGCAGTTCCCACTTGTGCAGTATGTCATTAATTGCAGGAGAGCTGCCTGCCTAAAGGTTTACTCAGCATCCATAGGACATTAAGGATTTTTTCTTTATTTTAATCATGAAAACTTCTCTTTAGCAGTTGATGACATCCGAAAGCTTGGGGAGTAGTCTGCAATTAACTTTTTTTTTTTTTTTTTACTTAGTAGGAGGGGGATTAACAATGTGGTACTCTCAAAATCATGTATAGCCTCTGCAATCCAAGTGTCATTTTCTTCCAGATGTGACATGCATTTAGGAAATCTCAGAGCTAACATGGGAAAATAGCATCTTTCTCAGCAGTGGTTTCCTTGATTCATTTGTGCCTGGAGGGGACCATTCTGCACTGAAAGCATGACAAGCCAGTGGGGAATTCTGCTAATTATTGTGCTTCTCTTGCAGACAGCCCAGCCTATGGTGACCCTATCAGAGCTGGTGGCTCCAGCCATGTGGAGCTGCTGCCAGATCCCTGCTGTCTTCCTGTGCCTTTAGAGAAGGGCATCAGTGAAACTGTAGCCCTTTAGAAGTTCATAAGAATTTTGCTAATTAATCTAGGTTTCAGTGTATTAATCTATTGCTCAGAGAAGGCACCAGAACTGGTAGACAATAGGTTACAGAAGGCTTGCTGTCAACCTATGAGTGAGTGCTACTGCCCAGTCCTGGATTTCACTTTCCTGTGTTGATCCTGCAGTTCTGTGTCCCCTATGGATGGCCCAAAATTCAAACATAAGCTTTGTGAGTCTTAGCTAACACAGCAAGGGAGCTGCAAAACCACAAGGCTTAAACATGGAATGTGCCATACCTAATGCAAACCTGTAACCAGCTCATGCTGTAGATGAAGATCTGCTTGCATTGGTACTGGTAGGGAGGCACAGGAATGGTAGGGAAGAAGACTGAAGGGCCTGACAGTATGTGCAGCTCTTGCATGCAGAGGTGTGACCTTGTGGCACTTTGTTTTGTGCTACTACATTGAGCCTGGGGCTTAGGAGGAGGGGGTATTTGTTGTCTTTCCCCTAACTGAAGGAAAAGTCCTCTCAAAAGTACTGAGACAGCTTTTGGTGTAAGACATGCAGATGGTTTTGATCAGGAAAAGAAATTCTGTTGTGTTGATGCTTGCAAATGTAGGAAGCCAGTGGGAGATGACTTACAACACAGCTTTTCTTTGTAGTCATCTGGGAAAAATCCATAAGGCTTACCTGCAGACAAAAAGGGAAGCATATGACAGCAGCCCTGGAGCATTGCAACGGGATATGGTTAGCAGTGTCTCTGGAGACATGACTTCATTGATGAAGGGCAGGAAGCTGCCTGGGAGCCCACCACCCTGCGCCTCTGAAGCAATCCCGGTCACCTGCCGGGCAGGATATGACAGCAACATTTCACTTTGCAGTGAAAGGCAGAGATATCTAATCACACTTCTGACAGACCCAGGGAACTGGGTAACCTCTCTGCCAGCTGCAGAATATTTGTTGGTTTATTATTTTTTTTTAAAAATCAAGATACTGTTCAGTTACATTGCTGACAGTAATGTATGTGTTTTTTCCTTGTGATGCAAAAGTATTTAAGCCCAATTTTAGTGCGTGCCAAGGTATGTGATGTGGCCAGCAGTCACCCATAGCACACAAAGTCACCTTAAAGTTGCAGAAAGTTTCAGTACTGAATTTCAGATAAATACTGCATCCTGGATACCATCATAACTTCAATGAGGCTTTGATTCCTATTTTGCTCTGTCAGGAACATGTAATGACAAAGGTAGGCCTGAAATTCCAAAACTGAAAACATCTGCTACCTGCAGAAAATTCTGCAAAACAAAAGACAACAAAAAGGTACATGAAAGAATGGAAGAAGCAGAAGAATTAAAAAAAAAAAAAAAAAAAAAAAAAAAAAAAAAAAAAAAGGTGAAGGGTCAGTTGAGTCAGATGCACAGGGAGGTTCCACCAGATTTTCATGTTTTGTTACCTGTTTTCTCTTGTTAACATACTGTGAGCAGACATAGACATCCTCTCACATGGTGATTATTTCCTTCTGAGACAGCGGAATCCTGTCGTAGTGCCTAAACAAAGCCTTGCCAAAACCAGGGGAGAGGTTGGTGTAGAGTTCAGAGAATCTATATTTGTCTTTACAAGGGAGTTACTGCATCTTTTAACATTTGGAATGCAAATGCTGGCTACTGACAAGAACAGATACGAGTTGCCTTCTCTGCCTCCCAAGGTGGCAAATTGGAAACCTATATTGTGAAGCATGAACGCAACTGCAAAGATAATGTCTCAGTGGTTGCTATAGTTTCTAATTCAATACTTGAGAAAAGTTTCTGCATTCAGCACAAAACACTTTGAGTGAGAATGCTGCAAACAATAAATAAGATGCTTGAAATTAGAAATAAAACAAGGATTCATTTTAAACATTTGGAATACTAACTGTTTTTTTATCATTGGAATTAAAGCAAGTGTCTTCACTGTGGTCAATTATGCTTTGAAAATACATTTTGATGGCATTTAAAAAACATGTTATTAATACAATAAGCATGACAGGAAAATATGCAGAAAAATTATCCACCCACAGTTATAAAAAGTAAAAAACAGACTCCCTCTAGATCCGTGTAGAGGTCTGGAGACAAGCTGTATTAATCCTGAGCTTATAATGCTTAGGGACCACTGACATGGCAGAGCTCCTGTTAGTGCAGGTTACGTAAATACACGTATATTTATATACATATATGTGTTGTGTGTGTCTACATATGTACGTTTTGTATATGAATGATGCTTCTGTGTCACCAGTGCTCCAGACTGATGTTACAAAGTAGCCCACAAGTGCTCAGGATTGTCCTGCACTGTTCCCTTTCATTCAAAGTGTACACCAGCGGAGCAAAATTAGCCTTTTACCTCCATGCATTAAGGGCAAGAGCAGGATGGGAAATGAGCTGGATGCAGATAAGCACACCTACATGTATCGAGACAATAGAGGGAAGCCTGTATCATGAAGGATGTCACTGTTATGGTAACTATCAAGGCTGGTGCCACTGAAATGGAAAGATGAAAACCAGATGTCGGTAAAGGGAATGTGCATTATTCAAAGTACACAGGAACAAACAACAGGGCTATGTCATTTTTCCAGTGATCTTAAAAATATTGCACAGTGATGGATTATTTAACTTGTTTTTGAAAAGTGCTTGTGTGCTGCTTGTGTGCTTCTGGAGAAAAAGAAAGGCTAAATGAAAAGTGTTCATTCATTTGCTTTGCTTTAGTTTATCTTGTTCCCCTTTTTGATTTGTCCAAGTCCCTCAATAGGAGATGGAAAGATTACTGAAACATAATTGTCTTTTTTCTAATGAATACACATTAAATAAAAGCTGTTAATTGGTAACATATTTTAGCTGGCATATGGCTAGCTAATAATGCAGGCTTAATTAGCAAATCTGGGGAAGAATAACTTCCTAATATGGAATTAAAAAGACCTGTCATTGTTTTTCATCAGGATAGATGATATTGCTTGGACCTGAAATTTAGCAATCTTTTTTTTTCTCTTGGTCCCAGTGGATGAGCTGTGTTTTTACATGTATCTATTAGAAAAACAGAGCTTGAAAGTGCCACCACTAATGCAAATAGGAAACAAAGAAACAGTAGCTCTCCAGAAAGTATAGTTATACTATTAAAACATGTAGATCTGGTGACCTGGCCTGTGTTATTTTTAAAATGCCATATGCAGCACATAATTTCCACAAACTACTTATTTCATTTTGTTTCTTATCTTCAGACTTACTCTGTGGATCCCTAGGATCTGCAGACTACTGCAGAGGCAACCACTATTGGTGGATAAGAACAGTAGCCTTATGCATGCTGCACAGGATCTGTGAATTTGGATTTTTATACCAGACTGTACATCCACTGAAAAATGAAATGTTAAGGAGAAGGCAAAACCTCTCTTGCTCCTTCAAGACCATTTCCTCAATTTTCTGTTTACAGTCTTCTCCCTCAGTGAACCTGATATGTCTCTAAGAGGAAGAAGGGCACAGTCCATCCACCAAGCAAGAGATTTCTGCTGCCGTGATGTGTTCTGCATGTCTTATCAGTAGCATGTTGTTTCAGGGATACAGCATCATTTTTCCTCTGATAGGCAGCCTCTCAGTGACTGAGCTGTACAGTTTGGCAAATGCTGAGCTGTCAAGTTGTGCTAATGATTTGGAAAGAGATGGATGTAAGTTTAATTGCAGTAATTAAAGGAGAAAGCTGTATTATTCCCTTGCCTGTATGAAGGTGAACATCCTTGAAACCTTAGAAGCAGTGCACATGTAACCAAAGGTATAGATACCCAGGTTTGGTGTATCTTTTGGGGTCAAGAGAAGGGTTTGCTAGGGAGCAATAAGTGCTGCCAAGGGCAGTGTTGAATGAAGCCTTACAGCTCAGCTTCATTGCACTGTAGGAGTGCTGTTATAGGGGCAACATGGGAATTGCTGTGTTTTATTATGCCACTGGTGTAGTTCTCCTTTTATTAATGAATTGCTTGTCAGTCTTTTATCTCTTCGGTTCAGTGCTGTCATGTCCTATAATGTTTTATTTAAAGCTGCATTGTTCTTAGGGTAAGCTATCTGTAGACCCAATTGGTTTTGTGTAAATATGTCAACATCAGAACTCTTACTTTCAAGCCTGAATTTATTGCTGAGCTCTTTTAAAATTTCTTTTTATTGATGTAATTATGGCTAAAAAGTTCAAACAAAGGACAAGCATAATTATATAAAGAAATCATCCAGAGAGCTGCCTATTTGTTTTTCATTTTATCATTGTAAGAGCATTTGTATGCCACAACATTTAGCAGCATATACCCTTGACAGAGCATCAGTGCTATTGATAAATCATGCTGACCTTCAGGGCAGTCAGCACCCTCTAGATATTTTTAGCTATTTGGCTAACTTTCTCAAAGCACCTGATGTTTTGTTTATGCAGTAAATTTCACAGGCAGGGAGGCAGGTATATTTCTGGGGAGATCAAACCCATCTTCCCTTGTCATAACTGAACTTTGTCCTGCACTCACCACATCAAGCTATTTATAAAAAAAAAAATCTCATCTAGCATCTTTTTGCTTCATTTGTAGCAATAAAGGGAGGCATGGCAAGTCTGTCTGTACTCTCATACGCTGCTTAGCCTCCTCGTTGTCAGCGTCTCCAATTTTGGGTAATCGGCACAAAAGAGAAACTTGTGCAGCTGAGCTCAGAGGGAAGGTGTGTTTGTGAGGGATCACAACATCCGCGGCTTCCTTCCGAGGGCCCTTTTCCTTTGGCAAAGTTTGTATTCACAAGCCACAATGCCCGCCTTCAGGAGGAGTAAGACCAGAGCTAAGAGTTTAGCGCTGGCTCGCAAAACCCAGCAGCAGGCAGCAGCAGCTTACGGCTCCCTGCACAGGATGCTCTCCGTGGTGAGTTCTGCAGCGGCGCGCCTTCAGCCGGGGTGCTGCTTAATTAGGCTGGGGTGATGGGGCTGCAGGAGCATCCGGGCTGCCTCTACCTGATAAATAACGACTGTCTCGCCATTAGTAATCAAATAATGGATTCTCGCAGCGTGTAGTTGGTGGCTGAGGTTGTACCAGTAACTGCATGGGTTTCTGAAGGTTTGTGGTTTCTGAAGTTTGGGGGAGGGAAGGGTGGGTTGGTTGCCTGCACTGTTTGATGCTGGGCTTAAGCAAATTGTTATTTCTTGCATCTCTCAGAGAAAGGACTAAGAAAGATCCATATTTTGACAAGAAGTAGGAAGGTTTTAAAAAGACTCCGCATGGAAATTTGGAAATAACTGCAGCATGAATATTTTAACTGCTCCTCTGTTTTTTCACAATTAAGTTAGTATTATGGAAATAGGGAGAGAAAAATATGATCTATAATCAAGGTAAAGCTGGTAAAATATAAGAAGGCTGTATATATGTATTACACAAGTGGCAGAAAAATAGCATGAGCCTCCTGCATAAAAACTGACAACATCAGGATAAGGACCTGGGGTAGGAAGAACCAACAGTTTTTTACAACATTAGGGTTTGGGAAAATTTTTATTCTGTGCTTTGATGTTGCCTCTCATAAGACTCTCTTTTTTGTGACCTGTCAGGGTTCCTCTTTTTGTTTTCCTGATGCTCTAATCTTTGCATTTTGTACAGTCAGGATTTAGTGTCCTGTGATGGAAATCACTTCTGTTTTGCTTTTGACTTTGGTATGAGTTGGGTCAGATGACTTTGGAGACCGATTCTAGAGAAACTGAGCACAGCATCTGTGGAACTCAGTGTCTGCTGCTTGTCCTGGGGACCTGGCCAATGCAGGCTCTTGGGCCCAGGTCCCTGCTGCATGACTTGGTTTATAACAGGAGTTTCAGTCAAGTACCTCAGTCACCACTGATGGCTCTTCTGTACTCAAAGAGAAAGATGGGCATCTCTCTGTGTGGCAGGTGAGAGGGAAGATTTGCCACTATGCAAATATCAATAGCTCAGGCACCATATCAGGTGGGTTGCATCTGGGCTGTTTTACACAGCTGTATGTTCAGCCTTATCCTGTGCTCTATGGAAAGAATTACTGGGTCAGCAGCCCCTCCCTCTTATAATATTTGTGATATTTCTAAATAAGGTTGGTGACATATAATTCTCTATTCAGGCTGATTTGTTAATGTAAATCTCTCTGAAACTGGAAATTCTAACTCAAAGACAAAAGTTCCTTGTTAATTCCATGTCTTTTGTATAATCTGGTAGTGTCTAGCAGGGCACCTTATCATCCTTTGGTGCAGAGGATTTTCTTCTCCCTCCTTAAAACATAACTCTAACTATGCTTTGCTTATTGCTATGAAATATCTGAATGGAATATGAAAAATAATGCCCTTCTTTTAGCAAATTTTTAAACATTTTCATTAATAGACAAGAGACAGAGTGAAACAAAGCAGACCCCTAGAATTTTGTTGTCACTCAGGACCAAGTTCATATTGAGTGGCCTTGAAGTTGGGAAAAGAAGGAGTAGGAGCAGAAGATAAGTAATGACTGAGGCCACTGCTTTGGTTTAGCTTCTATTGCTGAAAGCTGAGCAGCATTTTGCCCAGACATCTACAGTGAAAGTATCACAAAGTATTTTTCAGTAAAGCTCTGCTAGCATTTTTCAGTTTTAATGGACAAATTAGAGGAATGACCTCATTCCTCAATTCTCAATACATTGACTGTATTGGTGTCTAACATAAAGCAACTTTTTTCTGTGGTCTTTAAGGAAGCTAAAGCCGGCAACTTTCTGGCCTTTTGTGTTGCTTGGTTACAAAGTACTTCCCACTCTGAGGAGATGCCAGAGATGCCCACACAGTGATGTACCCACAAAAAATGGTGGCTGTCAGGGCTACCTCTGTTTTGGAGAGAAACATCTTCTAACACAAAGTGAAAGGGAAGGACATCTCCAGGAGCTTTCCTTTTACACAGAGCAAGGGATGTAAAGGTGTCTCAGGCTACTTGTTCATTGCTCAAAACTCCATTGTATTTCATCCGCTGACTGGTGCATTCAGTCTTCCTGGAAATACATACATCAGACAGAGCTGACGTGTTAGCTGTTCGTTTTTGGAGGGCACGAGTCTAATCTGTTTCTGCAGGATGTTTCTGAGCATGTTTCCTCTTAGGGTAGGGAGTTCAAAGGATTGGTGATCCAGCCCATAAAAATGGTCTGTGTCCTGCACAAGGATACTGAATCCTGAACACTCTTCAAAGGACATGAATGGCTTTCACTTCACCAAGGAGTCTTTCTTAAGTTGTGTAGAGTTTTCTAAGTCTACCAGAATATTCCTTTCCATCACTGTTTCAAACAAACCCTGACAGACTAGTGGAGGACGTGATGCGTATAAATGAGGGTAAACAGCAGCGTGCAAAGACCCTGTAACACTAATTGACCTTGTGCAGCATTTATGCTCAATCAGTATAATTCAGTAGAAAGTCACAGGATAGCCATGAAATCATTGTGCTAGTTCTTAACCAGTGCTGATTAATGTCTTCTGCTCTCTCACTGATTAATTTTATGGGGTTTTGTTACTCTGGTGGGGATAGCACAGCCTCAAATGATGATATGCTTGTCTGCAAGGAGCAAAGAAAATCTGTAAGACATCCTTGTAAGAGTATCTTTTTGCTCCCTTTAGGGGAATAATCTGTAATATTTCTTATCACAACTATTATTGAAAATAGAATGTGCTGCATCTCCATCTGACAAGCTGAGCACCACTGTGGTTGTTGGCTTCCATGGGTCAAGGTGACATCTCTGTGGGCTGGAACTTTCCCTTCAAATGTTACTTTGAGCATTCCACATTCACAGAGATTACTCCTTGCAGATGGATGTGGAACCTTAAGTCTGAGTCTGAAACATGCAGGGATGAAAGAAATGTGTCTGCAGGCTACTTCTCCACATCCTTCTGTTTTCTATGAGGCCAAGAGAGTATTGGGCAGGACGTTGCTTCCTCTGACTGGTAGATCTGTAGAACAGCTTATACAGCGTTGTTGGAAAACCTTGAATATTGCCAATAGACCAGCAGAGTGCTCCTTAGCTTCCTTGTCCCTGAAATATATGTGGGATTTTGCATAAGCTGCATAAACTCCATTTTTCTTTCCCACCTCTAGCAATGTTAGTTTATTTTTTTTTGATATTTAGCCTTCTCTAAAGCCTTGTCTGCTGTTCAGTGCCAAAGGTAAGCTGAAGCTGCTTGTAGTCCCCTGTACATGTTGCTGAAAGCGGCATACATAAGCTCAAGTAATGGATTTTGGAGGAAGTTTTCTGCTTCCATTGTAGTTTCTTCTCAGCTTTTATCTATTCCCAGCTACCTTGCAGCCCTGTCTGTAGTCAGTTATCTTGACTTCTTTTGTTTTATTGATTTAAATATTTTTATTCTGATAAGCTGCACACTATAAAGGTTGGCATAAATGTTTTCTTTACCATTTTCTATACTAAGTACAAACATTCTTGTTCCTGTGCAAATAAAATCAGCTGTGTGCTTGAGGAATTTATCAGTTTTATCTGAGAGCCTTATCTGCCTGTACTAACAATTGCAATGTCAAGATTGGAGCAAATTCAGGGTTAATTCTGTCCTTAATCCAAGATAGCAGTGGATGTGTGTAGTAGTAAGTGGAGGTTCCTTTTGAGACTTCTTGGCTTAAGGGCATTGGACTACCCAGTTTTGATTTGATATCCAGAATGCTCAGATGGCTTTGAAATCCCAGCTGCAGGACAATCCCAAATAGAGGGCAGAGTCTGAGCCTCTCCTGCCCACAGGTACCAGCTGTAAAAGAGGTGGTCCTAGGGATTGTCACTAGAGACATTTTAGAAAGGATCTGTTTGAAACAGTTTAAAAGAGCAGGGAATTGTTTAGTGTCAGAGGCAGAAAGTAGCATCCAGAACACTAGCGGAAAAGGGTAGAGATCCTGACCTGGGTGGTAAGAGAGTTTTGTGAAGAAACATGGAGGAAGAATTGTTTTATGTTTCTCTACTTATTTGTTGCTAAGTTCTCATTTATGCTAGGCTCCTTGTCAAGAACCAGTGGTTCCACTGGCAAAATGTATTCCTTCATCTTCTGTGGTCTATGCAATGTGTATGAGTGAATGTGAAACACTTTTGTACTGTGATCAAGTAGCATTTCATGCTTGCTTTGACCCAAGTGTAAATACACAGTGGGTATAAAGAGTGAGGGCTGGATATTGTGTGGTCTGAAAAACGCTTCCCTCTTGTAAAGGGAAGGACACAGAGCAGCAAGCCTGAAGGGAAAGACAAGATTCTGTGAGGAAGGAGGTCAAGGGCAATATTTTTAATGCCAGATTTGCAAACATATCCAGGAAAGTATTAAAGTTTATAAAAATCAGTGCTTGTCAGCAGTACCTGAGAGGTAATCCCGTGCCTTGGTCTTAGGCCAGCTATGCAGAACAATTCCTGACAGCAACATTATATTGCTTAGATGATCAAAAAGTATTTATGTTGAAGAGTACCATCTATTTCCATATGCTTTCCCATACAGTGATTCTCAGTGACAGATGCAGCACTGACCCCAAAACTCAAGAGAATGTAGAAATAGCACGTTCCCCAATGTCTGCCTGCTCTATATGCAAAGGTGGTTGAGGAGTAATAGAGGACTTCTAACTCTTCTTTGTAAAACTGTGCCTGATGATGATGCTTGTGACTTGCTTTCAATAGGCTGCCTTGCATCCTTGATCCCTATGTCCTTGATCAGTCCTCAGGCTGATGTAAATCAAGCTGCCCAAGTGCATCTTGAGCTGCAGAGACTGTAAAATCTAAAATATTCTGATATAAATACAAACCCTTCTGACATCAGAAACAAAGAATACAAAACTGAAGTGCTTTGGCATTCAGTTGTTTAGAAGCTGCTTTAAAATAACACATACACACACACACCACTTCCTAAATGATTTGCTTTCAAGCCACTAATTAATTTCATTGTCATGGACTGACTATAATTTTAAAATTCATTCAATCAGTGTGGGGCTGTAATTCTAACAAACACCATTCAATTCATATTGCATTTTTTTTTTGGTCCTAATAAGTGTTGAAAATACTAAATGTATCTAAATTTCACAGTCCTGCAAGCTGTCATTATACTGGATTATGAAGATGGTTGCACATATCAGTGAGGAAAGTAACTTCATTTTTTTAGAATGGTGGCATTTTTCCAAGCCGGGATCTGGGAAGCTACAGAGTAATATGGACTACATGGCAAATATCTGACATTTTAACATATATTTTCATCATATAGGTATTTTATCACAGGAATGGTTGAGATTAAATATTGCAGGTCCATTTAGCATCCACTTTACTTAAAGACTTTGTAAAAACTGAGTTCATTTTCAGATTAACTTTAGCATTTGTTCATTTGATGGCCTAGTATGTTGGTGAACCAAGCTACATAGGTAATAGTGGTAAATCAGGACAACCAAAAAGGATGACTTGAAGCAGCTTGCATAATAAATAAAGTACAAATTAAGACAGTTCTGAAATACACTCATGTCCTGATATCACTGAAGAAAGACTTACACATGAAATAAGGCAGCCTCCATGTAGTCCTCATTTGAATGCACTTGCTAAATACAAGGTGATAAATAGCACAGCTTATGCAACTGTCCACTTTGTGCAAGTGTCTGGATGACAGAAGCACTAAAGAAAAATTGTTTCATGTAGTACAAAGACGTGGATACCAAATGCTGTAATGTAGAATTGGGTAATGGTAGTGATGTTTTAGCTTTCAGGGAAACACCATGTAAGAAAGAGAACAGTGGAATAATTTCAAATTAAGCACTAAAGATGATGGCCTGCAAAAGTTGCTCTTGGATATTAGTTATGGTCATCCAAGAGCAAATTACTTAACTATTTCATAGTGTCAGAAATACCTCCTTGTCTTCCATCTTTGCATTATAAGATTAACTCTTGTTGTTCTATCTTCAGTTCCTACTTAGTTTGAAAATTTTCTATTTTTTATTTTGTTTTTAATAATTCTTCTAAAGAATATCAAATATTTAGTTTCCCATTTGCCTTTTTTGAAAGCAAAAGATTCTGATATGTAGTTGTATCCTTGGAGAGAAAATATCTGACCATCTTTTGACACCCCCAGATATTGGAATCTGAACCCTCACCTCCATGTCTCATTGCAACATCAAAACACAAAACACAATATAGGGAGCAGATGAAATATAAAATAATTATTCTGGAGGCTTATAAGATATTTATCTGCTAATTCTTTCAGCTTTGATGCAGTGAGTGTTGTAAAATAAGAGAGGTGGAAAACAGTGTCTTGCTGGTGTCATAACAATTGTGATATATCCGAGTGCTCTCTCATCTTTTGCACTCCATGAGCTTGTATCTGCAGCCTGAAAATAATTTGCACTGGAAAATCACTAGCAATTTTAAATTCTTTTTGCTGCTCTGATCTGGTTCTGCTATAAATTAAAGCTGTTCAAATCTGTCAAGATACACGTCTGACAAAAATCAATGGCATGATTGCACGGAGGAGCAGAATTGGAGAAATTTAGAAATAATTGTAGTACAACTTGTATTCTAAAACATCATCACTTGTCTGTTTCTTCTCACTTGACAGAGTGCAGAACAGATCAGTGCATTGTGCCGAAACTTCCAGGAAGTCCAAGCAAGCAATATGGAAGGACAGAAGGACAACCAGGATCCACCTCCAAGACCACTGGCTCGCCACCTTTCTGATGCAGATAGACTGAGGAAAGTCATCCAAGAACTTATGGACACCGAGAAATCTTATGTCAAGGTAAAAAAAAAATAAATAAAACATAGCTCGCATGTTTTTGAGGCTGACCATGACTTGTGGACCATCTTAATATATTTTGATCTTATCTTTATACAACCAGCCTTCCACAAGGGCCATAACCTACAAAGTCTCCTTATCTACTTGTTCCTGTTGTTTCTGGCAGACTTGCTCCTATAGAATGAATATAGAATATAGAAGCTGTAGGATTTGATGTAGTAGCATTACTTGTAATCAACTTGTAGCTGTATTGGTGAGTGGTCATCTGTGGGGAGAAGATACCTGCAAACAAAAAGGGTTTTCCAGGGGGTGTCTCCCCAGTTTTGAAGATGAAAATAAATCTGGTAGAAGAACAGAATAGTTTCCTACAAATGAGTATGTGGAAAAGAGTACATGATTATTTTTGAACAAGGAAAGCTAAAAGGCACAACTCCAGGTTATAGCACGACATGGAAGTTATTTCTCTTCTGACAGATAAGCCTACAATTTGTTCCATGTAGCTCTCTTCTTTCTATGAACTCTAAAAGCATGTGACTAGATGTCAGAGGAAACATGAGAACATCGATTTCATTGATCTCCAGCAAGAGGGCAGCATCCCCTTTTCTGGATCTCGAAACATTAATTACAGATGTCAGTACTTGCTGCAGTTACATTTGTGGAAAAGGAGAAAACAAACCACCAATGCACTAATACAGCCATATGCTGGACCCTCATTTATGATGTATCTTTTAGAGGAATTGCTTGAACAAAGCATGACCATGGAGGTCACTGATATACGTGAAAATCAGGAAAAATCCTGGCAGGTTCCAATACTTGTTATGGTGTTTTCTGGGAGATGCTCATTATTCCTTCTACATAGAATTTCTGGTGTGTCTCTTCTTGGGGTTGGAGAGCCCTGTAGGGGGCCCCAGTCCTGTTGTCATGCTTTGGTGGGGGGTAATAAGTCTTCAAAAATGGCACTAATTTTTTTAAGAAATGACTGAAAAATTCCTTGATCACACCTACCTGACAACATAACTGAACACTTTAATAACTTACAGAATTTTAAAATGCTACATATCCTTCTGAATTTTACTACAGATGTTTAATAAGTGGCAATTTATATAGTTGATTTAACATATATAATTAAAACATTTGATGCCATTCATATGGATGGACTTACTCAAAAATAATCATCTGTAATAATTCTTCCTCATGATAGGCTGAAATATAATTTATTATAATCAAGTTGTAAAGCCGTAAGCATGAAACAAAAACATTACAATGAAATCAGTTTGCCTCTAATTTAGTAGTACCTTCAGTGCTAACAACATGCAGGCTATTTTGTTACTGAAAAGGAATTGTATCTTTAGTTCATTCCCCAAACTTACCCCTATCTCAGGGCTGCCACATAAAGAACAGTTTCCAAATGGTACAGAAAAAAATGAACAAATATTCTTTTTTGCAGGACTTGAGCTGCCTCTTTGAGATATACTTGGAGCCGCTTCAAAAAGAAACCTTCCTTACTCAGGATGAGGTGAGGGAGTATCTAAAAAAATGTCCTTATCATTCTTTTATGGGTTAAGACCTTGGCACTTGGGTTTTTCTTTGCTGAGAGCATGACAGAAAAAGCAAACAACAAAGATGTCAGTAGGAATGACACCAGTCAGTGCCTTTCTCTCTGGTGTGTGCATCACTTCCTTTCCTTAAGGGGTAATTGTTATTCTGAATTAACTGCTGAGAAACCTTGACTTTCTGCATGTATTTTTCATAAAACCTGTTTGAAAAGTATTAACAAAGACATTACTAGCCTTTGCAATCTCTTTGTGTGTTCCATCTCCTTAGTCCACTGTTTTCAAAAGACCACTTTTAGCTCCATGGAGTGCTGTATTTCATAGCCTGATATTTTCCACAGATGGAGTCCTTGTTTGGCAGCCTGCCAGAAATGCTGGATTTCCAGAAGGTGTTTTTAGAGACCCTTGAAGATGGAATATCTTCTTCCTCAGATTTTAATACATTGGAAACACCATCTCAGTTCCGGGTAAATATTTCATCATTTCCTACTTTGTAGTGTGCCTGGAAATGTTTGTGAAAATCTGGCTTTAAGAAGTTTCTGGCTCTAAGAAGTTTGGTAGGCTTGCTTTTATGTTTGAAGCTTTACTTTGGATTACAGAGTTCTATTCAGCAATGAAAGATAAGTGCTATTTTTCATGGTTTTATCTTCCTCTCCATGGCAAAAGTCGCAACATGGGAAAAGGCAGAGTAGACTTGGAGTACACGATAAACTGGCAGTGTTTGTGAGGCAGAACTCCTTCGTAGAGTTTATTGTCACTGTGCTGAATTCTGCCCTGCCTGTGCTTCTCCCTGCTGTGCCCAACTAACCCCCAACAGACTGGGAGCTTTTCTTGTTAAATGCCATGAGTCTGAGGTCCAAGAAGCAGGCTTGTGAAGAGTAGATGGCTGTGGCACCACCTAGTACCTGCTCTGACTGGAGGAAGTAGATTCCCTGGCAATGGAGTCACTGGCTCAGGAATGGGTGTGACTGCTGGCAGGTCTCCTGAACAGTTGCTGCATTTTTGGGGAGCAAATGTTGATTAAAAGAGGGGAGAAGGCTGCTTTCCTCCTCCTTCAGTACTCCTCTTATATTTGCTTTGGGAGGCATTTTTCTAAAAATCTCTCTCTTGTGATTCAGTCCCTCCCACATCTTCCCAACTTCCCCTTCATCCAAGAACATCAGAGGTGTCCTGTAATTACCACCTGCCTGAAAAAAGGAAAACAGCTGGAAAGTAATCCCATATGTGTTTTACTCTGTCCCTTCTGGCTTTGGCACTTTTATGCCTTGCTTCCTATGCCTCACGTTTTATTCCCAGCACAACATAGTTACATGTCTCCTGATTTTTGTTCCTGTGCTGCCTGAAATATAAAGTAAAACAGAATACCTGCTGAGGAAGAAAGGAGAAAATTGCAGGCTATGCCTAAATAGGCTGGCCTCTACATTCAGCAAAATACAAAAATATCATTGAGTTACTAGCAGTAGTATATTCATGTTATATATATATAAAATACGTATAGAAAGATAGCAGATACTCCGCCTTTGTGTCTGCTTGTTGTATGCCTGAATATTTATTTAGGATTCCAGTAGTGAACTAATATTTTGATTGTTTTGATTTCAGAAATTGCTGTTTTCCCTTGGAGGCTCCTTTCTGTATTATGCTGACCACTTCAAACTGTACAGTGGCTTCTGTGCAAACCACATCAAAGTTCAGAAAGTTCTTGAGAGAGGTAATTTATTGTCTTCATTACTGTAATTCACTTGCATGAATTCAAACTGCAGTGAACTACTGTAACAAATCTTGTCAACTTGCAGAGAATATTGGATAAAATCAAGGAATAAACATTGGTATAAGATAAGGACTGATCCGGTATCTTTCAACAGGAAGATCAGAGGTTCTGCTAAGCATGGTATAGACCTGAATAATAAGATTCCTTTTGTAGCCTCTAGGCAGTAGCCTGGAGAGCTGTAGAAACACCTTCCACAAGTTTATGCTGTCTGCAGGCTCAGACTCCATAAAAGCAGCAACAAATGGTTTAATAGATCAGGAATTATTTCCTCTGCCATTTGCTGCAGTGCAGTGGAAAAATTAGAGGAATCGTCTCACCTTTTTTAAATTGCTCTCTCAGCCCTTTTGAATGTTATTTGAAGTTTCAGGTAATTATTATGAAATGCATAGTGTACACTACTCTCTGTAAATCATCCATTGAAAAGGGCGAGAGTTTTGGTGCTGGGTTCAAGTTGCCATTGCATGGTTTTTTTTAATTATTGTAGCTTCCATGACTTTCATGTTCAACTGAACCGATTCTTTTTTTACATCTAGCCAAAACAGACAGTGCATTTAAGACCTTTCTGGATGCTCGAAATCCTACAAAGCAACATTCTTCTACACTGGAGTCATATCTCATAAAGCCTGTTCAGAGAGTGCTGAAATATCCTCTGCTTTTAAAAGAACTGGTGTCGCTGACAGACAATGAGAGTGAGGAGCATTATCATTTGACAGGTAACACCTTCTTTTCTTCTACAGGAATGAATATGAGTTAAGTTTTATTTCCTGCCATTTCTGACGATACAGGTAGACAGCACAAAACCTGTCAAAACCTAGAGAGACCTTCTCCTTAAAAGTATTTTTTATTCCTTTAGCTAAAGCTTCTACTTTGTATGTCCAAGTCCCTTTGAGAAGTAGGTATGCCCAGGATTTGCCATGGCAAGTAGGACTGCGATCTTTATCCTCGTGCACAGGAGCATGTCAGGTCACAGTGTTGCCTTTTTATTTATTTTTTTTTAAAACCCACTTGAGAAACTCTGACCAAGGCTCCATCTTGTGGTTATTATTTAATTCTTGAAATATGTCAGAGTTTAAGAGCACCACAGAAGGAAATATTTGTTGTTTGAGGTCTTTCTGCAACCCTTGCTTGTGTAGAAGAGATCTTTGTCAAATGTTTGCAGTCCTCCCATGTGGAGAGACTTATCAAGCATGCATTTGAGTTGATTCCTTTTCTAGGCTCACATGCCTGAGATTTCAGCCTCACAAATTCCAGTTCAGGCCTGTCATAGCACCCGGTGGATAAAAATCAAGAGATGGATTTTATGGATCGATTGTCATTTTCACAAAACAGATGCCGACAAAATAGACTGTCAGTAAAAACTCATGAGCCTCTTACTGACTTCAAAAGGAGCTTCCAATATTGTTCCCTTCCCCAAACAAGCTGGGGGTGGGGACTTCATTGCAGATCAGGATAGATGCCAAACTGCTAAATGCTGTGCCATTAGGAATTGATGAAACAAAGGATCTCTGTCCAATTCCATTCTGAATTAATACAAAAATCTCATGGAATCCAGCGACATTCTTGTTAGGAAAACATAATTTAAATAAATCCTGGCCACCAGCATTGCATGTGTACAGCCTACGAGGAACTTGGACAGCCTAACCCTGTAGTTCTTTGTCCACTCTGGGATGACACAAGTGCAATTTGTTTGTCTTAAAGATCATTAGATAACTTATTCTAGGATGAGTGTAGATTACTCCAGATATAGGTCCCAGTGGCCCTATATCTACAAGATGCAAGATTTAACCATGGTACTGTCATACTGCTATAAATATTGATAACTTTGGGGGCTTGTCACTGGAATGCTTATTGCAGCCTTTTCAGCTATTTAAGACACCACATGAGCATTTTTCACTTACTCTGACCAGGAAGTATTTCTTCTGCTGTTGCTATGAGAAAGTACTATTGATACAGAGCTATAAATCAGTTCACCAGACTTTGGGAAGGTGACATCATTTTATGTGCCTCAAGAGGAATTAAATTTAAAATTACCATATTTAGAAAATACAAATTAATTACATAGCTGTGTATAAAATTTTTAAACCTTACAGAAGCTCTGAAGGCAATGGAAAAAGTAGCAAGTCACATAAACGAGATGCAGAAGATATATGAAGATTATGGCACTGTGTTTGACCAACTGGTTGCAGATCAAAGTGGAACAGAGAAAGAGGTAAGAGAAGAAAAAACATGTTGCATTGACTCTTGAAGCATTATCCAGCTTGCTATTGGGGCTTCATCTCTTCCTGAAGTAATTTTGGAAATGTATTCGTGCTGGGCTTGCTCCATTCTCTAATATTTTGACTTCTGTTTTGTATCTGTCTGTTAAATTTCTTTCTGTCAGTAGGTTATGGTAAAGTTTTCAGACAGCTGCCAGAGCTGCATTCTGGACTGACAGGAATTGCAAGCAGGAGTAGATACAGTTCTCAGTATGGGAAAAAACCCTCTTGTCAAAACATTGCAGAGATTATCCATGCCCCAAGGCATTCAGATTTTATGCTATTGAGTTCTTAAGTTCTTAACATATTTTTTCACCCGTATAAATGAAAATGGCAATTTGAGGGATTTCACATTAAGATCTGTTATTCTCATTCTCTACACTTCCAGTGCTGAGGCATGCAGGAGTATTTGACAGAGCAAAACCCATTAGTTATACAGACTGTGTGCAGTCATCTCCCAGAACTGGGGCAGCAAGGCCTCAACTTAGCCATTTACATCAAACAATTACTAAGCAGATCAAATATGTAAAACTGGATATCAGATATGAGAGATGTCATCTCAGTTGTTTCATTTCCTGCTAGTAAAAGTCAAACTGTCCCTGTTGACTACCTGGTTTCTCATCATTTATGGGGAAACTAAACTTGACAGCCTGTGATATTCTTCAGCATTATGTTGTGTCCCACAGAAGAAAGGAGCCTCAGAGTACAAGACCTCCATTAATTCTTCCATTGGTAGTGTCATTAATACTAATTACTCTGTAGAAATTAAATATATTTACAGCTAATAATAAACCTGGTGTTTTATAACTAGCTATATGCAAGTGTAGGGGCTTATTACTTTGTGTACTTAGGGGCTATTACTTTGTATATTTGTAACCTGTTTTGAAAAAAGGGATTACTCACACTTTTCCTGTTGTAGTGAAGATCTCTTTCTATACACAAATACAGAAAACATAGATCCTTAAAATTATCAATGTGTACTAAAAGGCAGCACTGATGTATATATTTTTAATTATATATTCATATATATATTTATATATTATATTTAATTATATATTATGTTATAATTTAACACAGGTGACAGAGCTTTCAATGGGAGAACTTCTGATGCACTCAACAGTTACCTGGCTGAATCCTTTCCCATCGCTGGGCAAAGCAAGGAAAGACCTTGAACTTACAGTATTTGGTAAATGTTTTCCTTAAGGACTCTGCGCTTTTAAATCTTCAAATCTGAAGATTGCCACATTAGATCTTCTCACAGGATAAAAACCCCAAACTCCTTTCCCTGTAGTCATGTGATGTCTAGGGTGGAGTTATATGTGAAAAAATACATAGCTGTATTTTCCTGACATGAAAAAAGGTTATATTTATTTACTTGATGGTACTGTTTGGTCTGTGAGCCACCCGCAGCTGCTGTCTTGCCTATATTTAAACTATGGAAATCAGTGATTTTCAAGAGGCAATATCAGAGTCTATAGAACAATCTGTAAATGAGGCTTTCAAAAGAGGCTTGCAGGAAAATCATGATTTATTCTACTCTTGTGAATTCAGACTAACTTCTGCTTTACAGCTACTGCATTGAAATCCCCATCCAGATTATTTTAACCTGAAAACTGATGTGGAAATGAGAGCTTACAAACAAGAGTCCATTTCTTAAAAAAAGATTATTTTAATATTTCAGTGGATAAACACCTTCAGAAGAACTCCATGTTGATGGAGTTCTCTTTCTCAGGCCACTCCTTCCCCGGGAAGCATAGTTAAGATGCTTCAAACAGAAGAACAAACTATTGAACTGCAGGAAGAACAGATTGTGTCCTTCACAGCACTCTCTGGCTTATAGGCCCTTCATTCCACTCAAAAATGCCCACTCTCTACAGAAAGAAAACTTTTACATCTAACCTACATCTTCTGTATTTGTTTATGTGATGACTTACAGGAGATAGGTGGTTGCTGGTAGTTTCAGAATAAATGTACAGAATGGCTTCATCCTAAATGTTCAGAACAAAATCTGAGGAAAAATAGTGCCTTTGCATGAAAGTGCAGGATGAAAAACCCAGCTGTCATCTCAGCACAGGGAAAATGCTTTTCAGTGTTTGCTTATCTCATCCTTCACATTACCATGCCTATAATAATCAGTTCTGTAAGATAGTATTTTCACTGAATATTGTAATATTATGCCTATAATTAACAGTTTCCTTTTTCTTTCTCTTTTCAGTTTTTAAGAGGGCAGTAATACTGGTGTATAAGGAGAACTACAAATTGAAAAAGAAAATGGTAAGTCTGGTGTCACTGGAGGTGGTGGGTTTTTGATATTACTGCAGTGTGAAATGGAATGGACCCACATCAGCATTCAAGGGGGAGTGACTGAGATGAAACACCGCTTTCCCTTGCTAGGCTGGAATTATGGCTATCCTGCTAAAACAAGTGCTTAGTATCTGTGTAGCAATACATATATTTTGTAATTTAGTAAGCATCATCATCATCTTCTGTGTGAGCCCCACATAAATTTTATCAAGTAGAATATGAAACATTGCTATGCAGAAATCACTAATTCTTCCAGATAGCATTTATGATGGCCTACGTTACAACAGGATGTAGGTGAAAGATCTTTGTTTTACAGACCCTTGATTACCCTGGAAGGAAAGGAAAAGGGGCATGTAATAGGAAAAGCCAATATTATAACATTCTCTGCACCCACTTTCAGACCTGAAATGTGGAAGTCAGGTAGAAAATTTTATGTTCCAAGTACCAGTAGTGATATACTGCACCATGCTCATTGTAACAGATGGAGGGGCTCTAAAAGTAGCAGCAGCAGCTACATGATTAATGTATTCTGCTAATCAACAGTCTGCATGTTCTTTCACAGGGAACTTCTTCCCTGGTAGTACTTCTAGGGAAAGTATTATTTTTATCTGTTAAAATCAAATTACTTTTAAAAGTTGAAGCAATTACGAATTCCAAAGGTTCTGTCTATCACCATTTTGACTACTTTTATAAGTTCATTTTAAGGGAATGAAGGAAAGTTTAATCAGTTTAGTTTTTCTTCAAAGGCAGGTCTTTTACGAGTAGCATGAAACACCAGCACTTCTTCTATTTCTTAGAAATACCCTTTGTTTTCTTTTTACAGCCTGCTAATGTTCGTGCTGCACATAATTATGGTGACTTGGATCCATTTAAATTTCGTTGGCTGATTCCTTTATCTGCTCTTCAAGTCCGACTGGGGAACACAGCAGGTAACTCTCTTGCAGTAAATGCTTTAGGACTGAATGCTTTTCTGGGATTCTGTGATACTGCTTCTTCCAGATGTCTTTCTGAGCCTCTGGAAACAAGCAGGTGTAGAGAAAATACCATCTATCCACTGTTACCTCTGCACTCAGGGAGTACAGGCTTGACACATTTACATACTTTCTTCATTTGGTATGTTGACTTCTGTGCGTTAAGGGAGATGTAACATGATGTAAAGGAATGACAGAATGGAAATTCCCAATAAAAGGCAGGTGGTTTGCCACAGTTGACATGCTGGTGACATGCTGGTGCTGTGTGTGCACTGATCCTCATGTTTTTTTCAAACCGGGGAAAAGTGACTCTAATTTGTGGTAGTAAAAGGGCTGTGGGTTTATTTTCAAGCTGATCTTTGTAGTCCTATCCACTTCTGTATGTTCTATGAAGAGTCACAAGGTCTTCAGAGCACACCTGGGTGAAGGCCTGTTAAGGCTGGAAGACATGGAGAAGAACAAAAATGGGGGAAAGCAACTCCCCAGAAGAGAAGTTATCAAAGGCAGTGCTAGGCTGCCGCAATAAGAGAGCTCAGGAGACTTTCTCTTGGGTTCCACCTTGGGTGAGATCATCTGTAGCTCCACACGTGGCTGAGTTAACACTGCCTTCTGGAGAGTAGAGGAGCTCTAGCCTGGTCTTTCTAATGCCAGAGCTTTTGTGGTGTATGCTAAAGTATAACGTTTCCTTCCATCCACAGGAACAGAAAACAGCTGTATTTGGGAACTGATTCACACCAAGTCAGAACTAGAAGGCAGGCCAGAAACAATTTTTCAGTTGTGCAGCAGGTAAGCTTTACAAGGAGATTGTATTTCACAAATTACATTAATGGACTTTTGAAAACAGGAAGTATTTTCTCCCATGTGACCTTTGCATAAGCAGTTTCAAAATGGCACGCATTATTTGAAGCCAGGCACTACACCTTTAACTGTTCTTAACTACATAAAGTATAACAAATCCAAATGGGTGAATTAGTGAATCAGATGCAGTGATTCAATGTCAGAATCTGCAGATACAGGAACACAAGCTCCAGTGGGCAGGTTTTATCAAGACTCTCAGCTTGTTAACTGAGAGTTAAAGAAAAGAGAATTTTCTTCAAACTTGAAACTAAAGAAATTACTTTCTTGTAAAGACCAGTTAAGGTGGTGATTCCCTCATAAAGAATTTACCTTTCAAGTCATTTTCTAAGAGGAAGTAATCAAGATGTCAAAATACAAGGTGTGTAAAATGTCTAATACTGTTAAGATGTCCCTGCCCATGGCAGTGGGGCTGGAACTAGATGATCTTTAATGTCCCTTCCAACTCAGAACATTCTATGATCTTCTGATAGCTGTAAACCCATTACTAAAGCAAGCTTTTGAAAAAAAAAATCACTGCACTAAAGCCCATCAGCAGAAAGGAAAATTTTATCCCAATGTCAAACTTTGGAGAGGAAAATTAAGTTCTGTATTTTCTTAAACTTGCAGTGATTCTGAGAATAAGACTAACATTGTGAAGGTCATCCGTTCTATTCTGCGGGAGCATTTCAGACGTCACATAAAATCTGAGCTACCACTGGAAAAAAAATGTAAAGATCGCCTCATCCCACTTAAGAATCGTGTACCTGCAACAGCCAAACTGGGTAAGAAACACCTTCTCAGGTGAAAACTGAGAAGGTGTCCAGACTCTGGTGCTGGTAGGGTGTTCACAATTACTACCCATGACCATAGAGTGTCATGTGTCAGACCCAGAAATCCCATTTTTTTTTTTTTTTTTGACTGGAGAAGGAGTAGTTTCTCTACCACTCAGTATGTGACAAGGGCTAAAAGACATAAGCAGATTTGCTATCCCTCTGCCCTGCACTGTGTCATTAGCCCTTTTCAGAGAAGACTTAATAAGGCCCAAATTAATTTTGCTGGGAAGGAACAGACCCACCACCCTTTGGCATAGAATGTTAGTGTTCTTTCCCCTGGGTTCCCTTTAGTAACTCAGCCCTAATAACATTTACAGCTAGAACAACTGGCAAAGGGCAGGGGTCTTGCTTCTTTCAATGCACAAAATCTGCATCCCAGCTGATACTGCAATTAAGTACAGACTTCAGACATTTTAGTTAAATGAATAGTTACTAGTATTTCAAGTTCTCTGTTGGATCAGCCCTCTGTAAAATCCCCTTAACAGCAGAGGATCTGGAAGAGTTTAACTCCTGCCTACACCTGGGCCCTTCAGTGTTGAGGTGCCCAAGTCAGTCTTTTTTTCTGCAGAAGTGTGCAATTTGTGACTATAGTTTTTTGGAGGATTTTATATATATCACACACAAAGGCAAGCACAGAGGCCTAGGATAGGTGTAATGAAAACTGTGACATGAGTCACACTGAGCGCTGACACATCTGACTTGGAATGACTATGTCCATCACAATCGTAAGTAGGGAATATTAAGATAACAGTATATATATTATATTTTTTTTTTCTGAAAAGCATAAACCTGCACTTTCACTCTGCACAGCTTCCACGAGATCCTTGAAGGTACTGAAGAAGTCATCCAGTAGTGAGTGGAACAGTGACCAGGGGAAAGGCACCTTCCAGGACTCTGATGAGTGCAGCCTAAGCAGCAGCACTCAAAGCAGCAGCTGCCACACTTCTGAGAGCATCCAGGAGCCCAAAAATTCATCTCCTGATAAACATGCAGAGAGCCCTGCATCTGACTTCTCTAATGTTCTTGTCAAAGAGTCTGATATTCTCAGTGATGATGATGATGACGAGGACTATCGGAGCCTAAAGAAAGGCAGCCCTACAAAAGACATTGAAATACAGTTCCAGCGGCTGAAGATTTCAGAGGAACCCAGTGCTGACTCTGAACAGTCTCAGGCTGCTGAAAATGAGGAAGGAGATGGCTTTCAGATAGCAGAGCATCCAAAGCTCGTGCGGGGCCATTTCTGCCCAGTGAAGAGAAAAGTAAACAGCACAAAGCGTAACAGAGGAACTCTAATGGCAATGCAAGAACGTCACCAATCCCTTGACAGTCACTCTGATGCTGCAAACCTGGATCTGAACTCTATTTTAGAGAGAGAATTTAGTGTCCAGAGTTTAACATCTGTAGTTAATGAGGACTGTTTTTATGAAGCTGTGGAGAGGCATGGAAAATCTTAGCTTTCTAAGCACTATATTGAAATATTCATTTGAAGTCCACATAAAATTCAACAAACATTTTGCTTTAAAACTAGTAAATTCACGGAAGCTGCAGGAAAACTACTCTCTGATTTTGTGCACTAATACATTTTTGCTCAAAAACAGCTGTAAAGGATTCTTAAGTTATTTTAATTTATTGTGGATCAAAAATAGATTAAGTTGGCCCAGGTTTGTAAATTAGTTCATCCCTTTCAAGAAGTTATTAAGATGATGTAATGTTCTTGGGGATGGCCTCATTAATATTTTAAGTAATGTGGAAAAGGTGCTAGTGAGTGGCAGAGTGGTTTACAATGGGAAGTAGCATTGCAAACTGAATTTTTCAATAACTTGGGCATTTTATTTCTTTGGTTTTCATGTTTGCTTTATTTAAAGCACAATTAAGTTATTTTAATGTGTTTTAGTGCACAACAGTGCAGAACTTTCATTTTTGTATGTTTCAATGCTGTTTATACTTTATACATATGTGTAAATACAAAAACAAAGCTTGGCCTGTAATCTTTTATTTGACTGTATTTTTTATTTTCTCTATGAGCCTGTACAGTAAAAGACAAATAAGTATTGTACTTAGCCATGTTTTCTATTTTTTATTGTGCTGCTTTTCTGTAGTTGGAGCTTTAAATCCCGAATTCTTTGCTTCTGCATAAATGAGAAGAGTATTAGCAGACCTTGAGGCAATTGGTGCACTTTATCCTCCCATAAGCCAGTCACTTGAGTGTATTTATAAGAGTCTTGGCTTCTGTTTTCTAAATTACTCTGCACAGTAGGATGTTCCAGGATAAAAAAGCACAAAAACCCAAACACCATCTTATATGCTGATGTCTGAAAAGTATTTTTCTTCCATTTCATTAAAGCACTTTTATTCATAAGATTTATTATATGAGAAGTATTGCAACTTAATTACCTGTCTCACAACGTACCTTGTCTCTTGGTATGTGTTCTAGCCATTGCCCAGGAGTAAAAAGAACCTGGATTGCCTTTTCCCTTTTGTCTGTAGCTGAATGGAATACAGAGAGATGCCTTCCCTCTATACCACTTTCTCAAAAGTAGGTCTTTCTTATCTGCACAGATGTAGGAACATCAAAGCTGCCTTTTACTGAGTCAGCACCTGTAGATCAAGGAGTTAAAATGAATAAAAAAAAATAAATTGTGCTGTTACAGCTGATTTTCCTCTTCAGTCTGTTCAGATTGACCAGTACTTCCAAGTAATCTTCTTGTCTTCTTTTGCCGTAGTTCTTCTCTGTAGTTGAACACAAAAAGGCTTGGGTCTTCATCACACATTTTCCTATATTCATTGCACAGGTTTCTAAATTGTGACATAGAGAGCTGAAAAGGACGCAGAGTTGGATCAACATCTGCTCTCATCATCAGCTGTTCTGTTCTTTTTAAGCGTTCGTTTTCAGGAAACAAGGTCCTAAAAGATATGAAGAAAAATTTCAGCAATTCAGACAGACAATTACATTTCCCTTAGGAGTAATATGGAATTTACTTAATAGTAAACCTGTATTTATTATGTCACTATTTTAGCTCTGGCCCTCTTAACATACCTCATTATCTGAGCAATGGAAACATATAAGGGTCCTTTTTCTGCAAATATGAATTAGGACACCATAGGAAGGCACTTATATAGATTCTAGACTAAACACAGGCATGTATGTTCATGTTTGCTAACATTAGAAAGAGCTTTCTGTATGGATACAAGCACAGAGCCTTCTTAGAATTAGCCTTGTATTTAGAAAGCAACAACAGATTAAACTGCACAAAACAGATCAGATTCAAACAAATATGGCTTTCTTTCAGACCGTTTCATTCTAATGGAAAGAGTTTTTGCTTGTCATTAATACCCTGTTTCTAATGTCAGGAAAAAAAGCCAAGAAAGAGAAAAGGAGTATTTAATTGCCAATCACTTTTTAATATTTAGAATGTGGGAGAATGATTTTGTTTCCAGTTTTGTCATTGTTCACAGATAGGCATGTCAGTAAATTTACTCTGGGGCCAGATGCGTTTGTACCTCTCTCTCAGAAGTTCCCCAAATTTGAAGAGTATTAGGGAAGTGATTTATGATGTCACACAAAAATACATACTACACAGTGCAAACTATTGAAAGGACCATCTCTTATCAGCAGTATTCTCAGCCTAGAATAGGCCAGAAAAGCAAAAAATCTGCACCTGATTCATGGGCATTCCTCAATTTTCAAATTCAATTTGTATTGCATATATAATACCTAAAAATATTGTGTATCTAAATACAGTAACATCCCCCTCCACACACCAGATGTGTTTGGCAGGTTGGCTGGACAAACTAGTCAAAAGGCTTTGTACAAGTAATGATAATTGGTTTCTGGCGGGTGCATAGAACACAAAATTAAGAAGGGGTTTAAAATTATAAGTGAAAAATGAAACTTCTGGGAAACCTGTTTTGAAGTATGTGTTACTTCAGGCCTTTGTCAAAATGTTCCCATTAGTTCAGCATCTAGGTCAGCAAGGTTAAAATGGCTTAATTTTTATTTCAATATCCTTCTTTCCTTTGATTCTGTAGTTAAAAAACATACCTGAGTGAAGTCAACCTAGTCTTTTTTTTACAGACTATGAACCATCTTAAAAATCTGTGAACCACACCTCAAACTATAATATGAACTTCATAGCACAATCTTGTATTTCACATCTCAAATCCCAGAATTCATACACAAATATAAAGTGATTCTGTTGCCTTGTTTTTATACAGATTGTGTGATGGAGAACCTTTTAAAGAACATAACAGCTTTTATATACACCAAAATTTGCTATTTTTTTTGGGTCAGCTAAAGAATAAGAGGATTGTGTTTCTTAGCTGCAAACTAGGGCTACGGTATGATAAGCTTCTAGGGGAATACGTGACGTCCAAAAGTTCAGATTCCTCCTCCTTGCCTCAAAAGAATGTAAAGTAGTTATTAGCAATTTGAGATTACACAAAAGTCAGGAGGTTTTTTTTTAAAACTTTGGTAAGAATATTGTACATAACATAGATAGGCTGATTGCACATGCCTTCTGCTTACATTGTCAAGAGAAACCATTCCTTCACAGTAGAAAAAAAGAAAGAAAAGAAAGAAAACTATCACCACCCTGTAAGTCAGATCCAAACCAGTCTGGAGTTTGGACACCTCGTTTTCTAAATACTTCCAAATGCATACTCAAACTTTAACACAGAGAAATCTATACTCATTTTAGATCCCAATGGCTGCATCCCACACATCAATGGCATTCACAGCCTCAAGGAAAAAGAACCCAATAACCAAAAACTAGATGCAAAATTCTTTGTTCACCTTTAAAACAGTGACACAGAAGGCTTGTAGTACAGTAAGGCAGTATCCACCCTAATTCTAGACTCTATCAGGGCTAAAACTATGCCCAGCAACATTCAGGGAGCCCAGGCTGCAGGAGATGCCTCTAGTCCTAACAGCATCTCTGTCACACATTTAACAGTGCTGAATGCTGAGGGCTGCCCATAGTAAGTCAGACATGTGGCGGTGTTGGAGTTTAAACAGGATCCTTGGCAAAGAGACTGCAGGTTTCCTCACATCAGAGAACCTCTGATGTGAGGAAATTAATAAATTCCCTCAGTAAGACACTGGGGTTTTAAAAAAACCAGTAAGAACTCTGTAAAAGGGCAAGCACAGAAAGAAAAATGTGACCTTTTGACATTAGCCCCAAATAAGTAAAATTTCCTATAGGTGATGTTCTCCTCACACTGCCATCTCTAGTTCTGGATTTTGTGTTTTTTTAACTCAATCATTCTGTAGTTTTTGTGGTTGGGTTGGGTTTTTTAAATTTCTGAGACAGATAAACTATTGAAAAGATGACCACTTTATCCTAGTGATTTTTAACTGCCCTAACAAAAATGCACAAGTAATTATTACATAAGATATTAATTTCATACTTTTGTGTCTAGAAACCAGTCTGTAATGGAAACATCTGATGAACTATGATGACTATTTAAAACTTGAAGAATAAAATCAAAATGCATAGCTGATTTAGTAGCTGATGCATTTACAAAAACATTACCCAGGAATTTTTTATTAAAAATACTTACTCAATTCCACGGAAGCAGTATTTTCTTCTAAACTGAAAAACACTTTGAACCACTTTTTCTACCAGCTCAAATGGCTGCTGTATCTTTGGTTCCACCAATGGAGTGAAATGCACCACAGCCACATCCACCTATAGGGAAAAGAAAGATATATTTGAGTAGACATCTTCCTCTGAGACATATTATTTCTAAGTTACCTGGCTAGACATCAGCAATTGGGCACAATATAAGGTGGCATTCTTGCAGCAGGTGCCTAATGTCATGGTATGGAATATAAAGATTTGCTTTAGCTTTCAAGACCCTACAGAATTTTAGTCTTAGTTATCTACATATTTCCAATTAGTTCACATGCCATTAGTACTTGGTATTTTTTACCCCCATGGCACTTTGTCCATTTAGAGCAACTTTCATGTAATCCGTAAAGTAATTAGCACTTCTGTCTTCAGATCCTTCCACAAGATAATTCTGACATAAAACACAAATTAGGTAATATTTGATATACAGGCTGAAGGGCAGCTGGAGAAAATTGGTATTATAATTAGAAACCAAACCCATTCCCTATACGTTTTCTGTTGCTTCAGGGCTTTTCTAAAATGTAAGCCAAGGAATTGCTTTTCAACATATTAAGATTTCTAGTCTATTTAAAGGAATATTTATATATTTATATACATATTATATATATATATTTAAATAATTAAAGGTAGGTAGAAATAAGTGCACTCAGTTTATATGACCACACAACTCCATATTTACACACTGTATCACAGTTCATCCAAAATTATGTTTGAACAATTCCATGAAGATAAGCTTGTATATATTCCTTTATAGTTCTCAAATTAGACTGGTTCACAGAACAGTCGCTTGCCCTGTGTCTGAAAATAGAATGAAATAATATGTACACACTTTATGTTTTTTTTATATGTGTGTCTGTTGATATACATATATGTATGTCATGCAATTACAGAGACACTGTATTATATAGAAACTTTCTGAATTCAGACCTCTGTATTAAAAATTAGGAGCTGGACTAAAACTAAAGTTCTGCACAATAATGAATAAAGCAGCTCATCTTCCAAACTAGATATTAAAAACAGTAAAAAGGAAAAATTTCTGTGGAGGAGCACATTGAAAATTTGTACAATGTGTACAAGTACTGTATGGATTTCTAAAATGCCAGATTTTAAAAAATATTTAGTCTCTTATTAGAAAGAGTCTGCTAAAATGATAGGCAACCACTGAATTTTTACAAAAGATCTGACAGTCAATAATGGCACTCACAGAACATGAATTTAACATCACATGTGCTAGTTCTGACAGAAAAAAGAGACACAATCAGACCAAAGAACAGCTGCTGCTTGAACCACAGTCTCAGTGTACCAATTGTTCCTGATAACCCAGAGCATGAGACTACTTCAAAAAAGAAAGTTTCTCCTACTGCTTCAAACAAAACTGTTCATAGCAACCTCTGATGTGGACATAATCTGACACAGAGGTACCATCCATCCATTTTGTTCTTTCTGTGGGAACAGCTCAGCTGTTAAGTACATCTATCCAGTACAAATGTTTCTACAACACAAATTTCAAAGGAATTGTAAAATCCAAACAATGTAAGTTTTTCATGTAGACAGAACTTAAAAAACTGAGCAAAAATACTGGCTGGAGAAAGGAAAGAAAATATCAATTAATGGTGCTGATGAAGAAAAAACCCACAGCAAGTTTCCAGTGTTAGAACTGCTGATCCCATGCATATATTACTGGAGTGTTTTTCTGTAGTTGTCTAGCTTCTCTGAAAGCAAGAGTTAAAAATACAAAGAAAAAATACTTAAAATTACTGAAATGTGAAGCACAATAACTTATTTAAAAACCAGGTGACAAAAAAACTTGACATATGGAATCTGCAGTGAAACACACATAAATTATTTCCCAAAGCTGATTTTTAATTCTTCAGGTGTTCAGAGCATCAGCCTTTGCTATGGGTTGCTCCTATGAGGAAGACTACAGAGATATAGAAAAAACTTGTGTTCACATTGAGTATAAGAAAAGTTAATCTTTCTGAACAGAGCACATACATAATTCACATGTCAAATCAGCTCTTTGAACAGGAATTCTAAAGGCACATGCATATCTAGGAAATATAATAAGGCATTACCCCAACAAAATAAGGGGTAAGAAAACAACCAGAGTCCATGTGGCATCACCTAATCACCTCAATTTTGCAGAAACGCTCGTAAGTGAGAAATGAAGGCTCTTTGGGAGTTAGAGACACATCTTTAACAAAAATTTCTAAAGGAAAAAAGCACATAATCTAGAAACAGTGTACTGCTTCAGAGCCAAAGAGCTCAATTTGCAATCTCAAGGCCAGTGGGCAATAATTTCTGCTTCTGAAACAAAACACAGCACTCCTCAGCTCCATTATAGATGCTGTTTTCTTTAGACCCCAGGAAAGCTGCTTGGTTACTATAGCAACAGATACAGGAGAAAGCTTTTCATTTGTAAATGGCCACTCCTTTAAAATAATACATGCTATTTTTCCCATACTTTTAATATGCATCAAATAGAGAGTAGAACTATGAAAGCCAATAGAGTACACAAGAGCACTTAAAATTCACTAGTTGATTTGATGATAATTTTACTACTAATGCTTTTCCCCCCACCAATTATGTTAGAAATATTTACAAAATAACACTGAAGTCTTACAAAATAATGAATATGAAAATCATTCAACTGATACATCCCAAACTGTCAACAGTACAGCAATTATTCACCCCTTACTGTTTTAGTGCATCTGTACAATGAAGGTTTATGTTCTGGTGGGGTAGGAGGCACACATAACAGAGTACAATTTAATTCACACAAGTCTGCTGCCTTGCTAATGAAATCAACACTCTAAATCAGAATAAGCTTAAATGAGACAATTTTTCTAATTGTTGACAACAAAGGTCTCATAATGGGCAATACATGTACCTTGCAACGGGGCTATATTAAAAGCAAACCCACATGACTTTTCCTCAAGATGTAATTTACTCATAGGGAACTAAAACTGAAGCAGAACAATTTCATTAAAACAAACTGTTTGAGATCCTACTGAGATAGTTCTAAGCCAGCACTTTCACAATCCAAGTATTCAGTAGCATTTTATCTGTCTACTACAAACAAACGTTAGGTCTAACACCAGATATGTGCAACTCATAGCAATCTTGTCCAGATGAGAGTTTACTTTTGGCACACTTCCAGCAGAAAGTAACTATGCCTCTGCACTAATAAAAATAATTTCTGTGTAAGAAGCAGCTCCGCAGTAACTCCATTCACACCAGGCTCACAAACAGAATCACAAGAGACCCAAAGTCAGGTACAGAGCCTGTGGGTAAATCATTGCTGCAACAAGCAAGACCTTTCTCACAACTTCTTGATTTTTCAAACCAACTTGTGAAGGCCACTTCTCTGAAGTGCTGCATTTACCATGGAAGCCTTACCACTAGCTTTATTCCCTTATCCTTTTATACAGCCTTATACAAAGCTAACAAGTTATAGGATAACCCATGGAAGGCTAAAGCTATTAAGGAACAGATAAGCAAAGCCTGCAGTAGAATAGAAGTGTCCTGCTGCTCCAATTAAAAATTAAAATAAATTACACAGTTCTTTTCTAGGAAATTTAAACTCTTAATAAGATTATCTGTGATAAAAAAAACCCCAACAACTGACAAACAACAAAACTCTCTGGCTCCACTGCAACTTAAATTATTTCCCCCCAGTCTGTAAGTCTACAGTTTCTGGATTCTCCAGATTTTACTTCATTTAATCACTGCTCACACTTTCTATCACAGAACCTGGATATCATTATGTATTTAGGACTAAGGGCTGCCGTCTGTTTTATTCCATAATCTCTTTGCTTTCCCTTACTGAGTGTTTTTCAAACAAAACTCATTAAACAAAGTACTCCTTTATTCTCGGGTAGATGGAACTAAGAGAGGGAACAAACAGCAGTAATGCACTCGCTGTGGAGAACAGAAAAAAAACAACATTCCAAGAAATTTTGATAATACATGCCAATGCAGTTTTATATGAGAAGGGATAGTCCCATTCAAGAGAAACTGCATTTTCCAGGACATCTACAGTGAAGAAAACATCCAGACCTCACAACCAGCAGTAAGTCCTACACAAACAGGAATGAAACATAACTGTATTTTTAATTACAATTGTATTGCTTATACTTGAATTTATCATGCCTTAAACTTGGTTCACCCTATTAAATGCAATGTATGGCTACCATTTGCAGTGCTTTGTGTTTATGCTAGCGTGTTTTTATACACTGATATTTTAAAAAGGAAGCAAAGAAAAAGGCTGATTCAGAGTACTAATTAGCTCTTTCAGAATATGAATGAGAATACGAATGAGTTTTTGAATGAGTTTTGAGCTATCCAGACTTGTCAGTTCCTTCTGTAAAAGGAAGTTAAGCCATCTTTCCCATGGGCCTGTACAGAAAAAGATATGTATTTGCCAGAACATTGCTTCCCAGCCTGAACAAACTGAAGGGATTTGGAAATATGCAGGTCTTTGAAATAAGGTTTTAACAATGAGGAGCTGTTAATATTCTTGCCTTAACTTTAAGCATTTTTAATATACATATGCTGGATAGAGTTAGCACATCCTTGAACAATTACCTGAAATAAATACAATATAAAAAGATTAGAGTATAAATATATAAATTATATATATAGAGATAACATAGAGAATTATACTATATAATAGAGGATAAGAGTATTATGCTTATAAAGGATAAATATATTAATTAGTTCAGAAATGCCACTAAAGACTGACAGAATACATACTGATCAAAACTTTGTTTTATGTGTAATGAACTGAAACAAGAGTACAACACTACAGATATTTTGTATTCCCCTTATTTTAATTTTATCCCTTATTATTATGGCTTTTCAAAAAAAGTTCCAATGCTGAAGACGAATTTTAATGCCATGGTACATATTTAGATAGAAAGTCTGGAACATGCTTTCTAAGACAGAAGCCTGCCCTTTGTCTACCACTGATAAAAGACAAAACCTGTCAATTATATACCCCCACGTAACAGGCAAAGCAGGCTACCACTTTCTAATCCTCCTCTCCGAGGTTTCAAACTGCTGTTCTGCATCTGCAATTCCAACAGTCCAGCTGATGTGACAGCTACAGTTCTGTTTTCCCAGCTGCACAGTTATCATACTGCCTAAAATGTTCTCATCTGTCAAATGAAACTGAACTCTTTATAGAAGAATAGCAAGGAGCTTTTTTAATAAATTATTTTAAACTGCCACTTCATGGCAAATTTGCAAAGTATTTCAGACATGTGACTGATTCAAAAAAGGCACTGCCACAAATGAGCTGTTTCATACAAGCACTAAAAACGTTATTTTAGAGACAGAAGATCATGTTCACTCTTATAACTTGCTAAATACTGCTGCTCTATGTCAAAGAACAGAAATCATTGAAAATAAAAAACTGTTAAGTTGAAATAAAAATGAAATAAAATATTAATTTAGAAAAGTCACATGACTGTGAAAATACTGCAAAAACTTAATTCCATTTTATTCTCCTCCAAAGCCAAGATATTTTGTACCATTTATTAAAAAGATTAACAGGTAACATTTAAAAAACATAAATAAGGGCTTACCCTTTATCATACTTTAAATAAGATATAGTATAACAGTATCCATTGATATAAAGAAGTAAACAGGAGCTGACTACAGTTATCAACACACTTAAACAAGGTACAATGAAGAGTACAATGTATTTTCTACCAGAGTGTTTTCCTACCACAATGACTTCTAATCTGCAAGTTTCTTGTGTTCCATTTACAATGTACATTTGTCTAGTAAGCCTGCAATCTGTATGCTATTACCAAAACCAACTGCAGCAAAATAAGTTTTGCTTGATGGCTTGCAATCATGTATGAAAGGGCAGCAGCTCCTTTTTACGAGCAATTCTAAAGCACTGTCCATTTGCCATCGTCTCTGTTCAAGTACCTTGTGAACAGCAGCTCAGCTGCTGCAGGGTCACATTCAGATATTCATTCAGATAGCTCTAATTTTAAATGCAAGCTTTTTTTGTTTGCTGATTTCTTTTCCTTTCCCCCTCGCACTTCTCCTCCCTCCCTTTCCTCTCTGTTACACAGCCCGCTGCAGCTTGGCTACGAAGCTCCCAGTTACTGATTTCCACGAGAGAAAAGGAAGACAAAAGGTGACAGAAGATAACCATCATGGCATCAGCAAGCCTGCAGTTCTTTGCTTTTATTCTGGCTCTGTTTGGTGTTTTCGGAGATATCGCAGCCACCTTGCTACCACACTGGAAGGTAAACGCAGATGTTGGCTCAAATATCATAACAGCTATAACACAGATGCAAGGACTCTGGATGGACTGCACATGGTACAGCACTGGGATGTTCAGCTGTACCCTGAAATACTCCATCCTCTCTCTCCCAGTCTACATCCAGGCTGCACGGACCACCATGGTACTGTCGTGTATCCTATCAGCCTTTGGGATCTGCATCACTACAGTTGGAATGAAATGCACAAAGTTGGGAGGGGACACTGACAGCAAAAATAACGCTTGTTTTGCTGGAGGAATCTGCTTCATTCTTGCAGGAATCTCTGGATTAGTACCAACATGCTGGTACACGAGAGAAATTATTTCAAATTTCCTGGACCAGACCGTTCCAGAGAGTAGTAAACATGAACCGGGAGGAGCAGTTTATACTGGATTCATCTCGGCAGGGTTTCTGCTTATCGCAGGTGTGATCTTCTGCTCTTCCTGTTTTAAAAGGCAGCAAGGAACATGGATTTACCCTCCAAAGCAGCACCATTTCCCATCCACAGAGCAGGAGAGCAATGCAGGTTACAGCCTGAAGGACTATGTATAAATAATTATTTCTATCCAATGAAGTATTTGTATTCATTCAAGTGGGTTTTTTGTGTGTTAACTGTAGTTTGATTATTTCAAAGAACGTGTAACATAGCACTTAACCTTTCCTATATCTGGGTTGCAAGGTATTTCATTCATTTATCCACAAAAAGGAAAAAGTAGGAAAAGATACTTGTCTGCTATAAGAGTACTCATTTGTTGATTTTTCAAACCTTTCTGACTTCCCAAGTAACATTTATTGAAGAAAAAGGAACTGTTTTAAAAACATAACTGACTGTACAATTCATGCATCGATAACAGCATGTAACAGCAAAGATGATTAAAAACTAACTGCTTTCTGTTTAATGAATCAGATTTTCAATAACATATGGCTTTTTATAGTGCATTTCACATTTTTCTCTTGATTTTATGTATGATGCAAGGTAAAAAACCCAGAAACTATTTGTTCAAGAAGCCCAGTTCAAAGGTTTCTAAAAAGTAGACTCATCCGTCTTTCATTTTCAATTGTAAATCGCCTTGGTAAGTAGATTTTTGTAAAATAAAAACCAACAAACAAATAAAAAATATATACACAAAAAAATCAACCAACCAAGACAAATCCACAACAAAAGCTCAAGGCTTCAAACCTTAGCTGTAGTGTATACTCTGCATATCAGGATGAAGGATCAGCAGTACCATTCAGCTCTTGCCAAACCCAGCTCTCCTGCCCCAAACTGCCACCTGCTGTGGGTTTCATTTATTTCATTTATTATTGTTAAAAAGGAAAGTGTGCTGGACATTCACCAACTGCTACTAATCTATCACTAGACAGTGAATGTTAGAGATGAGGAGCAGAACAAGAGAAATAACTGTGAAAACACCTGCAAACTGTAACAAACAGGACAGAAACCAAATTATGTATGGTCAAGAAACATCTGTAAACATTCTGGCTTACACTTGCTAAAGGTAGTTATGAACAGCTCAAATAACACAGTAACCACTTACTGACTTCTGATTTCCACATTTCTAACCTTCTGAAAGAACCCTTTAAGTCCTTTTAATTATTCCTGTAGGATCTGTTCCAGACCCAGTCCCAGATATTCTATTACTGTAACACGTACAACACAGCAGTGATAAAGAGACAGCTTCTTTATTTTTAACTGTCTTATTTTGAATAATTACCTTTAAACTTTGTCTTTAACTTTTTCTTTCACCACACAGATTTTGTCATGTATTGCTCATTGGCAAAGTATGTTCTACCTAAATACTTCTGTAAGTGAGGACCAATATCAAGAATGAAAAGGGGTATGATACAGGCCTTTAAATTTAAGAATATAATGCTGGACGAGTCTTTCAATAAAATCAACTGCTATTTATTCTGCGTATTTATACACACCTTTCATTCCCATAGTACTAGTCTGAAATTTGCTAAAAGACTGTGAAGGAGCACAAACATTACATGTTTAGTATGTTGGAAAAAGATCTGTTATAGTGTTTGGGAAAGTGGACTTATCATGTTAACATTCTTTATTCACAGAGAATCTTCATTTTTCAGACAGGGAACAGGATTATATCGTTTTTATTCTACTGTTACATAGCTATTTTGAGTTTCCTATGTTTTAATCAAGGATCTTGTTTTGTACTCTTCCTAATTCAATTATCAGCAGTTATTACATATTGCAGAGACTTCACTATGACCAAAAAGCCAATTTCTTTTTTCCCTAGACACAATGCTGTGCAGCACCATTACATTAACCAAGAATTTTTATGTCTCCACACTCATAGAAATGGTGAATTAATATTCATGCATCAAGCAATGAGGTAAGCAATTCCTTCTCACAGACATGCATCTCCACCTTTATAAAGGGGTTTGACATGACACTAAGCTGTGATCATTACCATGTATGTGAGTTAAATCTGTTTGCAAAATTTATAATCAAGAGGCATTTTTACATGAGGGTGTAAGAAAAAGGTAATAACATACCATGAGCATAACAAAATGTTCATTGGTTACACATGCTGCAAAATTTTCTTCCTTAAACTTTATAAAAAGGTAGGTGTACTTCATATTGCTATGAAACAAAAATCAAGGACAGAGCTATTTCATTCACAGTACGCTGCAAGAGCTTTCCAATAAAACAGATTCTATGAGAAATGGTAACATCTAAAACCATGTCAGTTGACATCTAAAAGAACAAGGACAAAACAGAAGATCAGTCTACAACAGAAGTTTGAAGGAAACAAAATAATTGTGAAAACAGGTGCCAGTCCTGTCTGAAAGAATTGTACTTTCTGCTTTTGCAGTATAAGCAATACTTATTTTAACTCAAAAAATACATCAAATAAAAATATGCCTGTCTTTAGTTGTACTGCTTTTTTTTATTCCACAGAGCACAAACTTCCTCTAGGCCATGCATATACCAGGATATTTATCACAACTCTGTGTGTTACCTCTCTTGGTCAACTATGGCCTTTCCAGTACAGGAAAATGGAAATATCAGTTAGAGCTTCCCAATTCCAGGACACAGTCTGCAAGACTTTTAACTACGTTAGCTCTATTAGTACTCAAATTGTACCCACCACTGAGAAATCCCCAACATAAAACTGGAATTTTAGCTTTACTTAAAACTATTTCACATACTTGACAGTGAGAGGGCATCCTGAAATTATTTTCCATTCAGCTAGGAAATAGGGGAAAAAATAAACCTAAGCCAAAACCTCAAAGTGAAAAATAAGATTTCTTAAGCATGGTAATTTTCTTTTACAACAAACTGTTGTCACAACTAGTAATTTAACATGTTTGAACAGTTACTTGCTCAAGAAAAACTAATAGAATTTTAAATTTCCATCAAAATATACTCAGATAGAGGCTTTAAAATTCATTATGATAAATGAGAAAATAACCTTCCAAAGGTTCTCAAGAGGTATGCCAGAAAAGTGAAAATGACTGAGAGACTGATAAAGGGGAAGGGAGATGTATTGAAGAGCTGAACCAACCAATTTAAGAGGAACTTTCAGAAGCTGCACGTTCACTTCTGAAATGGAACAGCAGCTTAACAGGACAAGTAGTAATGGTTTTAAATTCCCAGAAGGTTGATTTAAATTTGATATAAGCAAGAAGCTTTTCACAATGAGGCTGGTAAAACACAGACATGCTGCCCAGAGAGATGGTGGATGTTCCATCCCTGGAAATACACAAGATCACATTGGACAGAGCTCTGAGCAACCTCATATAGTTGAAGATGTTCCTGTTCATTGCATGAGAATGGTCCTAAATGATGTTCCTTCCAACCCAAATATTCCTATAAGCCTATAATTTCCACATGCATTCAGGGACACAGACGTCAGTTAAAGACAGGCACAAAATTTTACAAAAGAATCCAAAACAAAACAAGCTTCTTGATCAAAATACAAATTTATTTCTTAATTTTTGATTCCTGTACTCATAATGAGTACTAATAAAAACCAGTGGCAGGAGATAAGAGGACAACAAAGAGATTGTTCACTCAAGAACATATAAGAGGGAGAAGAGATTGTTACTTTTTTAAACTACCAGTGGGATATAGGTGACAAAGTGCTGTTGCAAATAGGAGGGAGTTAGATATGCTAAAGATGACTGGGGTGAAACATAAAGATTATAGACATGGTAAAATTAGAGATGTTTGACAAAGGTGACAAATTAAAAGCTTTTCTTATCACAGTCTTTCAAAAGACCCATCAAATTCTTAAGGCACAATTCCCAAACTGTTTATAAATGCCAACGGCAGGCTTGACAAAAATACTCCAATCCTAGCAGACTATCCTGCCATTATATCCTAATCTCCCTCTCCAGAATACCTAAAGAAGTATGCTGACCTTGCAGATAGGTTTGAAGGTCAAAGCCAAGTGCTGAGGAACAAAAAAAGAAAAAGCACTTTCTCAGAATAACTATGCTTCATTCACAGGAATTTCATATCACTCCACTTTGTAATATGGAGATGTTCAAATAAAGCAGCCACCAATGTTCCTTAGTGAAAATAAGATACATTGCTTGACTGACATATTAACAAAAACCACAAATAAATACAGGAAAACCTACCTCTGGCTTTGGAACAAAAGCTTGACCTGGAATTAAGAAACAGTTTTCCACAGTGCAGAGATGCTGAGCCATGATGGACAGTCTGCTGCATTGGCTACTTCCTGGATTAGCTGTAAGTCTCTATGGGAAAATCAAAACATGTACATCAGTGATACTGAATTGACCAAGTGATCAATTATATTAAAGTTTGATTTTCAGTATAATCAAATTTAAGACAAACCACCAGTTAATAGTCAAATTGTACGCCCGGTTCATCTCAGATCTTCTTCTTCAATATGGCAGCATTTCACTAAGATACCACTGATTTACAACCTCAGTCCTGCAGTCAAATGTACACAAAAAGGAACTCCTGGAAATTCTGCAGGTCTAAATGAATGTCAAAAAAATTTTGTATGGATACAAGAGAAAACTAAAACTATTCTGACTATAGAATTCAAAAGCTGGCAGTACTCACACAATCCTTTCCTTCCACTGTTTCTGTATAATATTACTACTTTCTTCTCTTCAAGATGAAACAAAGCTCCATAAACTCAAGATCAGCTAGAACCCAAAAGTTCTTCATAATTAACTGATCTACACTACAATATTTGCAAGGAAGCTGGGTCTACTTTACCTAAATTTAGAATGCCTAACAGTGAGAGCATTTAATACTTAATACTCAATTTAAGTATTCTCTGATTTTCCCATGAATTTTTTCACAAAACAGTAGCCTGGACAGAGGTTTCCTACACTTTTGTGACCTGGCAAGAAACATATTTTATTGTGTTTTGCTTGCACAAACAAATTTTAAACATATGAAGCATGTTGTAAAACAAGTCTCAGATTACAGAATTCATTTCACTAACTTACATAAAAACAGAATCATGATGATTCCTGTCTTATTTACCACCACCTCAAAAAATAAACACTGAACCCCAATTTGCATATATGGTAATATTTGTACAACATCTAGTTCCATATGAAAAGCATACTCAAGAAATGCTGCCATGCTTATAAAATGTATCCCTGAAAACTAAAAGCTAAACCTGTTGCTGACGTTCCACATTTTTCCAAACAACTCTTATGAAAGGTATGGAGCAAATAAATACTTTTTTGGAAAGAATGCTCAGCGATTCTTTCTGCCTATGCCAGCATTTAAAGCTACCTTCATTGTTGTGTCAGAGGAAACTATTATTTTCTAAAAAAAGCCCAGACTGCAAAGTCTAACAATGCAATCTGACACACACTTCCTTAACCTCTGCAGTGGAAATGAAACAGACCTAATGGCAACACTTGTACCTATACTTCCAGTGCCAATTCAAACAAGCCTATCGTTACTTCTCCCAGAAACCACCTAGCAAGTCTCAGACAGTAAGTTCCTGCTTCTCAGTTACAGGAGGGATAACTTTAGATCTGGGCTGTAACATCTTAAACCACTTCAACCACAGCAGCAGGAACACACCAGTGCACGGCACCCATACACAGAGCAGCCAGCCAAACCCCCAGCCATGGGCAGGGACATGTGCAGCTAGGTCAGCTTGCTCAGAGACCTGCCCTGCCTGACCTTAAAGGTCTCCACAGATAGGGCATCTACCCCACCTCCTGGCTGCCTGCTGTAGTGTTTCACTACCCTCACTGTAAAAAAATGTCTTCCTTATATCTCAATCTACCCTCTTTTAGTTTAAAACCATTACTCTTTTTTCTATAGCAACAGGCCCCCTTACAGGATCAATTTTAGAGTAAGTGGGCTGGAAGAACCTGGCCTAGCTGACAGATTTGAGATGAAGCACTGAAGAATTTTGGACAAAAAAAAAGTTCTTACACACAAAGTGAACAACAAATTTAAACTACAGAGAAAAAAAAAAATTATCTGCTTGACACGCCAAAGTGCTATTTTTACTGCTATGGATATTCCTCTGTAACAGGCCTCAGATTCAGCATATAAAGTAACTGCTGGTTCTCATCAGCTTTAATCAATTTATTTATATCAGAACAGAGTGGGCTGCAGTAGTAGGTGTGTAGTGACATAACCCTCCTAACACTGCTGTGCTACAAGAAAACAGAAAAGAAAGAAAACACAACCAGCAGGAAAGGCAAAGGTATTTTGCCTGTTACAGTGGCAAAACAAAGTCTGACCATAAATAAAAGAGCATATTGCTTCACTTTCTTACTGTTAACATCAAGTTATCCTAACTAATTATAAAGCACATCTCTCCATTCCATGATTTGTCTTATGCTCCTGATGAGCTTATGACACGTACACAGACTTTCTTTGATATTTAGGCTATTACCCTAGAAATATCCAGTGAGGACACCAAGTTTTTGTGTATAAGAAATTCCCCTATCAAGACTATAAATCCAAAGATACAAAAAGTATTGGTAGCAACTCATTATTATCTGTATTACACTGTTCCCTCTTGCCTGATACTGAATATGCCTTTACACACCAATTTACAGTGGCTACCTTAAGAAACTCCAGATGGTCAGGAGAAAAGCCTATTGCTCTTTCTCCTAATCATAAAATAAAATAATATCTTAAAAACAATTTCTTTTCATGGTATCAAACCAATAATGGAAATGTAAACCAAAAACCATGAACAATTCTGTCTTTGAAGGAAGACCCATGTTTAAACTGTGTTGAACAAGAAATCAAGAGATCTCAGAATGTAAACTCAACAAAAATTAACACTGCATGACCTTGAACACGTTTCATTTCCCAGTGTTTCTGACTCCCCAGTGTTTTAAGTGCAAGAGCATGCATGGTATTTTGCACCTCACTGAGCTATGATGGGTGCAGAACTGTAATCTGTGTGTCACCAATGACACGTGCAGCTGGGTACAGCGATATAAAGTACACAGTGCTCTCACACAGTGTTAGCTGAATTTTTGCTGACACAAAACTAACATCACTCTGCATTTTACATCATAGTCCATTAGCCATAGTTTGAAACAAGGCCTAATCTCACATAACATGAAGTCCTTCTGGGAAACAGAACTGGATTCTGTAATGCCTGAAACCAAATGAGCCCAGAATTGAATTAAGAAATCTGGTTTATTTCATACCAAATGTTTGTCCCTAGTGTTCTCTAGAGTCACCCACTGGAAATACTTCTTCAATCTTGATTGCAAGGCTAGGGAAATGACAGCACAATATGCTTTTCTTTGACCCAAAAATATGACAGCAGACATTCCACTTACATACATAATTATTACTAATTATCACAGTAAAAAAAAGCACCAAAATTTTCCTATTTGAATTTTTACTTTGAAGGATTAAAATTAAAACAACATACACACAAAATACAACAGTTACACTGCAGTAATAAGATGGAACATCAGTTTTCAGGCTGATATTCAACTCCTTTTTTTTCTTTATAAATGCAAGTGAGGTGCTTGTTAAAAGCCAGACTGCTTCCATAACTGCAAAGCAAAAAATATTTCCATTCTCTATGTTTTATATATTTCATGCAATGTCAATAGAAATAAACTGTTAAGTCTGAAAGCACTGTGGTGTAAGGCAACCTAATATCAACTTATCTGGCATTAAAACTACTGCACTGCAGATCAGTCTGGCCTTCTTTGAGAAACTATTAAATATGAAGTAAAATATCAATTTGCTCTTGGACTTGTGGTGACAGAAGTCAATTAAGGCCTTTTTACACACACAAGAATGGCAGAATACATTAATAATTCTGATATCAAGTCTCATTCAAGAAAGCCAGTACCAATTTCCATGGTATTGACAAATACCTTCTGCATTTCATGTGTTGAATTGCAACTGGAAATAATGCTAACCTTCCATTTTTCCTTATTTTAAGGAATGTGTTTCTTAAAAATTAATTTTAACAAAGAGGACAAATAAATATAAGTGTATTTGTTGAGATGAATGAAAGGTAAGGAAAAACAGATGGATGACACATTGCACAAATGACTGTGAGAGAATAAACATGTTTAAAAACAGAAAAGTGCTGTACAATCTATTCATGTTAAATAAATCAGACTTCAGAAAAGAACAGAAAGAGTACCTCAATGAAATATAACACTGCATAAGACATTAAAAAAAAATTCCATACTTGTGAAAGAATCAGAGTAGATAATTAACTCATCAAAATTCACAATTTACAGTCGCATAAACTAAAAACTGAACTAACCTTTTCCTCTCTTTTCAAAGTCAAGACTGAGTTTGTAGTTTAAAACAAAAGATTGCAGATAAACAATTTGTTTGTTCAATTTAGCAACTGTACAATATTGGAAAAATACCAAAATTTTACCTCCCCAACTTCCTTTTGAAAAGTCAGTGTCATCTGTGTCCTGCCATAAATAAAAGGTCCATCCCTTTTCGAAACATTCTCAAGCCATCTGATGATTAGAGGAGTTGAAACACTGAAGGGCAGATTCCCAATGATATGTATATCTGGTGGTTCTGTTGACATTTGACAGAAGGAAAACAGCGGTGAAAAAGTTTTGGGTAAGATTTTACCAAGAAATAAAACACAAGAAAAATATGTCCCTATCAACCTAGACTTAAAATATAGAAATGATTTTTTATCATGCCACACCAAAATGATACCTGTCCATTTCTGCTCATCTTAAACTGACAAAACTATGTTAATATTGTCAGTGTTTACCTGGAAAAAAGTGATTAGGTTTGGTTGTCATTTACATTTTAATAAATAAGTAGATTTCAGATGATTTTCAGCTGATGAGTGAATTCCAGCTGAGCTACTCTAGAATGGCAAAACCACAAGTGTTCCTGTGATTTCAAACTATGACTATTAGGTACAGAATAAATAGCCATAGTCATACCTCTGTCCAATGTATCCTCCCAGAGGCATTTTACTGAGTCCTAACAACCCTCAAAACAACCACCTAACTCACACTGGACAGAGCTCTCCTTCTGTACCGAGTCCTCTGAAATCAAAAGGTGCTAAAGTACAAGAGCTAGCCATAAGAAGTGATACCTGTTTTTCAGTTATGGATCATATCAGTACCTCTGTGTGTTGTACAACACAACACAAGGATTTCAGTAGCAGGGACCCTTATGTCTAAGCAAAAGTACAACAGAAGTGGGCAAAACCCCAAAGCCAGTGTGCTGTTTCTTAGATATGACAATATTTAGTAACACAGAGATAAGATAAATAAGCTGACAATATCAGTTCAAGCTGTTTTTCACACTTTACTTATTATGCAATTTTTAGGCTGTGATATTTCTAGTCTATCTGTGGTATTACACATTTATCAGAGATGGTGGTTTTTGAAACCCACCAACTTTTCAGATTTTCATATGGCAATAACACAGAAGAAATATATCTTGGCTCTAATTGGTCAGCTCAAAACCTAACAATGACTCCATCTTCAGGAAAGGTAAATTTTTAAAACCGCACTGCACTCTCACACATACATTTTATGATAGTTTGTTCTGTGAAGCACTTATATTTTGCAATGAAGCAAATACAACATACAATTTTTCTAGATGAACATAATGTGCCATAGTCTTTTATGTCCTAAGTCAGAAAGCACTTTACTGCTTTTCAGGCATTGCAAAGAGTGGCTTTACCTTGTATTAATAAATTTGGGAAAGGGGACTGGAAGGGTATCTCTGATTCATGCAATAATATTACATGTCTTGAAAGGGAAGTGAAATAGTGTTCTATTGCAACCTCAGGTTAAAGAAAAAGAAAAAAAATCCACAATCCTGATTAATTCTACTTTTGTCAAAGACATCCAGCTGAAACCAAAGCAATGAGAAACCCAAATTTTGAAGGCATGTTTTCCAAAAGTTTCAAAGCAACTTACAGAAATTTCTTCAGTGAAACAACAGCAGTGGTGATTTCTGACTTCTTCAAAAAGAGGAAGAAGCAGGAAGTACACTATTTGATCTCCTTTTATGCTTTCCAGAAGTCATTCTTGTACAGTCAAGACACTCTAAGGTTAATAACTGCTTAGCTCCTCACTTTAAACTAAGGTCAATGTCACACAAATTCCACTGTTTTGTATTAGAAAAGGAAGAGAGTTGTCTGTTTTCTCTAGAGACAAAACCAAACAGCTGTCTCTTTTTCTTCAATATATACCAGAAGAGAGTAACACCTGTACTGAGTGAACTTCAATTTTATCACTACTTAAAACTAGCTCAGAAGCCCTAAAAAATGAAATAAACCAAATGCAAGTACTAACCATCCTCCCACTTCTTTTTTAAGTGATATGGAAAAGCCTTCTCCATCTTATAGGTCAGGATATCTCCATGAACGATGCGCACTTTTCCTGGAGCTGCTTCAGACAGCATCTGTTTGTAAACAAGCAAGCAGAATCCACAGTGAATGTTAACCAAACTGATTTCCAGTTTCAGCTGCTGCGGGAATCAAACCATTGCTTTTACCTTCAATATACAACAAAGCACAGTAGGAGTTAAAACTAAGAACACTATTAGTAACTATTTACTTTCAAAAAGCAAACTCTAGAAATAGATTAATGTGTGATTCTGCAAACACCCAACTATTCTCAGATGTAGATTCTCTATTAAGAATTCAAACTTGTAAAGACTGCTAAGAGTCTCTTCAACAACAACAATTAGATCCCAGGGCACTAGCAGGACCTCACCTGATTTAAGCAGAAATGCAAACAGGAGGTTCTGAAAGGTTTTTACATCAATTACCTATGAAAACAAGGGCACATGTTGTTCATTCTGTTTCCCCCCACAGCTTTAGGGCCTATTATCCAATTTCACCCATATATGATATAAGGCTGCAGAAACCTTAATTTTTCATTTTACATGAAAAATGTGGAAGAAATTATTTTAATATTCCCTGTAGTAGTCTACACTTGTACCATTAAAAATAAGGAATCTACTCAAAAGAGGGAATGAGTACCTATCAGGAGGTAAGATCTCAACAGTTCCTACCTTTCTAGACATTACAAAATCATCTCCATTGTCAGCTTCTGCAGCCCACTTGCACAACTTACCCAGTATTTAATAAAGATTTGCAAATTTAAGTTTGCAAAAATATGCAAACTTAGTGCTGCCTGTAGTTTTACAACCAGTTCTTTCATCTCTGGTGTCAGTTCCCATAATCAAAATTAGTTAACTTTTTTAGTGTTGTATTAATCTTTTTCTCTTACACTATGAAACAATGCACAAACAGAACAATTCAAAAGCAGTGGCCACTTCTCCGAAGATGACATTTGGTGATATTTATTGATCCTATAAGAGAATAATGAGAAATGGCTTAAAGACCAATTTTGCTTTTGCACAGAAACCCATATCATAAATGGTTAAGTACCAGTGGCCTAAATGCCAAAATAAACTGCTCACCATTGTTAGTCCCATTTTCAATCTGAATGATGTTTATATGCTCAGGGGCACAAATAGCTTTCACAATTCTCTGAGCCAAAGGAAAATACTGCTTTCTCCTACTGTTGACAAAATGTTGTCATGCAATTTTTTTGAGTAAAAGTTTGGTGTTTTTAGTTATCAAAAAAGCTAAGTTTTATGTAGAGCAATAAAAGCTTAACAAAAAACTAAGTATTCCTACATGTTTTAAGTGCAATTATTTCCAAATAGAAAAAATCAAACCAACCTCAACTCCAAACCACTTAATGGACTTTTCAGCATTACACTAGCAATTATATGACATACAAATTCACCAATCTCCCATGGTTTGTCAAATCTTTCTTAGAAGCTATTATAAATGCTCTAACAGGATGAAAGATAATGTAAGATTAATAAAGTTAGAAAATAGTGTCATTTGCTAATAACAGTTTTCTTACCAAGATGAGTTTAGGGGTTGCTGAGCAACACACTTTATATAAACTGAGAATTGCATTTAATTTGTGACCAGAAAATAATTGTCTTATATTTCTAATTTGAAATAAAGACTTGGAAAACCAGTGAAGCTTTTTTTCTCATCTGAAGGGAAAATTTGTGCAGCTAACACAGCTCCAAGAGCTGCTGTGCATCAAGGACACCAGCCAAGAATGTTCCATCATACAGACACTCATTCTTCACACACAACCAAAAGGGCACAAAGGAAGCATAAGGAATATTGTTTAAAACATGAAATGGTGTTCCTGGAGTAATTTTATATTCAATACATTCTCTTGCTCACTTTCTCTCCTTATCAATCTTTCCAGCCTAAAAATTATTAGGGCATATGGTATAGAGAGGGATTCTTTAAGACTGGGACAGAACTGACAGACTTTCAGCTTGCGTAAACTTTAACTCAGTACACATATGTTCTTCACTCTATTTCAGTTCCACAGTAAAGAAAATCCCCACTTCAGTTTTGTGAGAGACCACAGCTTGAAAAACAGTTAATGAAAAATGCTATATGCTTTACATCAGCAATTTTATAAGTATCTAAGAGACATTTTTAAGTAATAGACCCCAATTGTTACTTAAATCTCTGACACTTTCCCTTATTCAAATCTTAAGCCTTTTATGAGCATGAGTTCTTATAGTCTGTTTGGGAAAGCAGAAAAATTATTACAACCTACATAATCAGAAAAGTAACATTCACTATTATGTATCTTCCTATTTATACAGAAGAAAAACAATACCAAATTGAACACTAATGGATGCAATGCATTTCTTGCTCATTCACATCCACTGCTACTGCACTATACCACCTCTATGTTTAATAACCTCATTCAGACATTCACTTCTACTGTGAGCAGACTGGCAATTAAAAATAATGACTAACATTATGCCACTTGAACAATAAGGATAATTACATACCAAAAGCTCATTTTAGATGCTGAGAAGTATACTTTTATTCAGATAAATCTGTTGCAGTGGACGCATTTTGGAAGATCAGAAAAAACATCCAAGTACTTAACAAGCTCTCTTAACTAAAACAAGTGTCATTTAACCTCAAATTCTATCCAGTCCCAAACCAGTTCTCAAAATCAAAACCAAAAATGCTGATTGCCACCACTCAAGTAAAAACATTTAAGGTTTCACATATCATAGGACAAAGACGGCATATTATACGTTATTAATGAGTAACCCCACAAAGACACAATTACATGCACATTCAAGTTTCAGGATCTGAGCAGTTTTATTCATACCGTACATTATTATCATCATATAAAGAGACAGTAGAAGTTCTCAAGTGAATTACCCATTTATTTTCACTGCTGGTTTACTGGAAAAGACAGTCCAAGTTAAGGAAAACCCTTTGAATTGTTCTGAGATTGTGGAGACATAAAAAACAGTCAAATTTTAAGATTTTTTGACTCTTGTTTTTCTTGCTGGATTTATACAGCCAAATTCCATAAATATCCAGCAACACAAGCAGACAGCATTTGAAAATGCCACAATGACTCCTGAACTTATGCCAACTTTAAAAGAAAGGAAGAAAAGCTTAAAAGTGGTTTTTTTTGGAAATGTAGTAAAATAGATGCTTGCTTTATTCTTCTCTACCTGGATGTTAACACACACTGACTGTATTAACTTGAGATATGCCTTCTCAATTTTATAAAGTGTAACTACTAGGATTAAAATGAAATATAAGACTGTACATGAAGTCATCACATTCAGCCTTCAAATTATGATTTCACCACCATGATGAAATACACCTGAAAGGTCTCAGCCTGAAAAAAAACCAAAATCAACAAGCTTTGGCAATGATTCAGTTGCAGGATAAGGTGATAAAGGGGCTATGAGAAAGCAGGAACAATGAATTGCAATACTGTGTATCTTAAAGCAAATTATAGCTTTGGGTTCTGCCACAGAACCAAACCTATTTTTCTGTGCTGAGATCCCAACAGGACACCTGGAATCTCTCTAATTTCTCAGAATGTTCTTATTCAATGCTGTGGTTACATGTACACAAATTATTCTCCAGTTGGTACCTGCAATCCTGGAATAAATCGAGCATCTTTTTCAATTAAAAGGAGTTGCTTAACACCAGCACTGAGAATGGATCTGGTAATTCCTCCTGGCCCAGGGCCCACTTCACAAACATGGGCATTTTTCAGTTCGCCAGCCTGTTTCACTATCTTGTCTGCAAGACACAAACAACACACTAAGGCTTTATTTTCCAGGAGATCCAGCTCACCAAGATAACCTCATTGTTTACTGTTACAAGCTTATCTCAGAAAAGACATAAACAGTGACACATCCCAATTAAATCATCACGTGCCCACCAGACTGCACAGAATTCAGATTTGTTCTATACTACAAGATATACTGAGCTATTTTTAGTTTTATGTCTTTAGAATTTATTGTGCTCATTATAAAATCAAATAAAAAGAGAACAGCACTTATCTGTACACCAGCAGTATTATTGTGCTGCAAGTAAGCCCTTGTGTTCGACATCCTAAACTCTCACTACTTGTCCTTATAAAGGTATTTCACTACAGCACCTCTGTTTCGAGGCAATTTAAGAAGAAAGATACAGTAAAGCTCTATGAAGATTATATTACATACAGAGCAATTTTATGAGGGAGAAACTGGACTAAATGAGGAGCTGGAACACAGGCAACTGGTAGCTATAGAAAACAGGGCAGTTGAAAGGTGAGGAAGAAATACCCATACGTAAGTGAAACAATACAGCGTTAGGAAGTATTATAGACACTAAAGAAGGCAGATTAAGGACTAGAAAATGTATCTGATGAAACAAAGGGATCCTTGGGAAGCATGGAGAGAAGATACTGACAGAAATTACACTGCTCACTCCATGACCTCTTATATATGCAATAAGAAACAGCCAAAGACTTGTCTAGTTTTAAAGTTTGACTAAAGGCATGCAGACATTTTCATTCTGGGGCAAAAGTATGGTTGTTCAGGAAGTGGAACTGAGTTTCATGTTCTGAATTTTTATCAACCTGAATCTTCAAACAGAATCAAATAATTAGCTATGTGAAGTTGTACTGCATTTGTTAATGCAAAATCCAGCCACCACTAAGCCAGTGAAGACCCCCACCCCTGATGGACAGTGTCAGATTTGTCACCCACCCACTGCTGACACAAAGCAGGAAAAAAAAAGAATTGTTCAAAACAATCCAACTGGTTCAAAAAAGCTACATTTCTGAAAAACTGAGACAAACCACTCTCCTATCTACAGCACATAACAAACTCTAAACTGCACAGTATGCAGATAACTGCACGTACTTTCTACGGTACAGAATAATCTGAAAATAAATGCTTATTTTAAGTCAAACTTGTAAACCAAAATAGTGCCCAAATGATGTAAGTATTACTTTGGTTTAAATTTTTGCATTTCAGGCAATAACCTATATTTTACACAGGAATATGGTTTTTATTGAAAGATTGTATTTCAATTTATAAATAAACCTATTTTAAAGAGTAAGTAAAAGCAATTAACCTAACCTAAAAACACTTTTAGAAGAGGTCTTTCTTAAAAAGGTTACCATTGAGCCACCATTAGTCTGACAAACGCTTTTATGCAAACATCTTCTCCTTAGCTATACTCTGGATTCTAATAAAAACTGGGATACATGTTCTATGGTAGCTAAAAATATTAGAATAAAATGTTTAACCTGTCAATCGCAAATCCAGTAGAAAGTTCTGGGAAAGCTGTTTCAGTGCTTTAAGGCGGAAGAGTTTAATAATCTCTCCAATAGTTGGCAGGGGAGGCAGACGGAAAGCTGCCACCTTTCCTGGAGCAGCCATAAGACAAAATTCTCATTCCTTCCTCCTAGAGAGATACCGAAAAGATTATTCTATTACACCCAGCGTACCATAATTAATACTAAAAAAGCTACTAAGCTTAAAAATCAATGCGTGATTTAAAACGCATAGAATTCAACTCCAAACATCACTGCTTTGACTTCTGGATGCAGTGTTTACGCTAGGCACGAATTCGGGGTATTTGGGCAAGTCCAATTTTGCAGATCTGCCAAAGCCTCAGGTAAAACAAAACCCTCTCACAATTACTCCGTGTCAATCTTGCATTACTTTAAAGAAAAATCAGTAAGCAGGATGATTTCAGGGCACCATGGAAGGTCACAACGTGTTTAATTAACACGTCCCTAAGAAAGGCCGGGATAGCTCCACCCGCCGCCCGCGCGTGCCCCTGGCGGCGCCGCCCGACTGCGCAGGCGCACACGCCGCCAACGCGGCTGGGGGAGGCCCAGCGGAAGGGCGGGCGGGAGATGCTGCCGCCGCACGCACCGGGCTGGGCCAGACCGGGAGCGCCCCGCCGCCGCACGCTCTTTCCCTCTCCCCGCCTCTCCCAGCGGAAAGGGACGCTCGAAGCGGTGCCCCGCCAGCGCCGCGGTTCCTTAGGGGGCGCAGCGGGAGCCAACCCGGAAGAGAAAGGCGCGCGGCGCTGCGCATGCGGCTGTCGTGGCGCCTTACCTGGCTGTGCGCGTGGGGCCGTGAGCGCGCCCCGCCCCGCCCGCGCATGCGCAGTGGCAGCCGGGGGCGGGGCGGGGCGCTGTTGAGGACTGGGAAATTAGAAGGGAAGAAGCGGATTTAATAATAGTGTTCGTATGAGTAATTGCATTATGTAAGTGAATGTGCTTACATATATTTGCAGGTATATTTATATCTAGGGATATATTCTTACGGCTTTTTCTTGTTACGTTCGTCCTGAGATAGGCTGGTGGCACCAAAAGCCATTTTGGCAGTGTTTCTGCAGTATCTTCTGTCACAGTGGATGAAGGAAATTCCCCTTGTCCACAGCTCTTTTAAACAAGTGTATGATTTTAAGATTCTTTCTCAAATTCGCCTAAAATGGTCCGTGTTAAGAAGATACTTCCTTGAAGCTAGTCTGTTACTAAAAAGCCAAAGGTAATAAAGGCTATTATTAGGTAGATGCAAAGAAATAAGGACATTAAAGGATTTACAAAACATAATTTCTCACTCAGGAGAAATAGTGGGAGTAATTCTAAATATTTTCCTACATTAGATACAGCTTCTGCCACCAATAGCCTAGTCCAGTTAAATAATAACAGCAGATGCTGTAATGCATATCAGTGTTGTCCTGTAAAGAAGTAAATGGAAGAAGACTGATAGATAGTATTAGCATCAATTCATCTTTAAAGCTGTGGTTTCGGTTATGTTTTGAGATTAATCAAGTTTATTACACTTGAAACCTATGTGTGTGAGATAAATAATCCATGAAGATCTGGGAAAAGGTGGTGTCTATAGGAGAGAGAATATAATAGAAAGAACCACATTTACAGAAAAGTTAAACTGGATCTAATTACACAGTCAATAAAAATACAGGGAACTTTGCAACTGGTGCCAGTAAGAAAAGCACCTGGCCTAGGGTTTATTTGCATACACTGGAATATTGGAATAAACTCTCATGGTCCTAGTCCTATCTGAAACACTGAAGTTTTGAGTGTGTGAGGTAAAATGTATTATTTTTAATATATGTTATTTGAATTTAAAGACAAATAATGGATTTTATTATATAATAATATATAAAATTTAATAAATTAAATATAAAATATAAGCTCCACCTGTTGGTGAAGATCTGGGATTTCAAATTATATTTGCTTCTAGCCCTATGATAGTAGCTCAATTCCAAAAGGGCTTTACAATTATTAGTACAATTATTACAATTTAGAAACTGATGCAATGGTGATTTTTCTGCTTAAAATCTGAAGAAATTTGAAGGAATGTGGGCTGTACCTCAGGAGAACCGAGTATGAAAATGGCATAGGATCAATCAGCTTTATAACCAGCATAGGCATCCAGGCTGTTTTTGCTCTCAAGCAAAAAAAAAAAAAAGATGCCAGTTTAAGTGTTTCTCTACATAAAAAAATGTTACATGAGAACATTGTTTTAATAATGCATTTCATATTTGATTGTCACAAAGGCTGAACTTTTTCATCTCACAACCCCAAATCTCAGTCTTTGTATACAAGTATTGTTCTGACATAATTAAAAGTGCACACTTTTTCTTGATGAGATGCATATGCATGAAAGTTCCTAGGTTATTTCATGTGGTCATAACTCCTACTTTAATAACAAACTATAATAGATGTATAATTAAATCATTGAATGAAATACAGTAATCTTTGCTAATACTGTTACTTGTAGAAACTTCTTGGTAGAAAAATTGCTTGCTAAAATAACAATTCCAGTTTACAGCTGAAATGTTTGCAGACCACGTTGCTGGCCATCATAACATCAGATCCGTCAGACTTCTGCAAGGAATTTTTTGTGTGTAATCATCCTATTTTATACACTGTTGTTATTAGTAGTTTTGGTGTTGTGGTTTGTCTTCCATATTTAGTTGCTGTTTTTCCAGTAAATTATTATCTCAAAACATAATCTCTGCCTTTTCTTTCTTATTGGAGGAAGGTGGGGGCAATGGAAATGGCTGTTTTGAGCTTAATTTCCAGCTGGTTTTAAACCACAGCTGGTCATTTCTGGAAGGTGTCTCCAGCTAAGTCTTGCCAATTCTGCAAGAGAAGTGAGCCTTCCAAGCTTTCATGTATTCATTCTGTTTATTCCAGCTCTTTCATGCCTTTGCAAGTTAAGAAAGGCCTGCAGGAAGAGAATTTCCTTCTTATGGTCCTAACAAAGTTCACAAAAGAGATGTGAGAGAGGGAAGCTGGAAGGAATTTTTCCATTCCTGTGAATGCATGACTCCCACCCATGGACTCTCTGGTCTCGTTGTCCTTTAATGTGCTGGAGTTGTCCCTGGAAGATATTTCTGATTACTTGCCACAAAGGTACACACATGTAACAGCAAGGGATTATGAGCACCACAATCAAGGTGGGGCTTAAATATGTAGAAAGAGGATGAAATATGGAGACTTCTTGTATAAAAAAACAATAATAAAACTTTAATGACCTCTTAGACTTTGGGAAACTCCATTTTTATACTGGAACCTGGCCCAAGAATCTACTAGAGAAATTCTTAATCTATTTTATTTTGCTCCTGGTAAGGTAAAAGCATTTGGAAAAAAAATCATAAACAAAATAATGCAGAATTTTGGAGTGCTGGAGAAATGTTTTATTTTGAGAATGGCAGCAATCCACAATCTGCTTATTTCATCATTCATTTGTGTCCTAACCTTACATGCAGAGCCTGCTAATTTTGAAGCCAATGAAACATTCAGCACATATTCCATAGATAGGTGGATGCCAGAGAAAGATAAACTGAACATCTGAAGAATCTCAGGGTCAGGTTCTGAGATGAGTTTTGCAGAGACACCATCATGGGATCAGTTGGAGTTCTCTTGACTACATCTTCAGATCAGGTTCACCTGCCAGCATCGCAAGGGTTGAAACCAAAGTTGTGTCTGTAATGATGAAAAAGCATGTTCACCAGTGGGAGGTTAATTTTACAGACTTGCTGAGCTCATTCGTAGATACTAATTATTTACTGGTTCTATGTTCAGACTTTTTCAATTTAAAAATAACTCCTTCTAAAAGGAGTTTTAAAAGAGTACAGTCTTACTGAGCTAAATATTTTGTTGCTTGGGAATATTGTTACTAGTTTTACATTATGGCATCCTGTTGTGAAAAACAGGATCCACACTATGCTTTTGAAATGCCACACTCCACTCAATTCTGAGACAGAAAAATCTGAGTTATTTTACATCCAGTTAAGGTAAAGAAGATGACAAGATGTAAGTGTCCAGATTACATTGTAAAATGGTAAGGAAATGTAACACCCAACAGGGGTTAGAGACAGAAAATCTTGTATTTTCCACCCTGCTGTAAGTATTTTCATACCACAAGGCCTCTATTGATCTCAAAGCTTGCTCTCAAAGACACTGTTTTCTATTGTTTGTTAAAATAAAATGTTTATTTTTTTCTGTTACACTACCTCATAAGGATCCTAAATAGATGACAGGAGCCCATTGCACCAGGCACTGTACAAACACAGTGACTGCCCTTGCTGAGGGAGACTTTTGTGACCAAGTAAAATATTGAAGAAAATAAATTAGCAAATGGGAAGAAGTTTAGGGAATATAACAGCATAGAAATGTACATTTGTTTAGTCACTGCAATTTTAGAAGCCATGAACTCCAAAAATTGTATAAAATTGTTATGAAACCTCTTCAGTATTAACTCTGTACAGGCTCTCTTATATGGCTTCATGCTTGTTGATAGTGGAAGTGATACATTTTAGAGTCCCTGTTTTGAGCTAAATGTTTTGCTCTCTTCAATATTTACACTTAATGTGGAATAAACATGAATATTACTTCAGCTATTTCTTCTGGTAGAGCCAAGTAATTCACATGTGAGGGAAGTCTTCCTACTCATGTCAATCTACCTACTTATGTCAGTGTACCACTGTGGATTTGTCAGGCCACATTTTGACCAGGAACAGTGTTTTTCTTGTTACCATTTCAATAATGCAGTGTAGCAAAAACTAAACACTCAAAGAATAAAGACTTCATGTTAACAAAAAATCTGGCAGAGATTTCTGTCCAGACTGCTGAGTTCTTTCCTAACATAACTCAGGAAGTAAAAAAAATCCATGGCTTTCTGTATTGTCATAGCAGATGGGCAAAAATCATGATATTTATTTTCAAGTATTAGAATTTCTATTAATGCTCAATTCTTCTGATGCGCCTTTTTATTTGTGAGCCACTTAATCCACTCAGGTCACATTGTAAAGCTCTAGCCATAGCCATCCACACTAGAAATTTTCTTTTTACATGACAATATTGACTTTCACTTGATCATGCCATTTTAGGTGCTAGGGCATTTATAAGAAATACCAATTAATACAAATTTTGGGTTAAAATTTGAGGAATGCCAGGAATGATGAGTATCAAGACTACTCTCATTTACATTATCTGCTGGCTCCTGTAGAAATGGGGATTTTCACACTTGCAAGTAGGACTTAAAAACAAAACTACAGACTCAGTACTGCCAGCAGCTGCACTTTTCATCCATTTATCACTGGGAATTTTAAAGCCTTGTGAAACGTTGGTATTTTACTGAGCTTGGTCTTGTTCACCCAACACCCAAGTGTCTTTGCTGGAGAATGTTCCCTTGAGGATAACAGTTGTTTGAATCCTACTTTGGCACACTGTTGTTCCAGTCTTAAGCATTAAGTATCCCCAAGTTAAAAATATGGAAAGTTTTGTCAGCTGCAACAGCTCCCAAAAAGATATTCGTTGAAAATACAACATACCACATCAACTGGACAACTGGAACCCAGATTTTTGTGCTCTGATCATAGAAAATAAATAAAAAATTACCTAAACCTTTGAGAAGCACACAGGTTTGTGCTTCATCACCACACCATGTTGCCATCTGTGCCTACTTTGAAACAGTTAATTTATGGTCTTATAAAAGCCACCCCATGTACTAGGAGTGGCACAGAGCTCGTATGTCCCCCATGAGGGGAGATCACAAAACAGGCTATGTCGCTGGGTTTTCCTGCTGCCACATGTGTTTTGCAGGACAGTTTAAAAACATATGTTTACATCATCTGGACCACTGAATAACGTGTTAGAATTAGATGAGGTCCTTGAACTCCTCATCTTCCTTGCCTGTGTCAGGCAAGTCAGTTGCTGTCTGATCCCTCAGAAATAAGCAATAGCCTTTATAAGTGCCTCATAGCTATGGTGGATTGTTTATGCTCCCACAAAATGTGACATGAAAAAAGATGACAGAGAGGAAACCCTTTAACCTCAGTTCTCTAATTTCTGTCTTTCAGGTCCAGAGGCGTGATTTGGGTCTGGGAACTCGAGCATGAAAGGATTTCTGTCTTCAGTATGTGGGAAGGGGATTTATAAAATGCAGAAGGCAGAAGCTCTGGGACATGAATGTTGGGCTAAGCTTTGTGACCACTGGGTGCCACTCTTGTTCCATGACGAGTGAACTGCTGTGTCTTTAACAAGGATCAAAAAGTTTACTGACTCGACTGAATGTCCTTATGTTGAGTCAGGCTGCCAGAATACGAATGCCATATATTCTGCTTAGAAGAAATAAAAAGCAGAAGGTCAGTGATAGACGCTTACAGTAAGCAAGAAAGGAAGATTCAGCAAGCAAAATCCAAGCAGTAAAACCTGGAAGTTCAGGTCTGCTGAATATACCACATATAAGGGTAGGTGGTTATTCACAGTTGGGAGGTCCTGAGAAGGCAATGTCAGAATTTGTTTTTTCCTAAGGAAAGGTGAAGAAACTGATTTAAAAATCTGTTTTTAAAATAAAACATTTAATTAACAGATTTTAAGTCGGCTTTTTGCATCTAATGCAGCTGGCAAAATAAAACGTAGTGCTTCTGTTTGAACCATAACCTGTTTCTATTATTAGGGTGCTGTAACCACAGCATTCTGGTCATGCATTTCTAAGAGGACAGACAACCACCACTGCTGTAGTACTGAGTATGGGAGAGTAAAGCTAACTGCAGTGATTTCTCTGCCTTGACTAAGAGAAGTGCTAAACAGAAATAAAATACCATCAGCAAGACATTCGTCCCCTAATCAGCAGTGTGAGGTTTTTTAATGCATATATTTTTCTGAGGCTTTACCTGGCATACATTGCTACAGTTCTGTTAAAGTTGTGGTGACAGAACTGATTCCTAAAAGGTGGGAAGAGCCTTTAATTCTTTTATGTCTTGTTAGTTTGATTTGATTTTAAACCAAAAATATTCTGACGTCTTTGAAAATGCGACAGTGAACTGCTCACTTCCAGAAACATTCTGTCATACAGTGATGTGAAAATGGAGGTGGGTTGAGACTGCCTGCCTTCTGGCTCTTCACTTGTGGAACTCGTCTGAAAAAAATTTGGAGCCACAGCTCCTCTTGGACTGCTAACGATTGTGTCTGTGTAGCCCTGTGTATTAAATAGATACTATTCAGCATAGTATTCAAACCTTAGAATGATGTTTTTGTATTCTAGTTATACCCAAAGGCCCCCAGCACATCGGAAATTGTACTAGCACAGAAGAGGATGTGACCCCGTAAGGGAAACCTTGCCATGTGAGTCCAAAGGAGTAGGTGGAAGTGGGTGCTGGCAGATTAAGAGAATAAGGCACGGAGTAAGCACTGGTCAGCATGACAATCAGGAAGGCAGCTTTTTTCCTATAAAATCAAAAAAGAAGGGTGCAGTGATGGAACTCCACTGGTGTTTACAGGGAGAGCAGAGGGAAAGAAACTTCAAGGTGTTTCTTTGAAACATGGACTGCTCTCATGGCCTCTCATAATAACTAAGTTTCCAGGAAGCAGCCTCAGAAATATTTGTACAGAGGCAAGTGAATGTGTCAGTTTGTGGCATATGTTGCAATATCAAAGGAGAAGCAGTGGAAGATGCAAAGAGAGGAGGAATTAGGCCAAAGCAAGAGGTAGGGACATATGTGTTGAAGGATGAATATGATGAGTGGTATACGGAGGCATTTGTAAAAGCCAGAGGGAAGATTGTTTAATTTTGAAAAATATGAAGAGTTGACAGTTGAATGAGAATTTTAGCTCTATTCATGAAAAAGTAACTTAGAGATTTTGTGCAGATGATCTGCAAAACAAAGGTTGGGGATGAGGTCCAATTAGCCACCCAAGGTGGTAATGATAATCTGATTATAAGAGTAGACAGGAACACAGTGATCAGAAAAAAACTATTTCTAGGAAAGAACATTTTAAGGAGGTTTTTGTCCTGGCCATGCCATTCCAGGCCTCATTCTGGGCACAGAAGTACACACTGGAAGCTTTAGCTCTTGCTCCCAACTCTGCTAAGAGTAAAGTAAATCGAGATTGGAAAGCACTTGCAAAAGACTCCATATATTTGATTGCAGAAACAATTTGGAAAGTATTTGAAGGAAAGGAGGAATTTACTAGGACTGAAGCTGTAAAACAAGGAGCTTATGAAAGCTTGGATCTGTCTGCGATTTAGAAGGACAGCAGAGTATTGGAGAAGATCCAGCCAAGGATCAGCTAGGACTGAAGGTTTATTGCTCTAAGTAACTTGGAAACTTTTGCACTGTGTCAAATAAAAAACATTAAACAGGAATTAAAATCAGCAGGAGCCCAAGACATGGTTTCACCTAGGTAAGTAGCTTGCTGACTTGTAGCATCACAGTAGTGAACCAAGGCATCATAAGAAGAGTGGAAATAGGATATTGGGAGACTTTGGGGTGAAGGTAAGTGGCTTATATTTGGTATGAGAAAAATGGAGACTTCTTTTTATTAAACCCACAGTAACTAAGCTGTGCAGGGTCTAAATACCTTTGTAGGTATTTCTGAAGCTTGCAGTCAATTATGTGACACTACTGGAAAGAAGTCTTTAGAGACTTGAGGAGATCATTGTACAATGACTCAGTTTGCAAGGTGCTGTATCAAGATATATGTCTGAATATCCACAATGTCGAAGTACATCATCTGCAAGTTCCATCTAGTTGCAGCAGCAGGATGTGGAACAGATACAGCTGATATAGGTGCTAGAAAGGTATTTAATATAACTTTTGTTTTTCAGGAATAGTAGAGCTTGCCAATATCCATTCATTAACTTCAGGCTGTTCTTTTCATGATTATTCTCCATGTCTCTTGCATTTTATGAGTTCAAGCATCAGAGTGGGTCAAATTTAGCTACTTAATTTTCTAGTACCCTTTTAAATAAGTACAAAATAAATAAGTACTTCTAATCAGTACAAAATACAGATACTAAAGGCGAAAATAATTGGTACTTTTCAAATATCTTGAATAAAATGTATTCTGCAACCATTTCTTGGTTGTCTTTGATAACTACCTCACAAAGTGTTTTCTTATTCTTAGGCAGTGAGTATATTACTTACTTCATGTAGTTAGAAGTGCACTCCGCTGACACAGTTATAAGCACATCTGACAACATCTTATCCTTAACCAGTCATTTCCTCTTTGAGAGGAGGTACACAAGCTTCCTCTTTGAGATCTATAATAAGTTTTCTCTAAGGAGTCATGTAGGATCTCTGCCAAGACCCATATTTGAATTGCTAAGGTTAGTTTGGACAGCACAACCTTGAATTTAACATGTCTTCCTTGTTTTCCAAAATTGCAGTAGATTATCATAGCCCCATTTCCCCACTAAACAAATGACATTTCCAGCTTCTACAGTGACCTTGGTATCTCAAATGAGACATGACAATTACTGATACTAGAGTGTTGTTTTTCATCAGAAAGCAAGTCTTATTTCTGGTAAGTAGCTCAACAGTGAATTACATCACCATTGAGAATACTGTGTAGGATGTAGGTTATTGGCAAAGGCTCCAGCTCTGTGCAACTTCTCTGTCAGACTGAGTATAAATCAGATTACATTTTTACTTTTGGTCCCCGTTTTTTTCTCTGCAGGTACAATATTCCCTGGTGCTACTTGATGTATAATAATGAAAAGGCAGAAACTTACATAAATGGCCCTGAGACTTGTAAAATTGCTAACAGGAAATACAACAACATTTTTATAGTATCACAGAATCATTTAGGTTGGAAGGAAGCTGTTGAGATAATCTAGACCTGTGTTTCAGTTTGTTCCCATTTCCTCTTGTCCTGTTACTAGGAACCACTGAGAAGAACCACTGGGTCTCATTTTCTTCATTTTCTTTCATCAGGTATTAATAAGATAAGCTTAGATGATAGGATTCCTCTGAGCATTTCCTTCTCCAAGCTCTTTCAGCCTGTTGTCTCATGTCCAGAACAATAATAATTTTAGTGGTCCTGTACTTGGATTCAGGCTGGTAAATCTGTATCTTTCTCATTTTGGGTAGTGCAGCACTGGACCCACCACTCCAGATGTGTCTCACCAGTGCTGAGTAGAGGGGAAGGATCACCTTTCTCAACCTGCTCTTCTGAATGCCACCCCAGAGGCTATTGCAATTGAACGATCATGTTTTAATTGAATCAAGATCGAGTGTTTGGAAGTTCTGGTCATTCTGTGCTATTCTCAGGACATCTACCTTTTACCAGGGATCCTACAGGGAATAAACTGGCATCTCATTTGCTGGTCATCTGTAGAGTGAACTAAGCAATGTGAACTAAGCTCTTGGAATTTTGCCTGCCCCAGAAACACAGGTGGTTTCCAAGCCAGCCTGAAGAGACTTCCTGCATACACCCCTGTCCTCCATTCTGGAGATAATTTTCATTGTTTTGAACTGGTAGGAGGAAAGTATGTGTTCTTCTAGGCAGCTACACAAGTGCACATAACTTGAGTATTGATCCATAACAGGCTCTAGGTAGACTTTCTCAAGTTTAAACCTACATGCAGCAGGGTCACAGCTGTTTGCCACCATCACCTTATCTGGCTTCAGTATCAGTGTCTCTTTGGCCACGTGGTAGAATCCACAGCTGCAGCCAATAAACCTGCCTTGAGTCTGAGCTTTGGGAGTTCTGACTTGCCTGCTACCTCTGCACTTCCACTGTAGTTCTAGAAGCTCTCCATCAACCTTTGAGATACAGCTACTGGTAACCAACATTAGTTTTTGACAGCTCACAGAGAAATCAGTTAAGGACCTCTCCCTTCTGCCAAGGTGGTCCCCTCTCCTAAATCACTTTTGTTAGCTACCATGATTCCCAGCGTGTATCAACAGAGAAAACAGCTTCTTCTTCCAGCTCAGAAGGAGACACAGCCTAGAAGTTCAGGAGGGGTTGACAAACTTAAGAGCTCAAGACCTTAGGCTTTTGACTCCTTTGGTTGTCTTGAAGCCCAAGTGAAAGTTGCTATCAATTTTCTATGCGTTATGTATTTTTTCCAGAACTAAAAACATTGCCAGAAGCAAAACTTTCCTTTGTGTGACACCAGAGAGAAAGCTATTTCAAAATCAATGATTCATCAGGGGAACATGTTTCTGAGTGATGGTACAAACTCCTGAGCTGCAGTGATGATACTGTCCTGAATATGGGTTTGAAAAGAACGTTTCCTGCTTAAATTACCAGTAGACATCTGCAATCACTTTTCTACAGCTAGGCATGGCACCTTTATGCTCTGTACCATGCACAAAAACAGCCCATTCACATCTGTGTCATTTATGGACCTCAGAGATCACTCTGAAACATCTGTAAAGGAGCTGCTGCCATGTTAATATTCCCTCTCTGTGTGTGACATATCTGAAAAAGAATTACTGCTAGGGCCTTCACCTACTTTACAGCCTCCTGCAGCTCATGTTGCCCTACCACCCATTCTGCCACTGAGCAAGGCCTTGTTGTCCATGTTTTCTCCTCTAAGGGACTGACCTTCATCTCTTCTGACTATGACAGAGGATTGCCAAAGCCATGCTGGTTTGAATCTCTTAGGATGGATCAGTTTGCATGTCACAGCAAATGCAAATGCCAGGAAGAAGATAATAATCCCACTTCAAGGCAGCCTGTGCAAGCCTTCCAGCTACTCCTGGTAGAAGGAAGAACTATGCTTCAATGAACAATGGTCTCTAGAAATGCTGTGCTCCCTCTTGCACTTCCTCTTCCCCTCCCTGTCCTTTGACATCTTCCCAGTTACAGTGTGCTGGTTCCCAACACAGCAAAAGCCCTTATGCCTTTGACGTGGTTTAGTATTAAAAATACTAATCTATATATGTCACATATTTATGTCACATGGATGCCTGCATCGCATTGAAAGTCAATGTGATTTAGTCTCTTAACTCAATTCCTTTTGAAATGTTACCTTTGATAATCCCATGTATTTGATGAAAAATCCAGTTCTAAATATAATTTTGATGTAGTTGATAACCTAGACAACTAAATGTTATGATTCTCAGCAGCTGTAACATCATTTAGACACGTTAGCACATGTGGGTTTTATAGCCATATTCATCTGATCATCCTCTCTGAGCCTAAACACACACTGAAATCTTACTCTTACCTATTTCGGAAAGCAAAATATCTGAACAAGAGCATCAAGGAATGCAAACAAAACATAAAGAGTTTGTGAAAGCACTGGCATGGACAATGTGCCAAGTTAAAGTCATTTTGCTAAATGTGAAAATAACTTCCAAATGCTATAGATTCATAGTCATCTTAAGAATAGTCTATGCTTTTTCCTACTCCTAAGGTGAAGGGGTCTGCTCAGTCTGGCCATGAATTTTATTTTAATACTTTCATATTTATATTCTTCCAGACATCTGCACACAAAAATCATTCTCCTTAAAAGAATGGCATAGTTCACACTGTCAGTGCTGTCTTTGGGCTTTGATACTTGGATATTCAAGTCCTTTAGTGAAGGCTATGTAAGACTGAGCTGACAAAAGCACCTTTTCTATGGCTTCTAAACAGGGATATACAAGGAGTAACTATGTGAAGATAATTAAAGGATGTTTTTTGCAAAAAGCACTTTTGCAAGATAAGGTAATTCTGTATTTAAATATCTTAGATAATCTCTAGGTTTAGGGAGATTTTTACTTTAATTGTTCATTTTTTCCCTTCCCATATCACAGTTTAATCATGTGCTCCATCCTTTTAAAGTGACTGGGTGGAATTTTAAGTGGCAGCATACTAAAAAAGTAATTCAGCTGTGGAGCTGCTATAATTCTGATGGTTTGGGTTCAACCCTACATGTGAGCATTAATTAGCTTCAGTTCATGAAGCAGGCTTTCAATGACTGAATTTCTAGATTGATATTGTCTTTTAGAATAGTTTTCATTCCTCATCTTAACAGTATGCTCCAGTGCTTTGTGGTGCTGGCAGCTAGTGGAGTTGAACTTACACAGTAAGGTATGAATTGCATTTCTCCCCCTAAATTTATTTTATTAAAAAGGAATTTTGTAAATCCATAGGTCCCTTTCCTCTGATGAGCCTTGGATCTTTGTACACTAGTTAACACCAATCAAAAGAAATAGGATGAAATCAGCATAATAAAATGCCTTCTGTTCTATTCTTCCTATCACAACTGCAAATGTTCGTAAATGTTTCCTGATTACTTCTGCAGAGGGTGAAGTGTTCAAAATCCTTCCTTCCCTAGCATTAATATAATAGGAAATACTAGAGAATAGAATGAGAAAGAATGAATTTACTCTTATAAACAGTATTATTGCAGACACAGCTTAAATATACCTTTAAGTTGGTCAATAACCAAATACATTAGTCTGGGTGACTGTGGAGCCAGTAAGTGAAATGATAAAGGATCACAATGAAGGCTTCGTATCTGGTTATGTTAGAATTTATTTTTAGCTGTTAATGGAGGATAGACATAAGAAATAACCAGGTAGCCCTTTGCAGTCTTAGAAAATTCTCAAAGTACAAGCAAGGAGACAGAAATCAGAAAAGAAACAGATGTGGTGTTGTTTCAAATGGTCATAAAGACAGCGGGTGCATCCCAGGAAGCTGAAGCAGGACGTTGCTTATTTACCTAGCTTTATTATTTTTATTGTATATTCTTGACAATAATTGTTTAAAGAGGAGCTTTAATAATACTTGAAAATTTTCTGATCTGCCCTCCCTGGAAATGAAATCTTGGCTTTCCTTACAGTGCAATGCTGTGCTGTCTAGTATTTAGTTGGATCCTGTTATGGGAGGCAACAAGCATTTTCCTGTGTTCTTTGCTCAGAGTAGGATCAGGCTTGAGTCCAGCATCAAAATCTATATTTAGATATTTAATAATATTTCTTAGTAATAACCCCAAACCTTGTTTCTTTTCTGATAAATTTTATTTTTTGTTTGTTTTAAATCTCCTATTTTAACACAGAATTCATTCATTGTCTGCCAGAGGATTTAGTTTACATATGCATGCCTTATATCATAGATAGGAGTAAGCAAGTATCAATCATACTGGTCCTGAGAATCAAAACACTTGCCTTTCAAACCATGCAGCTCAATAACAATAGAACTGAAAATAATTCAAATCAGTTTTGTGTTCATTCAGAAAGCTCACAGATATTTTTAAGGGTCATGTCAAATATATGTAATACAGTCTATAGGAGAGGGAGATTGCTGGAACACTTCAAGCTTTGTCCTGAAAACCTGTTTAATCCTTGTCCTGACATTCTTTTGAGAGCTTGAGGCAACCACTTAGCATTTCTGTGACTCAGTTCCTCATCTAAAACTGGAAGTAAAAAAAATTTCCACCTGACAATGGCATTATGAGAAAACATACATTCAAAGCATTTTGAACTTAGACTTTTTTCATGGCCATCTATATGTGTAGCAGTAGGACAATCAGCATGTAGCAAAGCAATGGCTATTTCATTATAAACAAATCAGTTTAGAATTAATTTTCCTTTTCTTTGAAGTTCAGTGTTCAGTACTTGCAGTATATCATTCAGCACTGGTGTTGACTAAAATCCAAATTTTACTGTCCTAATTTTGACAAAAGCTCTAGTTAATTTTGTTGTCTGGACTCCAAAGTTTTGATTCTGCAGAATGCTGTGCAGATACAGTTTCTTTTAGTTTTGCTAAAAGCTCTTTCAGTTCAGCACTTCTCAGCAGTAGACCATGTTTAAAGCATTTTCAGGCTCCTTTATGAAAGCACAGTGTTATTGAAGGATGATGGACTTGCTCAGATAGATGTAAGGTAGCCAGAATTTATTATTATGCTTGATGTTTCTTACTATAGATACATCTTTGTAATGCCAAATACATAATAAAATAGTTGATGTACATTCCTGTCAGAGAAATTGGACTTGGGCGTGTTTGTATTACACAAAGTCCAGTTCAGTCAAATCTATCTGTTCTCCCCATGATTTGTATTTGAAGTGACTTCAGTGTTGACCAGTATCACAGCATACATTTGTTTGTTTCATCCTCAAACCTTTGATACTAAATTCAAAGTTTTCCAACTGTGCCTCTTAACTATCTTCCTCTTGCCAGTGTGGTAAGGAATCTAAAAAAGAGTGATCTTAAATGGGTAACTCTGCATTGGTATGCATTCTGCATAGCCCTCTGAATTTTCTTAGCAGCACACAAACTCAGAAAATTACATGGCTATTTTACCAATATTAATGAGCAAATAGTGGGCATTCTTCAATTTAAACATTTTTATCTAAATGTAATGTAATTGTATGATTAATGAGTGTGATATGTTGCAGGTTGGTTATGTGCCTGAGACCTTTGGAATTTAAGTTTCTCTGTCATTTTTTTAACCTTGATGAATTCCTAGAAACATGAGAACAAATACATTGTGCTTGTTACAGTAAGAGGGAATTGTGTGAATGATATCTAAAGCAGATAGGTATCTGCAAATTTCCTGTGTGCATCCATGCTGCAACTACCGTGTGTTAACTTGGGTTTGGGCACACATCCGTATCTTTGCTCACAAAGATCCTATTTAGTTCACTTTTTTGACAGTAATGGTTTCTGCGAAGGTTTTTGTAGCCTTAGAAAGCAACAGGAGGAAAAATGTTGTTTTTGTGCAAAGAACCTGTCTCAAGCAAGGGCACAGGAGGCTCAGCATCTAAGGCAGTGATACTGAGGAATGGTCAGCAGTACGCTGGAGATCAGGAATTCTGTCTCAGAGCTCAGGCCCTTGTCTGTTCCCTCTCCTCCTTATTTGCATAAATCCACAGAATAAAATATTCAGATCTGCATATTCATAACATTTGGCCAAAATAAAAGAAGATAAAAGCTCTCACCAAGACCACTTTTTTTTTCTTTTTTTTTTTTTTTCTTAATAAAAGCTGTAAGACCATCAAAAACTAGGCCTTTTATTAGAGTGTATAAGTGCAATCTTATCTGTGTACCTTAAGGCAAGCGTGATTGGAAGTTATCTTTCATATTCAGAATTACTGTACCAGAGGAATGGTCTCTAGACAAGTATCAAGACAGTCTGGTAGTGTAATAGCTGAATAATAGAGATCAGCCTTCAGGACCCAGCCTTGAGCCTGACATCAGTCCTCTGTGCACGAGCTTCAAAGGAAACCATATTTAGTCCTCTAGGACAGTAAAAAGATTGTTTGAAGTTACTAAAGCACATGTGTAAGTATTGGCAGGCTCAGGGCTTTTATCCTCAATGAATACAAATGTCTTACCATGTTAGAAGTCATTATTGTTTAGAAATAATGGATGCAAATATTTGAAGCACATAGACTCTGAAAAAATGTGCTGGTTTGAGTGGTTTGTTATACTATATAACTTTTGTTTCCTTCTGTGTATTCTGAAAGGATACTAATATATCTTTTAAAGAGTTTAGCTTTTTTTGTCCTTTCTTGCTTTTGATAAAAAGTGTTTCCATGTCAACTAACACATTTGTTCCCATATATTAAGACCCATTGTGAAATTGAGATTTTTTTTCACTGCAAGATATGACTTGTTCAAGAGCAAGTAGACTCCTGTTAAATAGACCTAACTGGTTAGAGTTTTAAAATACAAACCATCAGCCCACTCTCATTTGAATATATTCAGCAACATGTAAGTAGACATTCCTGGAAAATGTGGCTGCAGCTTTAATGAAATGGACACACAGTTTTATTCTGCAGAAATGCAGAATTTCTCAGACAGTTAAGTGATCACACAGGAGGCGTCAGAGTTGCTGCTGCAGAATAGAGGATCTGACTGAGGTGGGAAAGCCTCAACTCAGCCAGGTTCCAGCACTAGGAAGTAACTAGATTAGGCCAGCCAGTCCTTAATAGGGTGTCCTCCACCTTGAAAGGGGTCACCAAGGTGGCTTCACGCCTGGTGCATGAATGCCTGCGAAGTGTCAGAAGATGCAATGAAATATTGCACCTTCCAGCCCATCACCTGCTATGCTGCTTTCACCCTCACAGGTCTGCATTCCTCACTGCTTGGTTGACTATGCATGTTTCATTTAAGTTTTTTGTGTTTATAGAGAGAGCTGGGTGAAAGCATTGTCACTTTTTTCTTTTTCTTTTCTCTGTTCCTAAAGAAATTCAGGTAATTTTCCATCAAGAAAAAAAAAAATCACTGAAATTGTTGACCAGTTGAGGTTATAAATCTACCATATCATTTAGTTTATTACTTTTCTGAAGGCAACTAAGCTGCCTTTAAGGCAGTTCTTATGAAATCTCCTGCTAATCAGGAGTACTAAAACCTTTGAAAAGTTTGTCACTTTTTTGCAGTTAACAGTATTTCTGCTGAGGCATTTGATTATACCTAAAAGCAGGAATGAAGCAGGAGAGTCCTTGTAATAATGTTGATACGGGACAGATAGCCTATGATGGATTTTCTGTTAAGAGTGGCAGTTTCTCTTCAATATTTTAGTGTAAACTAAGGAAACAAATTTACTAAAATAATTTCTACTATGTACAGCTTAGGAGAAGGGGGAGAGTGGGGAAAACCAGAACATATAAGCCCATGTATTTCAATTTACAATTCCTAGTGAATAAACTTAAATTATCATAACAAAACTTCAATCACTATAATAGCGCTCTTTTTATTGTAAGAGCCAAAGTAATTAATCTGTATATTTATGATCCTTGTCTATGATTAGTTTTCTGTCACAGGATGTGGTGAGTCTGTGCTGTTATGACTATATTTTATTTAATAATATTTTCCTACACAGTGCTGAACACTTCCTGCTGAAGCAGCTGAATGGACAAATCCATGAAGATATCTTTCAATTTCCCTGACAGTGAATGATGTTTCCATATATAAACATAATAATAGAGTCGTTACATATGCACTCACATTATCATAGCTGCTGTGTGCTCAGTGTTATTCCAAACAAGGCAGGAAGCCAAATTTTCCTAGTTCCCTTTTTGATTCAAATTGTGTTTGTAATAAAGGGATTTTCATTCAGCCTAAATGCAGTTTCATCCTCATCCAACAAACCTCCCCACTTTTTTTTTTTTATTATTATTATTTTTCCTTTATTCTAGGTCACTCAGTCTTGATGCAAGAGAAATTCTCCTCTGGTGGTGATAACAGCAGTGCTACTCAATGAACTATAACAAGGGCTCTAAATGCATCTCCTGTAGCATACCACAGTGATTTGCAAAAGTGGGAATAAATCAAAGCAGTGAAGAGATGCCATGTTGAGCCAGAAGCTAAATGTTACATCTTGTTGCATGAGGCTGGGGGGAGAACAGATCCTGTTTTTCTGGCAGCACAATATCTTTGTGCTTGTTACCTCCGATCCAACCCCATTAAGACAATCATTCAGAATCTGCAGGAAATTGTCACCTCTTTCTTTCATGCAATGGCAGCTGGTATTGGTGCCTACACACATTTCTCATTTCCTTCAAGATTTTCAACACACATAAAAAAAAAAGAAGCTTAATTTATATTAGAAAATGTGTCAGCTTACCCTGAGGCTCAGCATGGGCACCAGGGGAAAAAATAAAAGATAAATGCCTCTAGGTGAACTGGCAGAGGCTCTAATTCTCTCCTCACTCTACTGCTAACACAGTATGCTCTGCATTAATCGTTTCACATAGGCAGGCATTTAAAAAAAAACTTAAACTATTTTAAAACAAAGATGTGCTGCCCTAAACTTAACAATAATACAGCTGTATATTGTGGAACAATTTCAGTTCACACATATCATATCTCCTAGTAGAAGATGTATAAAATAATATTGGAGTCTTCTCTGTCATAATTTTTTATTGTTCTGTTTATTTTGTCTATACAGTTATGTCCCCTCTAGTGGGTGAGGATACATATATAGTGTTGTCATCTGTTTGTCATTCAAATGCTGACATACACAGGATGTTTCCTATCTCTCATTTTTATCATGTGGCTGGATAAATGCATTATGTGATCCTAGAGAACTGTTACACCTCAGTCCAACTCAAATATGGGGCGTTTTTACTCTCTGTGTTGGGATAGAGGGAATTATTTTTTTCTCCCTTTTGTAACTTATGGAAATGTTGTGTGATGGTGGGGAGTGGATGACCAACAATCAAATGAGGAGGTGGTGGACTGTAGCAACAAATGAAGTGTACAGGATGATGTGAACAGGAGAGATGTCACAATCAAAAAAACAGAGCAGAAGGGGGCCTACTCCAAGGTATCCACACAAACTAGAAAATTCAGAAAAGCAGGGTGGGGAAAACTCTAACACCTCTTTTGGAAAACTCACATGACTGAATGCCTTTCTGAACTGCATGTATGCTAATACACAAGGCTTGGAGAGGACACAGGAGGAATTCAATGCCTGGAAGTTTCCCATGCAGTGTGGTCTTAGAGAGAAGAGGGGTCCAGGGGAACTGGAGGATTTTTAAGAATCACCTTCCCTAGGTTCAAATATGATCCCTCTTGCTGTGGACTAAGCCAGTCAAAGGTAGCAGGAGATCCATATGGTTAAACAAATTCTCCTGACAGAATTGAAGCACAAAAGGAGGCTACAAGAGGTGGATGCAAGGACAGATGATGCAGGGAATACAGTGACAGTGAGTGTGCAGGGATGGGGTCAGGAAAGCCAAAGCCCATTGGGAGTTAAATCTGGTGAGGGAAGTGATGGGCAAGAAGAGCTGCTGTGCATGCATCAGTAGCAAAAGGAAAGCTAGGGAAATGTTGATTTGCTGCTGAATGGGGTGGGAAGCTTGGCATCCAAGGCAATGGAGAAAGGTAGAGGTACTCAATTCCTGTTCTGCCTCAGTCTTTACACTTAAGGCTCGGAGATCCCTGGCTTCTCAGGCAAGTGGGAAGATCTGAAAAAAATTATGCATACCTTCAGTGAAGAAAGATCAGGTTAGGTATATTTTAAACAAGTCCATGGAAACTGATGGGATGCATCCACAAGTGCTGAGGGAATTTGCCATTCTATATTTTTGAATAGTTAAAGGAGGGTTCCTGAGGAATGAAAGAATGCTGATGTTGCTCCTCTTCACACAATCAGCTCTGAGCAAGAGGTTTGGAGTAGAAGCCAGTAGTGCCTTCCCACCTCAGTCACTCTGTCATGAAACTTTTTTCCACAGTTGCAGTTGCATGTCTCATGAGATCCATTTGCTGAGTGCAAAAATTTCTGGAGTTCCCTTAGCCTATTAAACCTAAGTACATATTAGTCCATGGGACGCACAGACACCATTCCCATGGAAACGTCAGGTTTAAATGGTGCATAGCTTGGTAGGGCAAAACAAATTTGCTCCTTTGGAATTTTACAGAGTGTAAAGAAATAGTATTGCTGTGGAACAAAAGGTAATGTGGATGTGGATGTGTGTGCAGTGGGAGTGTAAAATCAGAAAACCAGGAAGGAAATGCTTTCATGGGCATTATTTAAACAGCAGGAAGGTATTGCTTGCAATCATACACAACAGCAAAGTACAGCTCCAAATGTCCATTTTACTCATGCCTTTTTCTTCAAAGGTTATGGTTTGTGTATGTTTTCACACAGGTGTAGAGATATTTACAGAATCATTAAGTAAGCAATGAAAAGGCTAAGGAAAGGGTCCAGATCTTTAGCTGGCATGGGATGGCATTTTTCCACTGAAGTCAATACACCTATTTTAGTTTATTACCTCTTAATATCTGGCCTGAATGCTGATGCAGAGGATATGAGGTGGGGGGAAAAAATACACAATCTGGTAATATCTCTTATACAGTTAAGAAGTACAGTCTAGAAACTTTCTTTGTTATAGTGAAACTGAACTCCTCTTGGATCAACTGATGAATATGAGTTGCATGTCTTCTGCAGGATCTTAGAGAGAGCCTTGGGTCCACAGAAGAATACACCAATACTGTTGCTGCAATCACAATAACAACAAAAAGCATGAGAGTAGAGGGGGAAATGGATACACTGTACTTTATTGCTGCCTCCAGCTTTGCATCTTTTCAAATCTCTTTTTGAGGAATACATTTGAAAAATCTTGTGTTACTGTATACTTTGTGTTATGTACTGTATAATTTGTGTTGCTATATTATAGTATAATAATTTTAATACTTTCATGTTTATTATGTAATTACATTATTTATTAGATTGCTGTATGAGAGGTTACAAAATATTTTAAGTGGTAACTCCTTGGTTTTGATCTTCACAGCTTTTTCAATCAGAGAGGCAAACATACAGCTTGTGCTGAAAATTTAAAGTGCTTTTTCTCCACCTGAGTTAATTTTTACTGAAAAAAAAATAGACAAAATTCTCAGTTACTTCTGAGTTTTCTTCTCCTCTCTCCCCCTACCCCCCCACCCCCAGTCTAACACTTTTCTGCCTACAGACAATTTTAAAATGGCTGATTTAATAACAGCAGTTGTAAATAGGTACTTCTTATAAAATAAGAACATGATGAATGTAACAAACAATTGTGTTCATATGTGTATGAGCATGTAGGGAGCTGATAACCTGGTTGCCTGCTAGAAACTGCCTAAAGGGTTTGCTTCCATGTACACTACACATATTGCTTTAAAACATATATGCAGACACAGATTCACACGTGTGCTGTGCTGCTGGGGAAAGCTCAATCTGGAGAAATGCAGAGGAAGTGACAAGTGATAGCATGAGTTTAAAAAGGTTTGCTCCTGTAAAGAAGGGGCTGTAGATATGATTTTGGTTTGGTTCCCAAGCCATGGCCCCCAGTAGTTGTGTCTGTACTGCTCAAGTGCACCTGGTTTAACCTGAAGTGGTGTATTCCTGCTAATCTGCTAAAAGACACTATTGCAGCCAGGGAGAGCTCTGTCAACCCAGACACAGAGACCCAAAATTTAGTCAGATCCTAAAAGCTGATTCTCACAGTAGAAACTCCTCTGTTTGACTCTTGAGTCTTCTATAAATCAGAACAAGAAAGAACAGGGTATTCTTTTCTCATAAGGAATCCTTATTTCATGCCAGTTTTTCTTTAAAAGGTTTAACATTGAGGATAAGCATAGGCATCTAGTTTTACAAAAAAAATTGGAGATTTTCCATCAGTTTAGGACTGGCTTTCTATGGAACTACCTCAAGATCCAGTATAGAAAGCTAACGCCCATATTCCCCTAGAGCAGCAGAAAAACATTTTTATCTCATCTGTACTTCCAGCCGCAAAAGTAACTAACAAAAAGTAATGTTTCAACTATAACTTTAAAAGCTCTGTTTATGTAGCAGAATCCCTATGAAAGGTCTTTCAAAAGTCATATTTTGTATTCTTGGCCTTTTCATGCTCTTAATCTTTCATATTTCCTGATTGTATTTATTTTGACCTCCATCAAGTGAATTCTCTATTACTGTTATTTTTGCAATTTTATGGTATTCTTGTAGCTTACTGTACTCTCTTTGATCTCCTCCCTTTCAGCTTTTTCTTGGGTCTTTTTCATCTTTTAAAAAAAGTTTTCTCCTTTTTCTTTTCATATCTCTGTCTCCCAAGTGCAAAGCCTTTATTTTGCATTAGCAGGTAAATGTTTGGAAATCACAAAGTCTCAAAGATTCTGGAATTTTCAACTGCTGTACACAAAATATTTCACATTCTTGCTTCAAAGGCTTTCAGGAACAAAGAAGCTTTTCTCAGACCACTAGCAAATCCACCAAGTTCAAATGAACTGTCTTTGCCAGCAGAGATGAACTAATAACAGAACAGCATAGTCTTGCAAGAGCGGCCAAATATGTTAGGGGAACAAACATATCCTTGACATCATAAGAAAAAAAAAATCACAGTTTATCTCTTTAATAACCATCTTCAAGGGAAATTAATGCTACTTTGTCCTTTGTGCAGAACAGTAATTGGATTGTGTGTTTCAATTATATCTGGACAAAGGCCAGGATATTGAAATACTTCTAAATATTAGATTTTCTTGTCCAAAAATTAGATTTTATTGGCATTCTCTTTCCGAGATTTCTTCATTAAAATCTTCATTAAGCATAAATCTTCTTTCCACACAGCAAAAGAGAAGAAATTATTTTAAAAGGGTCATTTAGAAAGGTTTTCTCTCCCCTCCTCCCACTGTTCATGCTGAGAGAAGGGTTACCTAACAAGGTTAGAAACCAGACTGCCTTACCTAGGATGGTTTTCAGCTAGTTGCTTGAATTCATTGTCCCAGTTTGGCCTTCCATAACAGGTTTTCTGTCTCAAACCAGTAATTATATCCATCTTGTCATCACAATGTAGGGCTATGTGAGTAGCCTAAAGGCAAATTTACAAGATAACAATTATAGAGTCAAAAATATATATTCCAAGTAAGAGGCAAAAACAATAATGTTTCTTTGCTGGGAAAGATGGAATGAGGGAAGCAAAACTGTGTAATTATCAAATGAGAGGAGAGGGAGAGGGAGAGGGGGAGAGAGAGGGAGAGGGAGAGGGAAGGAGATGAGTATTTGAGAGTTCACAGCTCACTACAATTGCAAAAAGCATTTCCAAAAGTACCTAAGAGCCAAGCACAGAGCATTCTGGTGTTGATGGAAAACACAGTGGATATACCAGCTCAGCAGGGGTGAAAACAGGGGTCCAGCAGAGGACCACAAAGATGATGACAGGTCAGGAGCATCTCTCTAATGAGAAGAGACTGGGAGCTGGGCCTGTTTAGTCTTGAGAAGACAGAGAGGGGATCTCATTAATGCATGTAAATATCTCAAAGACATCTGTCAGGAGGATACTGCCAGACTATTTTCATGGTGTCCAGTGGCAGGATGAAGAGCAATGGCCATAAACTAAAACTCAAGAAGTTTCATCTCAACATGAGGAAGAATTTCTTTACACTGAGGGCAGCAGAGCACTGGAAGAGGCTGCCCAAGGATATTGTGGAGCCTCTTTCTGAACACTTGGGCAAGTCCCTGTGTGACCTGCTCTAGGTGACACTGCCTTGTCAAGAGACGTTGGCCTGGAGGATCTCCAGAGGTCTCTTCCCCTAACTATTCTGTGACTGTAAAACCCTCACTGTTTTCTCAGTTCTCCTCAGGTAGAGCCAGGTGCAGAAAGTGGATTACCTCACGTGAACCAAGTGAGTTTCTCAGCTCCCAAGTGAAAGGAAAAAAATCCTGGTTTTCATGGGCATTTACTGTCCTTCAGCTCCTGTACTACACCCAATACCATACTATCTGAGTACTTCCCAGGTGCATTTAAAAACAGAAACCACTGTCGCTCCTAATTGTGCTGCTCTTGTGTAGGAGTAATATACTTGTTTCCACTACAGACTATCATCATTTCTGTCACTATCAAGAAATTAACAGAGGAAAGTAAGTTTAAAAATGGACTTTGCATTTAGTCCAGGCCCTAGCATGAACCATTATCATCTTTTGCAGAAGTAGTTGCTGAAATTTAGATTCACTTCCTAGGAATAATATCTATTTCTTCTTCTAATGAATCTTCCATGTTCTTTACCAACACATTTATTCTAGTCAAACAAAGTTGTCACAAGAGGTCCTGTTTCTAAAAGCTTCTTCTTGTTAGTTTGAGCCACTGTCATGAAGGATTTGGAATAGTCTAAGAAAGAACTTTTATTGTTTGGTAAGAGTGAGGGGTAGAAAACTGCAGAATTTTTGGATTGTTTGCAGCAAAATTGTCCCATTCAGAAGATGGGCTGTTCTCATTAAGTGGAAGTTGCCCAGGATTTTTGGTATGAGCCTTTGCAATAGCTAACAGTGTTAAGGTTGTGTAGGAGTCTCAGGGGTATTGCAGGGAGCTTGTCCAAGCAGAGGCAGAGCATGTGCTTTATCTGCTTGACCATCTGTTGCCAACATGGAATCTGCAAAGAGCTCAAAGCATTGAACAAGCATGTCTGAGGAGCAGACACGTGTCAGTAAAGGAGGGTGTACTAGAAGATTTAAAATGCCCATGCTCCTAGGGTTCAACTTCACTTGACTACTGGCCAGCTATATGGTGAGACAGGGAGAGAACACAGAGAATGTTGTTTTGGTTTTTTGCTGGGGGAGAAGTAAAATATCATTCAAATACTACTGGTGCTGAAGCTCAAATTTTGATGAGTGATGAATAGGAATTTACTAAAGATAAGTCCTGCAAGATTAGGGAGCTTTATGTGTAAATGAAGGTGATGTTACTGAGCACAGTGCCCAGGTCAGAGTGGAAGAAATAACAACTGAAGAACATTCCTCTGACAGAAATTGAGAGAGATTATGGGTTGAAGAGAGGAAGAAGTCCCTTCAAAAAAGTGCAGGGTACATGAGTGAAGAGAGACAGACACCCCAGCAAGAACAGCTATCACCCTACCTAACTTCTGGCCTGGTGTTTGCCCGAGGGAAGTAAGATGATAGCTGAAAGATGAGGGCAACTTTGTGGTTTTTTAGGTATTTTAGGTTCCCCAATAGCTTCTTTTACAGCAGGTTTTAGGTAATATCCTGTGATATTGCTAATGCAGAGCGGTAGTTTCTATAACAGCCATATACTTCACAATGGGAGTAGATTTTTCTGAATACAGCTTTATGCACATACCTCATTACTTGACAGAAACTCTAAGGAAAGCAGAAAGAAACAATGGGGGTTTTGTATCAGCAGAGGCAGAAAAGGAAAAGCTCTATGAAATCTGTATTTTTTTCATCTCTGCTAGGCAGTCCTTCATTCAACAGAGACAGCAGGAAATAAAACAGTAGAGCAAAGACTTCCCTGTTAGAGTTTTTCTGGCAGGTGCCTAACTTATCACTGCATGATCTGAGCAATCCATTAAAAAGGGAAGAGAGAGAGAGAGAGAGAGAGAGAGAGAGAGAGAGAGAGAGAAAATCAACGCATTTGTGTTTAGGTAAAGACTAAAGAGTTGAATAATGTTGACCCAGTCTAAGAATTAAGTGCCTGAGGTGGTATGATCCAATGAAACTATGAGAAGGCAAATTTAAAGTCAATCAGAGAAAATGCCTTTTCAAACAACATGAATTAGACCATGGAGTTGGTTGCCAAAATGTTCCAAGTGCAGTACTTTTCAAAAATGCACCGGATATATATATATACATGAATGTGAGAAACAGAAGTTATAGTCAATAATAAGAGTAAATGAAACCTACACTTTTTAGACAGCCCTCCACATTTCAGCACAAAAATGACAGAATCTAATGAAATACTGTTCCTAAGACATAGACAAAATATCCCTTGACAAGCTCCTGAAAGCTCTGTGCATGTTGCTCTGAGACACCTGGTAACCATTTTTGCCCAAGACAAGATGCAGGACTGGAGGAATCACTGGCTGGATTTCTCCATCCCTATTTTCCTAAATGTGAGATGTAAACAGACACCTTAGTGTCTTCATATTTACAGTTCTTTGTCTCTCCACTTCACCCATCATTTATTCAGCTGTTCCTGTTCCATATGTTACCATACTGGAAAAGCAAGGTACATTAACTCTAACTTGAAACATTTTCATTATTACCTGACTTTCATCCCAGCCAGTAAGAAATATATGATAGCTTAGAAAATCATTTTTCCATTTTTCAGCCATTTTTGTTTCCAAATGGAACAGAAGATCAGCAAACCACTCAAATGCTGATGGGTCTCGACAAATCCAGTAAAAATAAACCTGTCAAATAAAGTAAAGAGATTTAACAAAAAGCAAACTTTCAATAAAACTTCCTAATTACTGGCTCAACTCATTAACCATAACCATTCTCCACTCTAAATTCATGGTAAACATAATTAAACATAATTTTGACAATTTAAAATTTTGATTTTCGTCTTAAACAAAGAGTAAATATATTAATGTGATAGTGAAAGTAGGCAATGAACAAGCTTCCCATATATCCCTGCCAGTGAATCACTGCTTTGACTTGTAATACCTAGCTCTTCACTTATTGCAAATAATTTGATGATTATTTGAAATTTTTGATTTGTTTAATTTCAGTTTTATTCAGGGTCAAAGCAAGGAATTCCTTTTTGTCAAGACCTAATGCCATAAGGCTAGCTCTTGATGTTGCCAATAGGTACTTATGTACTTCAAGTCATATGCCCTGTATAAAACAGGTGAGAAATAGTCCCTATTCCTTTTTCAAAAATGTATTTAATATTTAAATTGGAGCATCTAGTCCCTAGAGAAACCTGAAACTAAATTTACAATTGCCAAAGGGGCAAAATTAACTGCTTTCCCATGACCGGTTTTCTATTGTTTGAAACCCTCCTCTCTATCAAAAATTGGCATTTAACTAGTTTCACTTTTCAACTTTTTTTGTTTGTTGTCTGTTGGGTTGGAGAGCCTGTTATCAAAGTCTCGTTCTACAGATAGAAATTAGAGGGTGGGATCAAGTCATCCTATAATTGTATCTATGGCAAACCAAACGTTCCTGGGATCTGTAACTAAGAGGCGTCCTTTAATCATTCCTATGGCTTACTTTTCCTACTTTATTGCAACAAATCAAAAACACAGCAGAGTTTGTTGGTTTGTTTTTTTTAAAAGAAAGAAGCTAATTTATTAATCGCCTGGCATAAGGTGATGCTTGCATAGGAAAAAAGTCTTTCAGACAAGATGGTTAGTCATCGTCCATATGATGATGAGTTTCTATTTCAAGAGTCCTTCCTCTGGAATCTTCTGCTGGAACAATGGGAGCCTGCAAGAACCTTTTTCTGTGCAGTTTTTACAGCCAGCTGGCCCAGGGATCATTGTGACCTCTGCTGCATGTCCATGATCTCTCGTGATCTGTTGTCTTAACTGCATCTTCTAACTAATTAGCTGTTTCTAGAAGGCTGTCCTATATGACCTCTTCTGTAGGAACAATTTCTGATGACCATTTGCAGTTACCATGTCTGTGTACAAGCTAATAAAGTTTGCAACAGGAGCTGCCTCAGGACGGATGGATTTCCCGTGTCAGGATCTTATCAATGCACTGGAACTCAGTCACTCCTAGGCCCATCAGGAACTACCTCAGGGAGTCTTTAGCACCATCACGATTTCCCAGTTGGAAATGTCCTCCAGCAATGCTGTGCTGTGTAGAGGACTGGGGCCAGTCCATCCTGCTGGTTCCATCTCAGTGCCTTGTATGAAGCCAATACAGATGTGGAGACTACTCAGCTGTGAGTTCCTGTACTACCCAGGAATGATGAGGGTATGAATGTCTGAAATTCCCAGGCTGTCTGCCCAGGCACTACCCTGATAGCAGTCTGAAGCACAATTACAAGATAAATCTGATTGCAATTCTTGTTAGTCAAATTCTGTAGCTGTTGCCACACACTCTACCATTATTTTGACCAGATGGTGCCAAACCTCAAATGGGCCCTTGAAGGCTGTAATTCATAATTTATCCAAAGAAGAAATTCACAAATGTGGAGGAAGTGTAAAAATACACAGTTTCAGATGTGAAAGGAACATCAGGAAGGGCAATGTATAAGCTTATAAAAACTGGATGACTGGAACTTATTTCATTGTGACTGTGATTTTTATTTTGTTGCATAATCCCCTAGCTTCCTCCAACCCATCTCCTTTTCTGCTCACCAGCCCCTCTGTCTTTTATTGTACTGCAATATCAAAGGTGATCTGGAAGGTATGTCCCCAAGGCAATCATTGTGATGACTCCAATGTTTTGGAAATTGTAGCCCTTTTCTACAGGATCAGGGAGATAGAAATGTGTATTGGACACTTCTGAAATGAAAAAAACAGAGAAAAAAAACGGAAAGCTGTAAAGAGATTTCCCGAAGATTTCATATACTAGGTTGTCAGACTTCTGGTAAGGTGGTGGGAGAAAAATGTGGTAATGCCATGCTTCAGTGGAGATTTGGTGAAAGACACTAACAGTAATTTGAGATGTTTCCTAGATCTGAGTGTACTGTAAGGGACCATCTGTGGTTTATGTAAGAAATATAAATGATGTATGATCCCAGAAACAGAGATAAGGCATTCAGGGTTAAGTAGGGTATTTTTACAACCCAGGAATAAGACTGTCTGTGGAACTTTAGTACTAACCATCTTGGCTGTTTGCTTTTTCCCCTTCTGTTTCAATATTTTGCCTTAAATATGACCTCATTGCTGTATGGTGGGGGGTTGCTGCTGATTTACACTGGCATGGGTTATGAGGAAAAAGCAAGCCCACTGACTTTATAGAATGTCATATTTGTGGCCAACAACAGCAGTATTTTAAATTACCAAAACTTGGTAAGATTTATAGCCTTAACCTTTATGTAGCTTTCTGGTGTCTGAGTCCTAAAGTCCTCACTTGTTCTATATACTCAGAACCTCGAAAATCAGCCCACTGAGTGCTGTCAGTCTGTATCACACCCTAGCTGTTGATTTGTAGTGAGAAATTTCTTCCCCCAGACTTTACTTGATCATCTTATTTCTCAAGTTTTTTCAGCAGTTCATTTTATGGAAATGTATATTTAGTGCATGTGTGTGGAGAGGAGATATGTATTTCTAAACGAATAAAGAATTGTTCATGGGGTAGCAACTGGGAGCATGTGGGCAGGACTGGGAGATAAGCACATTCAGGGAAGGAGGAAGAAAAGCTAGCCAATGAGTTGAGACAATACAGTCTTTGAATTCGGGAACTGGATTCCAGAACATCAGACTATGGATCTTGAAGGAATGCTTTTAGCTGTTTGCAGGCCTGGCAGTCACAGTAACAGCCAGTCCAAGTTGTTAGATCAAGCCACATCTGGCCCAGTCCTCTAAGGAAAGGATGCTGCTTTCTGAAGCTGCAAAAATTCCTTAAGCTCATCCCCCGGCACCCATTGCATTGCCTCTGATTTTCATGTTCGAGGTGGCAAACATTTGGTGATGAAGAAAGACTGTCATTATTAGAAGTATTTTTGGCTGTGATTATAATCTCAGAAAGAAAAGAGATAGTGAAGAAGATGGCCTGTGGGTAAAAAGAATTAGTTTCCTTTAGATCAAAGAGGACTTCTAGTCTAATATGATAAAATAAATGGTGTTTACAAAGAAGTCTTCCTTTCTTTACACTGGCTGCCCATAGCATTGCACAACACATGTAATATATAATTAAAATACAATAAATGCACCAAAAAATTAATCCTGATTAAAACAGTAGAATAAAGTAGCTCTAGTGCATTTCTATAATTAAAGATTATTCTGAATCCTGTTTTTTTCTTGTAAGCCCTATACTATTAACTGACTGCAATTATTTAGGACCCTTAAAAATCTGGCTTAGATTTATGTTTCGTTAGTCTCCACCCACCCTACTGCCATCAATTGCATTCATCAGCTTGATGGCTTGCCCAAGTAAACTGTCTTAAATTTTCCAACTGCTCTTTTTGTAAATTGAGTTAGATGCAGTATTGTTATTAATCAGATCAAAGCAGGGGTTTGAATAGTTGCTTATTTCTGTAATGCTCTGCTGCCTTGCAATTCATGGATACTTATCCTTCAGTTTCCCACATCCTGAATTTTGTACAACGGACAAGAGCAAGAGCTGTCTTACCTCTTTCCAGTAAGGTGAAAGAACATTCTTTGTAAATCAGCTTCCATCATGAGGAAAGTCATTAATAATTATCTGTTGATGAGCATCCGTCTGTTTCTGAAGGCAGAGTTGGAGCTGCAGCTCTGAGCAAAGCCAGCTTTTCGTTAAAGGGGTGTCCAAGGAGAACACCCCACATCCCTGACTCTTGCTGCTCCTTCTTAGGCATGAATATCCCTGCAAAAACCTCTTACACCTGCAGGTGGGCACCTCCCTGCAAGCATCCAGTCCTTCCTGCTCTTGAGTAGACTACATTACCTATGGGCTGTAGCACATTAAAAAAAATAAAAAAATCCGAGGTCTTCCTCTGACTGATTAATTCAGGGAGCCACTCAGGGGAACCCTCCAGGTAAGGCACAGCAGTGCCTGCAGCCTGGGGTATGCAGGAGGTGAGGGTTTGGCAGCCTACAGGAGGCACTGACCTTGAGTTAGGGTGGCAGAAAACAGCCTTTCCTATAAATGCATAACACGGTTCAAAATCATATTTCTAAATTTGAAGCAAAAAGCTTAAACTGTTATCAAAAAAGATCAGAAGGATGGTTACATTTGACAGAAGAAAGAGCACAGGTTTTTAGGTCCTCAAGACAAGATTTTTTTGCAGAAGGACTGGGGACTGGGGCAGAGATTTACCTCAGGCAGGAAAGTCGGTCTCAAAGCAAATGGAAGAAGGCTGACTGTGTTTTCCTCTAAGTATGTAGCTGAACTTACTGCCACAACATGCTATGGTTGTCTGCATGGATTCAAAAAGCTATTAGACAACCTCATGGAAGAAAAAGCCACAGAGATATTAAAGACAGAAGTACAGCTCTTGTATCAAGGTGTTACTGAGCTACGAGTCTCTCAATGGTGAGAAAGCGTCCTGTAGAAACCAATCACCACCTGATTTTTCTGGTCTGTGTACTTTTCTCTAGGTGTTCATGAAGAGCCACCATTGGAGACAGGATATGGGGCTAGATGGATACTCGGTGGTACTCAGTAGGACCTTTCTTATGTCTTTTGTAGGGAAGATAAAGTTTGCTAACACTAGAATCTGTTGGATCAGTACAATTTTATCAATTTCAGTAACAATTGATCTGAAAAATGAGACCACTAAAACCCAATCTTATTATGCATAACTAAAGCCAGTATAAACTTTCTGCCATAACTAGTAGTACATGCGAAAAATGATGGGGAAATGAGGGTTTAAGGCTATTTAATTGTGAAAAATCAATTAGATAAATGTGTACTGCTTTTGATTTGTTGGGTTTTTTAAATTATACAGCTGCAGACATTATGGAAACTATGAGTATTTATATCTCAACCATATGTGGGCAACACTAAGAAATATTAGTTCAACAACTGTAATGATAGCTGTACTCAAATCAAAATGAAGTTGTTAAAAAAAAGAAAAACCTCTTATTTATTTCCTTAATAGACATTTCTATGGTACTCATCATGGCAGAAAGAGAGTGCTGAATACTTTGAGGAAGATTAAATTATTTGTAATTATACCACAAGTGGAAGCTTTTAACCAATGGGAAAAAAAAAAAAAAATGGAACTACCCTGAGATTAATCGCTCTCACTGAGATGACTGCTAAATTTTTTTAAGTAATGCTGTGAACTTCCCCATGACCTTTCATCCACACTTTCAAAATATTTTACAAGCACTGATAAAATTTAGCCTCATAACACCTGTGAAAAATAAATATCACTATTCCCACTGCACCAATAAGGAAGCCAAGATATAAGGAAAAGACAAGTAGAAATCTTGATAATTTTGCATTTCACATGAATTCAGAAAAACTGAACTATAGAGCAGAAAACCATGGCAGAATGCATGATGCATTTATCTTTGCAGGCACACTTACCCGAAATTTTCCTTAATTCTCCCTATGAGCACCCTCAAGTATACTATTGATGCATAGTTAAATTCTGTTCTTTTCCCCTTAAGATAGCACCAATGACAATAACAACAGTACTTTCACTTGTATACATGTAGAATATACATAACCTTCATATATAAAATTTGTATGCCATATGCGTAACTCTCCTTATTGTGAAAAGATTGTATATCCTTGCACAATCGTAGTGTTTGCAAATACACATTTTTCCTCAAATAACATGTATTTCCATTTTTATTTCCCTCCCTTTTCAGTGCTTTTTATGCCTCAAAGTTCCCCCCTGGCAATTTGAACCTGTCCTCAACTCCTCAGTTTCTAAAATCCCAGATGCTTTTTCAGTGGCAGCTTGTCATTAAGATGCCAGTTTTAACACTCTTTCATTTAAAAAGATCAGCCCCTTGGTCCTGCAATCAGCTCCATATGTATTGACCCTTTCAGAGATCTGTCCCCTCCAATACAATTTCAATGTTTGTCCTTAAGTGTGAAATGTGGAACAGTTCCTGATTCAGCTTTTACACTGGAAAATGGCCTAAAAGAAGCTTACCATGATGGATATGGAAGAGAATGTTTAATGCTGATTTTTTTCGGTGCTACTGTCTCACCCACTTCACCTATTATCTCTTCTTCAGCTATCCTCCCCAGTGCTGCCTCACATGCCATTAGCAGACACGTATAACAGGTTATAAAATTAAGAGTATTGGTGCCACCTTTACCTTATAGATCCGACCATATTTTTTCAACAAAATAATTAAAGTGGTTTGAGGGAGTAATATGTGTTTTGATAAATGCGTCTCGGTATATGCATCTCATCCAGAGCTTAGATGCCTTTTATAATCCTGTGCTGGTTAATATCCTGACTTTGCAATGTGAGAAAAACAGCAAATGGTTGCTGAATGCAGCCTTCTGGACCAGGACATGCTGCTGAAGGATCCTCATGAAACTTGTAGCTGGACAAAGAGCAAGTGCTGCCCTCCACTTCTGATTGAGATGACATTGCAGGACTTATTTTTGTTAACAAGGAGCATAAGTTTCCCCTGTAGCTTTCTAATTATGTGTCCAGCTATGAAAGACATTCCACAGTTATCTCCAGTTGCTGTTGAAATTCTGATCCTTCAGCTTTTACTAAAAACACTGCAGCTGGGGCTACCTTCTTACTCAGGGAATGACAGTGAGTTCAGGAGACTTCACCCCACAGCATCTGGAAAGGGAGTAGCTGCTCCTCAGAGCGAGTTAAAACACTCAAGTGAGCCACTAGCTTAGAATTGCCTCTCTCCCCTGGCTAAATAGGCTCACTTCTAGAACTTTTTAATGAAGCAATAAACTTTCCCACCTACCTTCTGCAGTGCCAGTACTGTGTTAGGATTGCAGCACTTGTACCAAATGGATTTTAAAATAGAGGCAAATGGTGTGACTCCGATTCCTGCCGCAATGCACACGCTGACTCGGTAGTGGAAGATGTCTGTGGTTGCAGATCCATATGGTCCGTCCACAGCCAGTCTACAGCAACAAGACATTTAGTCAAGAGGCAACAACACATAAAGTGACAGAAAGGTTAACATTTGTTGGGCTACACGTTGTCAAAACTGAATTTCTGTTAAAATAAAGGAGGAAAGACGTGTCTAAGATGGCACATAAATTGCTCGTACATTTAATTTTCAGTGGGTGCCATTTAATAGCAAAGCAACTGTCTTTTCTGAAATGAGACAACAAGAGCACCCATGTGGATTTGGGGCCTGGCCATCTATTTAAGCATGCAATTGCAATTTTCTGGCTTTCTGAAATGTGATTAGTCATATAATTGCATGTCCAAATTTAGCTGTGGAATTTGCATATTTAATTATGAATTACTGAAAAGCATTCTGTTTTAGAGCTTTATTTGTTATATTGTACATATCAAAGTAAAGAGGAACAGATTATATTAATAATTTTTAGAAGTTCTGTATTTGACTTAAAGTAATAAAAGAGAAGACAAGAAAAAAGTCATCATATGCAAAGGAACTACTATTTTCTCAGCTCTTTCTGAAAAAGCAGTATTTCAGGAGTACATTTTTGACATAATACTGTACTTAGTATCTGATGTAAAGGCAGAATGTGTAAGGAGAAATGCTTGTTGATATTACTACCTCCTGTAATCAATGTTGCTGATGCCAAGAAATTAATTTTGGTCAAAATTAGAGATGAAAAAGTTTCTTGAATAATCAGATTCATTCCTTTAGCAACATGAAATGTAAATACACCCAGTACTTTGGAGTGCTCTTTCCAGCCCTATCTTTATACAATGTAGATGCTCAGAAGATGGTTTCACCAATACCCAGTCTTCAGGAAAAAAAAAAAAAAAAGTTTTTTTTCTTCCTTTTAGATTTTCTGTTGTTTTGTGCTCTTTATTTCATGAATCATCCTTAAAATTTATCCTTAAATAGTACAAACAAATAGGCAAACATAATTAAGTGTTTTAACAGGAAAGGAAAGGGGGATTCCTAGGCAATGCTACACACAAATATAGGAACACAACGTATCTCAGACCTTATTGTTACATTTTTAAAAGTCTCCTAGCAAAAATTTTCCCTCTAATTTCAATATTTGAAATGCCCTGCAAGTGCAATGGCAAGCAAAATAGCTACTGTGGCATAACTTCTGGAAATCTGACCCTAGACATAAAGATTTTTTTTTTCCTAATATATACAGTTTTTTAGATTGTTGCCCAGCATAGTATTTTTTTCACTCAAAACTTCCAGTAAAATATGGTTAATTTATGGCATGTGTATATATATATATATATATATATATATATCTTTCAGATAAGCTTTCAATGTAGTTCAGCATGAGGCTGGAAGCAATTCTCATTGTTGTCAGTAGATTGAGAAAAAAATTGATCTGGAAGAAATTTCAAGGATTCTCTAGTCTGTTGCTGTGCTATAAGACAGGTTCAATTATTTCTGAATCATCCCTTGAAGAGATTTGTCTTGTCAGTCTGCTCCTAAATCCTCAGGTGACAGAGATCCCATCATTGGTTTGAATGCCTTACTCAGCCATAACTATACAGCTTAGCCAAATACAAAGCCTCAGAGAAGCAGGGAGGAGAGAGGAGAAGGAGAAACTGAGCTATGTAACACATTCATTTGATCTAGGTAGAGTGGACGAAAGTAGGAAGAGAGTAAACAAAGTGACAAAAAAGATACGACATTTAAATTTGCCAAAGAGAAGAAGAAAATAGGGCTATGGACTTCCTCGCTTTGATTTGGATTGTCCATATTCTTTGTATCCATTTCATTGGAAAATAAATTAGAATTACGGGGAAGGCATGAGAAATCTTTAACCAGAATCATTTACAGATTCTATGATTATTTTTAGAATTTAAACATATGTTGGTCACCGTGATGAGTGTGTAGTACTCCTGACTGTAAGAGCAGTTAGATTTTGGGGCAATGTATTAAAGCAGCAATTAAGTCAGACAAAATCCTGAAGAGGCATAACATGGAACTTGATAATTTTCACATGAATAGTTTATTCTATGGTTTTAGCTCCCAAATTTTTCAGAAATCACTGCTGTCTTTGCTACCTATATATATGTATGAACATTTTACTTTAATCCTCTTTAAGTAATTAAAAACCACATATTTTATTCTTAACCCTACCTTATTATTCAGTTCCTATGTCTTTTGTCTTCTTCACAGTTTCTGCTGTATGTTATTTTTCAATATAGTCACCAATTTGATGCATAACTTTAGATATTGAAAACTGTGAAAAAGACCTGATTTTTGCTTTATTGCTAGTTTAACTATTGAAATATTTTTTTTTTAGTATATTGAAAGAAAGAAACAGAAGGATATCAATAAGCACCCTAACAAGATTAAAAAGAGGAGTGTTTATATATGACAGTACTGTTAATTTCAGCCCCTCATTGTGGCAAGTAACATTTGATCATTTTTTCTCTTCCTCATTTTTTACACTTGCTGTCAATCACTTTGAACAATTTTTGCTCCAGTTCTGCTGAAATGGCATACTTCTCATTCCAGTTGCCTTTAACAAAGACACTGATTTCATTTCTAATTCTTATTACCTGATACAATGCAAGGACTGGACCAGACTTTCCTGTCTGCACCCACCCTTCAATAAACTGCTGCAGCTCAGTGGTGTCTGTAATCTTTCCAGGGGGAAATCAGTCCCTCCAGTCCCAGGCCCTACACACTCCACCAGAATTTAAATGACCCTGTGCTGGGCAGTTCTTTGCTAAAAATTTCCCCTATTCCTGCAAGCAGTGCAGGGGTAGAGCTACGTGGTTTGAATCCATTCTGTGCAGAGCCAGGTCCTTGGCTGCAGTAAGTCAGGCTGGCTCCTTGACTTCAGAGCATCCCCCGCTAACTTGGAACAACAGAGAATCAACTTTTTGCTCATATTAAGATTCCAAAAATGCATAATTTGAATACATATAACCTTTATAAAGTGGAGCAGGGTTTGGGAAATAGAGATGAGGTCAAAGGAGACTGTCAGAAAGAAGTAAAGTTTATGCCGATGTTTCAGGGACCATGAAATACCTAAGTAACTGAAAGGGAAAAACTGGAATTTTGGATGGTAAGGGATGGGTGCCATCAGAGCATAAGCACAGAGGCACAAATCTAGCAGATGTCTTCCAGTGTCATTTATTAAACAACCATCTTCCAAAATAGGTATCCTTATATGTAGATATATGTATTAGAGATCCAGATGGTAGCAATAGAGATAAGGATGTTGATATGGACTTTAAATCTTGGATTAGTCATCACATCCTCTTGGTAGCTTCTGGCCCCAGCTCATGGCTATTTGTTTGTGGTGTTTGCTAGCATAATGTATTTATGAATCCAGAACTACAATCTAATAATGTATCATTGAAAAAACACATGCAAAATTAATTAAAGTTAAAATGTTAACATTTATTTTAAAATGTAGAAATAACATTTTAAAATATAGTATCTCTTATTCAAACCTTGGTAACATCCACAATTCCTTGAAAGCTTTTTCCTCTGCTCCAAAGGCCTTGAAAAGGGCTGCAGTCCAATCCCCGATGACCCGTATGTGGACGCTGAAGTAGTCTTCCTCGGGAGCTGAGGTGAGGGTGAAAGGGTGCCACTCCAGCTGTGAGACAGATGGGCACTGTAGAAATATATATTGGCCAGCTCCCATTTTGAAGCCATGTTTCTTCATGTGGAGCTCAAGGACTCCAGAGGAATGTGTTACCACCTAAAGAACGATATAGGGACCAATTTTATTTTCATTCAGAAGGGTAAATATTTCTTTTCATTAGGTTGCATATATCCTAACCTGCAGTTGTTGCCCAATGGCTTACCGAGCATGTACAGTATGTATTGTGGGATAGCTTGACTTCTGAGTGTAAGACACAGAGGAAAGGCTTTAACAATTCAACAGTTTGTTAATTTTCTTGGTATAACCTGTTCAAAAGTATTTCTTAATTGATTAGAATAATTCCTTAGTTCCTAGTTTCATTCTCATGTAACATTGTTAACTCTGTGGGATTACAAAGAAAAAAGCACAGTGAGCTCAATCCTAATACACTTTTATAAAGAGGTAATCTCAGTTAAGCAGCAGTTTTGTATGTCGCACATAATATACTGAGATTCTCAGATCACAGCCACTCTGTGAAATCAGCAGCAAGACTTATCCAACATCCTGTCCCCCTCACACAAGCTACACCTGTTCCTGATCCCTGGCTTGATGTGTGGACTCAGCTGCTCCAATAGCAACATCCTCAGTCTATTCTGGTGTGACTTAAATTGTCCCTTGGCACAAGGCTGGGAGAAACTGTTACAGTGATATTAGGGAATTTTCAGCTATATGTGCTAACTGATCAGATAACCCTTCATCTCCTCAGAAGCCTCCAGATTTTAAAGTAAAAACTCCGTGCTGCTACTGAAGTCAAGGTAGTCTCTGTCATTAACTGCAGTGGAACATGGTTTTAGTTCATTAAAAAGACACCACAAACAGATGTTTGTGCTATGGTGGTGTAAAGTCTGGTACTTCATTAATCAAGTGTGGTCCCATATGGAATATTCTTATGGATTTGCTATTGGAATAAATGCACGTAAAATCAATACTTGGCTGAAAACATGGTAATGATTGAAAAGTTGCTGAAGCTAGGAGTGAAAAATGAGGTTCCTAATATAGAGGTTACCTAAAAATGATAAAAAAGCCATTGACATAATGGGGTTGTTTTGCAGATATATGAGCTATGTTACATACCTTAGTAATGATGACTTCCTGTTGAAATCTCCAAAATCTAACAATTCGTTCACAGATGTACAACACCATAGGACTTAACACCCACTTCCAAGCCTGTAGAAAATTCCATATTAAAAAACAAGGTTTATTTGAATGTCTACAAAATACTTTGCTTTTCTGGTTTAAATCAGCAGGTAGCTTAAAATTAAATTACTTGATTTTCTCTGATTTTTGGTTTGTCTTTCTCCAGAGAGTATTTGTGTTGTTGCTGTAGCTGTTCTGGCTTTCTTGCGGAATAGACATATGGGACTCCCTCACAAACACACTCCAAAAGCAGTGCTAATATCTATCTGTACTCTGGCCAAGAAGAGTCCTTTAAAATCTTTTCCTATTAAAAAGCAAAGGAATAGTCTATTTAGGTGTTGTTACATATAGATGTCATTGGATCTGAAGCTGTAGAGATGCATACAGTTATACAATATTACCCATAGCCTTAGTTGTTTTTGGTTGTTTTTTTTTTTAAAGTATTTCAAAGCAGTCAGATAGGAGTAGCTGTTATTGTCAGCTGTGAGTTTTCTGATGAGGCATGAGAAAACATTAAGTCCAAAATATTCAATTAGAGAAATGGGATACATTACCATTTAATCCATTAGTCAACTCTATATCTATCTATATCTATATCATCTATATCTATATATTTTTTTTTTTTTAAATCGGGATAGTGAGTTGGTCATACTTTAAGTATAGCAGATGATTGCTGTGCTTGCACTTGGTAATTGTATGTACTGATCACTGTAACAATCAGAGATACTGGGCTACCCAAGAATATGAGCTGATCATTTCACTGAGTTGCACTGACAGCTAAGATAATTAGATATAATTGAATCTTCATGATTTAAAAAGAAGGAAGAGATACTGTTTTGTTTCCACTTTTTTTAATTACACTGAATACTCCACAATCATGTGGCTTTTAAAATCGCCGAAGAGTAACTTTACTTGCTGAAACACAGCTCCACAAGCTGGGTAACAGGGGTTATAAAGTAACTTTTATGAGAAGCAGGACTTAAAATTATGTGTCTGCCTTAGAAAGTGCTAAGAGGATGGAGTGGCAACTTCCCAAAGTTAAGTCTTGAAAATTAAATTTAAAAAAAACAAAACAAAGGAGCATGATTTTATTACGGGAAGAAACCAGCATAAGCCAGAAGATTCTCAGCTAAAGCAGAAACTCAACACATCCGTTGTACCTAAATACTACAGGTGTCTCTGCACAGTGGGTAATCTCATGTCTTGAATGCATTTGCATATATCAAGTCACAATAATGATGAGATCTGTTTTTCCTCCCTTCCATTTGTGCTACCTGTAAATAAAAGCATGTGACAGGAATGATAAGGTTGCAGGCTACCCTGTGCGAGAGCTCAGCTGGGATTTTAGATGTGCCATCACTCCAGGGCAATGGAGCATTCAATCCAAAATATCTCTTGGCTGGGTTGGGACAACGGGGCACCCACCAGGAGAGATGGGCTCCTAAGCTGCACGGCTCCTGGCTGGCTAATCAGGGCATCAGATTTCTTGCCCAAGTAGTGTTTCCTCCTGTAACGAGAATGGACTGAGATGGGGCGGTGGTGGCTCAGGCAAGGCTGTGAGGACAAAAGTCTGGACACCTCAGGTGGAGGAGAAGTGCTCCATTGTCCTCAGTAGGAGCCCGGCTGGGCTGCTTCCTACCTGCTGAAATACAGAGCAGGGGAACGGTGTGGTGTGACTGAGACAGGGGCTCTGTTGTGGTGGCCTCCCCAGGAGCTGTGGCCAGTGTGGTGTGCCCTCTGGTCACTTCATGTCCCAGCCATGCACAGGGCTGTCCCCTCCCTGCTCCAAGGCTGTGCCACCTGCACCAGCCCCTGCCAGTGCTGCACAAACCTCGCCGTGGCTTTTTAGCCTCTGAGTGAATCTGTGCTATTTGTCTGCGGTGTCTAGCAGGTATCACACTGTATCACATTACACATCCAGCAAGGCGCTGTTCCTATAGATGATCTATATGCCATATGGTATTATCACAATTCTTTTAAAGTAATCTGACTTTGCAAGTATGGCCCTGGGTAGGCAGGAATGTGTGACAAAATAGGTTTAACACAGAGAAGTGGAAGTTCTTTCCAGTTAGTTTTATGATAATGAATGTCAGGAAGCAAGCTTGTGTCTGTATTCATGTTGCGTAGCCACGTATTGATTTTTATGGTGACATTGTAGCTGAAATTTTTAGAGAGGCATTCATTTTCTCATTAATATGCAGGTTGGATAGTGGCTAACAATAGTTTAGTTTAAGAAAAATCTATGTCAGCCATTAAAAGAGCTACCAGCCACTGAATGCTAATTTTTCTCCTTTACTTTAGGATTTTCTTTGGTATGTTTTTTTTTTTTTTCTTTTTGGAAGAAACAACAGAAACTTGCATATGAGCAACCTAAATCTTGAGCTGAAAATGTTAAATGATTTTGTTTGTATGCAAGACATCTGACATACTGTACAAGTCTGCTACTTAATTACCCCCTGTGGATTTGCAATCTTGTTCTAGCAAAACCACCCTTCCATGGGACATTTTTCCTGCCTTTTGCCTTTCCCTTTCATAATTCATTGTTTCAAATTCTCTCCTTTTTACCTAACTTAAGACATCAAGACTGGACACTATGAAGTGTGTGCCCCAAAGCAAGGACATGGTTTTCTTTACAGTTCTGTTGTATTTTCTGTATCTCTACCCTCATAAGGTTTTCACTTGGAGGCTATCTTTGTGCAATGAACACATCAAGGATATTGGTGATACTGAAATATTCAAAATAAATGTATACAACAGATCAGAGAGAGTATAATTTTGATATTCATACCCTTCAAAGAGAGGGTTAGTGTTCTCTAACTAAAGGATCTTCTAGAAATAAAAATTGCTGTTAATGACACCAAAATTGTATACAATACTCTTCACTTGTGCGTGCTGTACTGGTTACAGAGGAGGCTGGGATCACGGAACAGGAATGTGAAACTACTCTGCAAACATGACACTAAGTGCCAGTCACTGGCATATGATCCAGCCCCCTGCTCCCTAAGATATTTGGCCTCCCAAGAAAGGACAGTAAGTTAAAAACAGAAGACAAACATCGCTCTTACCACAGGTTTGTTGCCAGAAAACTGTGGCAAAGGGCACTGAGTGGCGTTCTCCCATTCCCAGTAGTGATCTTTACAGTAAGTGACATTGTGGAGCAGCAGACTCTGGGGTGTCTGACCTCGGACAAGCTGACTTAAAACAAAAATGTTCATCAATGACATGCTTTTTTCCAAGGTTTCTCTGTCTCTCTAGGTTTTGCAGTAGTAACTGAATGCCAGTTCTGAGATAAATGAAAGTTTGAGAACTGACCATTTCAAACCTGTTCTGTTCTCCTGTTCAAATTACCCTTCTGTTAGTTTTGCAGTGAATTTTTGACCAAAGGCAAGAAGTGTGTATTGGTATCCATCAGTGCAGCTGAAATGGAGAGAGCCCTTGCATAGAAAATGTACCTTTTACTGTATGTGGCAAAATCTGATTTCCAAGTTCTTTGGAGTAGGCTCTTTGACCTCCTCAGTATTTGAGCATCTGGTAGTGTTTAGCAAAGTGATAAAATTTAATAGTGACAGACCTTCTCTTTCCTTTACTGCTTTCTAAATGTATTTTTAAAAGCTACTAATAAAGTTGGAGGAGTGTAATTAGATGTATACACTCTAAACATACTAAATTCTAGCTTCCTTACTTCAGAGAATGTTAATGACGTGAATTTTTAAAAATATATCAATCCTTACTCTTCAGTTTAAATAGGTTTCATCTGGTGTTGATTATGGGCAGAGAAGAAAGATTTTTATGGGAAAACCCTGTTTGCTTCATATTGCTTCTCTGAATTTTCCTTTGCATACTTAATTTGGCTCTGACGCCTGTTCAGACAGAAAGAACAGGAGTTAGTTTTGGGTGAGGTTTGTTCAGCCACCTGGGAAGGAGGAAGAAGGGGGAGGTGAATGAAACCTTGGGGTTTGACTCTTTTTCATTAGCAGGGTGGTGGTAGGGATGTTTTGGGGCAGGAGGAAGCTCTGTTGCAGTGCACTCCCAGCCTGGAGCCAGCAGAGTGCTCATTGAATGGTATTGATAGGGCTCTTCAGCTAGTGCCCCAGTTTCAGGGCAGTCTCTGGCTCAGCAGTGCTGGTCAGCTGGCTAGACAGAGGGAGCTTACAAAGTTGAAGGTTTTAAAGGGTTCATTATAGTCGTTTGAAGTTCGATTCTAAAAGTTTTGCCAGAGAGGGAGGAGAGCGGGGCATTTTAATCTGGCCAGCATAAAGTTTACAGCATTTGCTTGCAGCTCTGCCTCTGTAAAATGGGACTAATTAATTAAGCCAGCTTCAGGAACACTCAAATCCAAACTGGATGTGGCAACTCTCAAACCACAAGGAAAGAGGTGGGGAAAGTAAAACACCACACACCATTGTACTGGCCTATTCCCTGCCTTATGTTGACTCCATCCGTGCTCCTCCAGAGAACAGGCACATGGACATGCTGCTGTGGGCTAGGAAGTTACACTCTGTCAAAGAATCATGGTCTGTACATACATTAGTGGTGGGCAATAGGATCTGAATATTTTATGAAATAGAAATAGAAAGTCTATTATGGTCACAAGGACAGGCTGATAGGGTTTTTAGCAACCTGGTCTAATTGGAGGTGTCCCTTCCCATGGGAGAGGGGTTGGAACTAGATGGTCATTAGTGTTTTTTCCAACACAAACCGTGATTCTGTGATTCTGTGAACACCAAATGACTGTCCTCGGATCTGAAAAGCTTAACTATGTTTTGCAGCCATTTGCACACAAAGCTAGCCAGCAGGAAAAGGTCTATGGAGCAAAGCTATCTTTGCTGAGGACTCCTCACTGGACATGACTGAGGGCTACCTAGGGCTTAGGACTAGGTCTGGCTTGGTCCTGTGAATGGATCACTTGTTAGCTCTTGGAACACAGCTATGAGCTCCTGTCAGTGTATTTCCACCCCAAACACTGGGCTATGCAGCCCAGGGATTGTACCATGGTGTGAGCCAGGTCCAGGGGGTGAGAAAGACCATGAGAATTATGTCAAAATTGTGCTCTCTGAATTAAAATGTAAATGTAAATTAACATCAATGCTATCACAGAAATGGTGAAAGGAAGTGGAGGATAGCACACAAGGAGGAAGCAGATGATGCCAGTGGAGCTGGAAACAGAAGATGGAAATGTTATCAACTCTAAGCACATTGCTGCTCTCACTCTTCATTGACAGAGGATTTATCAGTCACTGAGCTTCTCAAGGAAGGCCCCATGCATCTCCTGTCCCTCACTGTAAGAACCAGAATCCCCTACTGAGAGGACAGATCTTTCTTTTGTGCAGAGGAACAGAACAACAAACAACAACCAGGCAGTCATCTCTGTCCATAAAAGCCTTCTGACTGGGCTAGTCATAAGCCTGAGTTGTTTGTTACTATAGTCATTTAAACCTGGTTTGTAGTATGGTACCTAGCACTACTACACAGTATGTCTATATGGTGAAGAAATTTGAGATTCTGATCCTTGCAGAGAAAGGTCAGAATCACTTTATATTTATGAAGACAGAGGAGAATGGCCACAGAGATGCCTGTCATAGGGTAGATGACATGCTGCAAGCTTCTCAAGCTTTTAAAAGGCATTCTCATGCAAAATGCCTTCCAAGAGCTATGAGTGTAAGGCCTATCCCTTTCTAATTTGAACCCACAAAGGTTTGATTCCTGATCTGTAATGTCCTCTTCCTAAGCATGGAAGTTCAATCATTGATAGGGTACAGGTTGTAAGATGGTAGAAGAGTGGCTGAATAAACTGAAGGACATTTTCATTCCTCAGAACAGTGATGTATTTTAATTTCAGAATGTTTTCGTTTAGTTATCTCACCAATGATCCAGCAGTTTGTTAGTAGAAAAGCATGGCATTGTAGATTTGGATGGTGTTTCATCTCAAACTGTGTACATATATCCTGTAGAATTTACACAAATACTTACCCCATACCATGGATTATTAAACCAGTGAAGAAAACCACAAAGAGGTGATGGGTGTACCAGAAAACCTCATAGCACGACCTTCTGATGGGCTCAGTGGATGAAGTCATGATCAGAATTAAAGCCACAGTAATCATAACTCCAGTTATTCCAGCTATTGTGGTTAGTACTTGTCCTGTTGTGTTCTAGAATAAGAAAACAGTAGTAGTAGTAGTAGTAGTAGTAGTAGTAGTAGTAGTAGTAGTAGTAGTAGTAGTAGTTGTTGTTGTTGTTGTTGTTGTTGTTGTTGTTGTTGTTGTTGTTATAACTTATTTTTATTACTATTTATGTTACTTGTATTATTGTTACTGTGGCTGCTATTACAGGCGAAGCCAACATCTTCAGCATAGGAACAAAACTAGAACAAGACATGGAGGCAAGGAAATCCTCCATTTTACCACAGAACAGCATTGAAAGACATCCCTCTGCTCCTTTTCTACTTAGGCTTATTCCAAACAGATATTTAAATATTTTCTGCCACTTGTTTCAGGAATTGAAAGGAGGAAATTAGACAGTCTCATTCGTTTGTGTATCAATTTTGATTGCTTACACATTTAATGAAAATGTGTCATAAGTAAAGCAAAATGATTAGAGAAATGAGAAGATTAAACCTAGAAGTCTAGTAAAGAAAACAGCACTAGAAACCAGTTTATGTGAGGGTGATAAAGTGTGGTGCTAAGACACCTGCAACCGTAAAGATGTGTAACTATTTTGTGCTTACTTTACTTCACTTCAAAGTTTGTGGGGCTGTAGCAGCCCTGGAATGGTACACAAAGCTGGCATACTCTCATTTATCTAAAAAACATTTCTTGTTTACGTGTTCCTTACATTTATCTGGAGATGCACAGCATAAGGGTTTATTTTTTAAATACCTATTTATGTTAACATTTTTATATTTGTCAATGATGAAACATTAATATGCTGGGCTGGAAGATGTTCCTTCTTGTTCATGACTCACAGATGTCAGCACAGGTCTGGTATATCTGTCTGAACCCACCAAAATAAACTGAAGTGAGAGTGAAGATGTATTTTGAACACAACTGTCAGATGTTGATTGCACTTATAAAGCGCAAATCGTGAAGAACGACAGTAAAAATCTCACACATAAGATGAGAATCAAGCTAAATATGCCATCAGAGTGTAAATGAAGTCCCCATTTGGCCTACAAAGCATGTATGTCTGTTTTTCCAGTGGTGATGCACAGGAATGAAGGAGCATAGCACATCTTCTGGATCCTGATTTGGATACACAACTTAATACACTAGGAGAAAAAAAACCCCGGCCCTCTATTGTATTTGTAAAGTGCACTCATTTGATATGGAAATCCTAGGGGTGATAAAATTCCACAATGCCCTTTTTACAGTCGCTTTTTACAGTGTACTCATTCTTTCAAATACTCACACTTGACAGCACACAGTACATTTTCAAATTGGTACCTGTGAAGAGTGTGTTCAGATCCTATTACATATTAACAGGATTGATCTAGGTGATATTTTGAACATTTTCACTACAGTGGCTAGTTTGGATGTTGAGATGAAAAACGGCAAAATGTCAAAGACACTTAGTACATTGTTTCAATGGCAGTAGGGGGAAACTGAAAAGAATTCTGGAATTGTTGATCTCAGAACTTTCTTCTCTGAAGTTAGAAACAATCTTTTGTTTGCTTCTCTTCATAATTTATTAATTCTGAGTTTAGGTACTGAGACATAAGTGAGTGATAAAAGAGATATAAATATTAGAGGTTAGATTAAAACCTAGGCTGTAAATTGAAAGGTAATCATGGAGTGTATTGTTGTGAGAAATCTGATAAAGAATCTCAAATATTCTAGCCTTCCTCAAGGGTATTTAGGATCTTAATGCTAATTAGAGGCCTACCTCACAATTATATCACTATGGGAATGCTTAGTGGAGAAAAAAAAAATGCTTACTGAAAGATGGTAAGCTCCTGTCCATATCTGGGAGCTTTGTTCTGCTCCTGCAGAGCACCTCACTGACATGAACGTGGTCTTTAGGTGTACTGAAAGACTGGGAAGCTTGGCTTGCTCTCCTGTTCTGATAAACCTGACTGCTTTGTCACTGCTAATGTGAAGACTTGCATTCATAGCACTGACTACATCAATTTGCTTGATTTTCTTCAAATTTGAAATTGTTTATTTTGAACAATGAAGCAAGGTGAAAACCCTGTGCTATCTAAACTGGAAAGGAACTAAGGAAGAGCAGGACAAGCCTCTCAGCTTAAAAGCTCTGTTGAATCCTATCAGTGGTTGTCCAGACATCTTCTCACTTGGTTTCTTGTTTCAGTGGAGCACATCACTGTTCAAAGAGTACCAACTCATGGTGTTCAGGCAGTCCTTATTTCATGCTGACTGTGTGGGCATTTTCTAAAGAGCATGGGAGTCTCACTGGGGCCATTTCAACCCTGGAATATGTAACTACAAAACAGGATACCCAAGGAAACTTATAGCATAAATGTGATGTGTGTTATAATGGAATATGGGGAAAAAAAGCTGATTTTCCATGGTTTACATCGTTTGCTTTCTCCATGAGCAAGAGAAACATGCTCAGCTTTTCTTTATGTTATGAATATGATAAAGGAGAGCTTATGATGCTGTTGTGGGTTATCCAAAAAAGTGAGGCACAGCCACTTTTTTCCAATTTATGGAAACATTTATGGGTAGAGGATCCTGTAGCCCTGCTAGGCTCTGAAGAGCACACAGCAGCTCTAGCTTCCCCCTGCACTGCTTCCTGTGTGCAGCAGCCCTCTGGGTAGTTTTGAAGGTGCTCTTGCCTGAGCAGCCACACTCCACATATAACGGGGCAGAATCAGCCCCCAGATTGGGAAGGTGCTGCACCACCGTGGGGAGAGACAAACAGCAAATGTGAAAGAAATATTGTGAAGTGCTACTGCTGTTTGGTTATTTTGCTTTCTGAAAATAAGTTGTTCCATGTATTGATAGTTTAGTTTTGGGTTTTTTAAAAATTCTTTGCAGGTTTATTTAATTGCCTACTCTTCACAACACTCCTTATCCTCCCCCCACCAGCTGTCTTCTGACAAACTAATTAAAATACTATAGACATTTCTTTGAGCTTAGTAACCTGAAAATTGCAGCTCTGAGTAAGTGTTTTCAGCTGAAATTGAGGTTAACCTTTGGCAGCACCTTCTCGCTCTGGTTAAAAGGCTTTGAAATACAGTTTTACTGACAATAGAATCCACAGAGGAAAACTTTTTAGATGAAGAAACCTAAAAAGTGACACCTTACTGTTTCATAGGTCCTGATGGGGTTCAAGTAGCTTTCATTTGGGCTCTTGCCAAGACCAGAAAGTTTATTCCGTAGCTCCCCAGCTTCTTTTGACTGGCTGGAATGATACCGCTCAATGTTGATGGAGTGGGCAACAATATGGATGGCTGCAGGAGAGAAAGAGTGCTGTGAAATTATAGGCACACTTGTATGTGCCCACAGTGCCAGAAGGAACTTCATTATGCACACTGTGAACTATTTGAAAAGCTCGGGCATAAATTGAGAGTTTTGCATGGATTAAGATGACGGTAAAAAGAGAATTTTATCAACTGCATGTCTAATATGAAGAGACTGCTTCACAGTGGAGAGGATAGGAACAGCTTCAGGGTCACCTCCCAGGTTTACAGTCAAGTGCCCTGCAGTCTCCAACATCATTAAAGGAGGACCTCTTGAGAACTGATATAAAAGTGTACACCTCTGACTTTAAATTGTTCAAAATTAGGTAAACTGATTAATATTCACGTTTTAAATTAATATACTAGGATGTGCCATGCCCTTGCTACACAGGACACTGAGTTGACTGATTTAGGCAGTGACCAGTTTGCAACTTGCACTAGAGATGCTTTCAAAATCTGTCCCCTAATAACAAGTGTCTGTAGCATTACTTTATGCAGGTGGAGCCTGAGGAAGCCACAGGAACTATGATTTAAGGAGAGAAGAGCAAATTGCAGGGTTAGATCTGATTTGTCCTGAGTATCATATATCATCTCTACTTCTGGCCTGCTCCCAAAAGGTATATGAAATGGTCAGTTTAGAAAAGTGCCTTAGATTGAAGTAAAAACTCCCCTGTAATTATTTTCTTGTGGGGAAAGAGTATAATTTCAAGAGTGGAAAAGGAAGGACTTTGTTTTATTATTGGCTAACATAGATAAAGTTGTAATCAAGCTAGGTGCACAGTTTCATTTTTCAATATGAGAGATTCTAAAATCCATTGCATGGAAGTTGTAATTAATGCAAGATATTAAATGTCAAAGGATGAAAAAATGACAATGAAAGATAATTATATGTTTACAGCACAGTTATTTCTAGTTTTTATAATTAGCTTCCTGTTAGCATCTCTCCTTCAGTGGTTATCTGTTTCTGTCCCTGACCATTTGCAAAACCTTTCTAAAATGCATTGTTTGTCATAAACCAAATATGATCTTCTTCCCTGAACAATATTCTCAAAAAAAAATAGTTTTTAACTCTCCTCTCCTCTCCTCTCCTCTCCTCTCCTCTCC